>NC_138824.1:29604019-29964904 GCF_965183815.1 Platalea leucorodia | reverse complement strand
TACCACTTGTAAAATAAGGACTATCAAAATATTTGTGATGGTTGTTACACAAGGCTGATACACAGTTATTAGTCAGTGTATGCAAAGTGCTGTGTGATTCGTGGATCAAAGATGTGGACACTGTCTCTTTGGTTTAGAGATTTCCATTGCACTCATCACCTGCTCTGAAGTCTTGACCCTATAAACACTTCTATATGTCCTTAACTTTTTTATGTGAGGAGTTTCATTGATGAGCTAAGCCCTGATACCACTCACTGCACAGTTACTTATTCCTACTCACTTTATTTATAAACCAGGACCATTTCTCAGCTGTTAAAAAGCTCAAGGCACTGTATATGCTTATGTGAGAAAACTCAGGTATGTTTCTATTCAAAGTGTCCTTATTTCTTGGTAATAGAAATAAAAAATACTTTGCTTTCAAAAAAGAGAAGCTTTGTAAATATATAATAATAAGAAAAAGCTATTAGCTCTTTCTTTTTTCCCCCTTTCCTTTTAGTTAATACTCACTAATGCTATTTCTCTGGAGAAGGGATTATTTTTTGTACTACGGGTACTGGTGATATCTAGAAGTAAGTGGTGGGAAAACTAAAAAAAGATAAGTCATATTTCTGTCTTCATAGCTCCTTGTTTAATTTTTCAAATGGGCTGATATATTGTTCTGCATGCCTGTCTTTCTTTGAGATACTGAAAACCAGCAAAAAGAAGCCTTACTGACCAAAATGGTTTTTCTCTTTTAGAAAACTTTTTTTCTCATCAGTGTCGCAACACGGTCAGCTTCTGAGATTTTATCAGATGTATGGCAATGAGACTTTTTTTAATGAAACCTCAGTTTAGACAGTCATATCATTACATGGAGACTTGCATTTGAGGAGGAAAAAGTGGGTGGACACAGGACCTGGAAACTATACTCTGACTTTAGGCTTTACATAAAAGCAGCTTGAACTGTGCTTCAAAAGAAAATAGCTTATTTTTTCAGGCAGTCTCACTTAAGGGAGGGAACTCATAATTTTTAAGTTCTTGAGGCTGTTGAAACTCAAGCTAATATCAGGCTACACTGCTGTTAACTTCTTCATTGGTCTTGTAAGTCTGGGGGACTGCTAACCGGCATGGATGCTTTCAGCTTGTGGTAAAAAACTAAAGTTGTTTTTATTTGGCATATCTCCTTACGAGTCAAAATCGACACAGCTCCCCAAGGAGGAATGGGGAGGCAGAGTGTGCTGCTGGCTCAAGAGCCTTTCATAATCTGACTGCAAACACCTTGGGGGACCTGTTGCCCTCCCGTGGAGGGAGGATGGGAAGGAGAGAAGGTGTCCCTGCACTTTGGAGCCGACCGGCTTTCCCTCTTCTTCTCTCCACCACATGTATGCAATTCAGCTGCTCACTGTGGTTTCTGTATATAAGTGTGGCCATAGAGCGGTCACATAGTTCTGCTGGTCCGTGACATTATTTCATGCCTTATAAAAGTTGTTGCTTCTGTATTAGCATTTTATACTAGATTTTTAAGGGACCAAAACAACCGGTTTCTGTACAGTGAAACATAAGGCTCAGATCTTTAACTGCAGGCTAGGACCCCTGAGGAATAATGATAGGGGTTGAAAGGAAGCCACGGGTTTTTGAGAGGATGAAACCTCGATGTAGGATGGTTGTGCCCTGGTCCAGCCGTGACAGAGCACACTCCCTGAGCAATACATTTCATTCTCCACACCGTACTTGTTAAACAGCTATAATAACTTTTGCACATCTCTCTGCCCCATGCAGAATTGTGAACTGCCACGTCTGCGTAGCATTACTAATATGTCAAGACCCATATAAATAAATAACAGGTAGTGCTACTTGGGGACTGTCCTTGCAAGCCAGGTGAGTACAACACGGCCTTGAGGTTTTATCCCATGTCATCTTGTGAGAGTCTCTCCTTTTTCACAGAGCAGGAAAATTTGCTGTTTCCTTGATCCTTTTAACATTTTCTTCTGTCAGACAGTCCCAGCTCAGTTTGGTCTGTTCATACTCTAACTTTTAAGCCTTCAGCCAGGCCCCTACTGTGTCCTGTACTGAAAAAGTGTTGTTCATCACTAACATATTGTTTACAACATGGCTTGTTTTACATGTACATTATTCCATAACTAACAGTTAATAATAGCTAACAGCTATATATAGATTTTACATAAGTGGTGAAAAACAGATGCCCTACAGGCACCATATATGAGTGCTTGGAGTGCTCACCTCAATCAGTTGTACAAAAAGCAGGAACAGCTGTAGCAAAGTCAGTACCATTTTGCCAATGCCTTCTAGTGTCAACAGTGAGAGAGTCAGCAGCCTTTTAAGACTACTCTAGTCAAAGACTAGCTGAAAGGCCAAGCAGAAGCATCACAGAAGTAATCTAGAGATACCTTCCCCACCTCTTGGCAGCATTCAGGAAAGAAACAGTTCACCTTTGGCTAGATCCTTCCCCCTTCTAACGTGGTAATCTCTATGGATTTGCTTATTTTTAGTTTAGGCAGATGCTGAGGAAGAATTTCTGATGAATTCACACTCTTCATCCGAGTGAAATTTCCAGGTATGTTCTCTTTAACGTTTATGCAGAGGGTGAGACTCTCACGGCTGGAAAAATGTCACTATGTTTTCTGTGTATATGTAGTGCATCTGTCAAAAGGTGTGAAGATCTGCTATCTAGTGGCAACATTTCTTGTGGTTTTCATTCACTTGGCACAGTAGTTAGGAAGATCATCACAGGTTTTCCCTTTATTTACTTTAATAAGTGTTATTGAGTAGCAGGCATTGAAATGCTGGTGGAGTTCCTGGCTAGAGTAGACATAGAAGAGCAACACAGACCTATCTGCATCTATGAGATCTGCATAAAAACACAAGTCATTCCAGCCATTCTGGAAAACAAAACAAATGTACAATGTGTAACACTATTCACAGTCACAGCCTTAAAGCTCTGTGCCATAAAGATGACAGCAGTGAATATCACGCTCAAATTTAACAAGTTGGAAAGAATAATCAACCTGTGCTGACATAACAGTTACATAAAAACTCCCTGAAAATATTTCGCATCATGGCTGTAGCCCTCCCTTGTCTGGAGGGGCAGCCATATTCCAGCAGCTCTAGGGTTGATATGCCCCTCATTCCCACCAAAGTAGCTGATGAAATAACCGAACTGTGTAATACCAAGTGGCAGTCTGTAGAAAACTGGCTGAATTTGACCATAAGGTCTACTGCTAAGGCCTTAGGAGGCGGTCTTTCAAAAAGCCCTGTGCTTCAGCGCCATGGTGTGCACAGGAGAAGAAAATAGTTACAGAGAGCGCTGATTTCAGAGGTGAGCACTCTTGGAAGTTGTCGAGGACCCCAAGTCAACAGGGCTCTGCTTGGTCCAGTTTAGCAGAGAGGCTTCCAGCAGGCAGCTGGAAAGAGGGAGCAGCCTGTATCCCCAACCTTTGCCCAGGCTCTCTACGGATCTGACACCACCTGTGGAGCAAAGCTGTTGTGTTTGCAAACAGCCCTGTTAGCAGAGATGCCCCCGGAAAAGATGAATCTAAAATCTTTGCTGACCATCCCACACATTGCACTGGACATGCTCATCACCAGCTGTCTCATGTAGATATTTTTATACCACCTATGTAGACATTCCATCATGGTATACCACCATGTGGATAACCTTACACCACCAATGCTGTCCAAGCTCAGGTTCTGGGTGAAATTCAGAGCTGTCCAGAGGGCCAGTACCACCTTCTTGTGTCCTTCAAGATCCACTTGAATCTTTTTCAGCAGTGAAGTTTCACAGATGCCATGGTTTAACCCCAGCTAGCAACTAAGCACCACGCAGCCGCTCGCTCACTCCCCCACCAGTGGGATGGGGGAGAGAATCAGAAGGGCAAAAGGGGAAAACTCGTGGGTTGAGATAAGAACAGTTTAATAACTAAAGTAAAATAAAAATAGAACAGTAGTTATAGTAACAACAATAATAAAAACAAGTAATAATAGCACAATAGTAATCAAAGCCAGCGATACACTCTACAATTGCTCAGCACCCACCGACCGATGCCCAGCACGTCCCCCAAGCAGCAATCGTTGCCCCTCCCCTGGCCAACTCCCCCCACTCATATACTGGGCATGACGTCATGTGGTATGGTATGGCCCCTTGGCCAGTCTGGGTCAGCTGTCCTGGCTGTGCCCCCTCCCATATTCTTGTGCACCCAGCAGAGCATGGGAAGCTGAAAAATCCTTGACCAGTGTGAAAGCCACTTAACAACTACTTAGCACTACTTAGCAAGAACCAAAGCATCAGTGTATCATCGACATTGTTCTCATCCTAAACCCAAAACACAGCCCCATACCGGCTACCAAGAAGAGAATTAACTCTATCCCAGCTGAAACCAGGACAACAGAATATACCCAACAAGACCTGAATGAATTCCTGGTAGGCCACCTGCACAGAGGCAGACTTTCTCCACACACAATGATACTTCTTTGCAAGCTCTTAGCTACTGTGAGAATCACAATAAAATGATGCTATATGGGACATGCTGACAGGCTTACGTGTCTGATTTGTTCTTTGGCTAAGAGCTTCCCCTTTTCAGGACATTCAAGAGCCCGTGTCCTCGGTCCATGAGTACCTTTGGTTCCCTGCATCTCCAAGGTACTACTTGTATTGTGGTGGTTTGCTATGGCTGCTGCTGTAAGTGCTCACATAAAACCTCTGCTGGACTGAGTGCAAGTCAAAGCAGCCTCTGAGCACACTTAGTCATTCAGCAGCTTGCTGGGGAATAGCTCTCAATATTTCTTTTTACAGCTTTTCTTTTCCTGCACTTGGTCTGTACAGTCTGCAACTTTCCCTTATTCCATGTGGACCGTGATTTGATTGACCACTGATCCATGCAGACCTTCTGGAAATATCCTTCAATCCTATGTGCTTAGGGAGAAAGACGCCTAAAAGAAGCCATGTGTGCTCAGTGCCAGGCTCCTGGGCTGCAGGAGAACGCACAGGGAGGAGGAGTCCACCACTGAAAAAGCCCACCCTTGTGCAAGATCCTGTCCCACTGCACAGCCAGGGATGCAGGGGGAGACACGGCTTTACATCAGGTGGACACCCCTTGCTCCAGGGCCCTGGAGAGCCCCTGGCTCTGCAAATCTCCACATGTCATCCCCACACGCAGCCACGAGTGTCAGCAGTGGCAGAGGGTCCTCCAGCCTCGGTTATACTTTGGAGCTACATTTGTTAATTGTTTCTCAAGTTCAGCTTAGGCAAATGCCATTTTAGCATAATTTTATTTTCGCAGGGGACAGATTAAACCAGTAATAATAATGACACATATTAGGTGCAGCTGTTCTATTTTGTTTCCCTAAGCAGGCCTGCAGTACTGTTTCCTAATGTAAGCCCTGATCCTACAAATCTGAGTGAATTTCACACATGGGAATATTTCCTCTGGAGTTGGTTGAAGCTGCTCAGATGTGCAAAGCTGGGCCTTGCTACAAGTATTTTCAGGACTGAGCCCATAGTTTGAGTGGCCCAATTTAGCCTAGATTTGCCCATATTTCAGAAAAAGAGAAATTACCAAACATTACTACAAACAGGGCCAAGGAATCCTCTCCTTAATGGTAGTCATGACAGTAAAATGACCTTTTTCACTTTGGAAATAGTCTTGCGAAAGTCTGTTGATCACTGTGTCTCATCTTAATGATGTACAAACCTGAAAGTAGATGATTACCTAAAATAGGGAAACAAATAAGAGAACTTCACAGTCAGCCTCCTTAATGTGTAGCTGAACGTGGTGAATTTATATGCTGTGGAGTAAGTGACAGATTCCTCTCTGGTTTTGCATTACTACCTATAATAAGTAAAAAGTAACACAGAACCCAAAATAAGAAACCAGAAATGAAGAGAAAGCGAGGACTACCACAGGAAACTATAGGAAATCCTTTATCTCCATTTAATTAAATGTATTTCCATTGATAATTATGGTATAACCTACAGGATAAAAAGTATTTTTAAATAGTCTTAGTTTCTGTACATCTAAATGCATTTTTCCATACAACAGGAATAATATTTGCTTCACAGAGGAGCTGTGACATTGGACTTTATAAATCATGGAGAAGTCCTTGCACAGCAGGTATAATATAAAACATTCTACAGTAAGTGATTAATCTTTTCTTTAATCAGGCCTGAAGACTAAATAGTTTAAGTTTCTAATAGCTCAGGAAATTTTCAGGATGTTCCATAGACATTTCAGGACATGACCCTCAGCTGGATAACAGAGTTGTAGCTCATTGAGTCTCTTGTCTAGTGGTTGATGATTACTTCTATTATTTTTCCACATTTGTGATTTTTTAATTCAATTTTCGTATTTTCCTGTCATTGCATTGGTTTTTTTTCTTAGTTTCTGCCTCCTCTGACTGTGATGGAAAAAAGCAGTGAGCTATTGTGTGCACTGGCAGACGGGGGCAGGGGGAGGCAAATTAATTCTGCACAGGGCATTTGGCACTCTCCGAATTTTGCAGACTTGTCTTTCCCACTTAACAACATTCCCACTTAACAACATAAAAACATATTTGCATTTAATATAGGGGGAAAGCAGAGGAGAAAGTGAAGCAGATCTTGCTGTGACCTTAATAGATAGTGAAAAGGAAAAGGAAAAAAAATGTATTTCAATGCTTCGTGTAGCTGGAGGCCAAAGCCTCTGGCTGTTGTTACAAGAACAGTGTTAACAATATTACTAACAGGAGATGAAACAGATGACGGAACTGGGAAGAACAATTTAAGGTAAAATGACCATCCCTCTATTAGACTCAGTCACATACAGGCACAGAATGGTTACTGTCGCAATTCTTCTACAGCTGAACAGCAAGAAACTAGCTGTTGGATCCCTGTGGGTGCATCAACAGCAAAACAAAAAAAAGTGGCTAAATAGCGCAAAATATACTGTGAAAACAGGAAGGAAGATCATGTAGGTGGGACCATATGGCATAAGCTTCTTCAGTAACTATAGAACATTCCTCTTCTGCGAATGAAGAAATAGAGCTCAATATGGAAATGTTTTCCCATGCATTCTATGATACTGGCTTAATATAGAACATGGAGGGAATCAGACTTGAGATTGTTGCTAGTATCTATATCTTTGATGGAGATTTTTGAGCCACTTTCATTGAGGAGCATGAGCAAGGATGCAAAATCAATAAGTACGTGAACTATGTGCCCAACCAGAACAGATACAAAGGAAATCCATCCAGCAGGGCTAAGGTGGGGACCAAACTCTGCTTTTTCTGCTCATTGTTTTCTCCTGAAACATAGCATCACTTTTTGGAGGAGAAATTGTATAAAAATTGATTTCTTTTCTTCCTTCTTTGTCAGGAGAGACTAGGAAGACAGCAATTACATGCCGTTTTATTTGTGGAGGAATCCTGAAACAGTCAGCTCACAATAGTGAGGACAGGAGAAAACCTGAGAAGGGTATGTATGTTGAGTGAGGAAACACAGATGGCCCTTGATAAGAATGAAGAAGCATGAACCCCGTGAAACTCTGTGAAGATACTGTGTGAAGGTTTCCTGGAGTACTGGGGTTGCAAAGCCCAGGATGTAGCCCTGAGGAGACATGAAGCAGGTGTTGTTTTCTGCTGGTTTGAGTGGTTGCAGCATTTAGGGCCTGAGTTTGGGTGTTAGCTGAAGGGAAGCAAATTGAATCCCTGTGTGATTGCAAGGTAATGCACGGGAACCTCACCTTGGGCAGAGAGAGGGCTCTAGATTCATGAAGGACATGTGGGAAGGAGAAGGGGGAGAGAAGAGAGCAGCTGAAAAAAGAATCTGGATAGAGTAAAAGGAAAAAGGGAATAATAAGAAATAGGATAACATTGTTAATCTCATTTGATTTTGGACTTCCATTTCGTAGAAGGGACAGAGGAGTTGATTTACACTGACCTATCTGAGTAACAGGTAACTGGGACACCGGCCTCAGGCTTGCAATGGGTTAAAAGATCGAACAGCTTTAACTGGGAATGCCAATGTTGGTACAAGTGGCATGTAGGCCAGGAAATGGATTGAAGTAGCAGAATACACAAAGTTGCATAAATCTAGGCTTCAGTTGTGGAAAAGGAAGCTAATTACATTTAATGATGCTGGTGTTGGAAGAGAGAGCTGCAGAAGGAGAAGGGAAAGTCGCCAGCCCAGGAAGGGACTATTCCAAGGGCATGTCAAGAACATCATCCTGCTGAAGTGATGCAGCCATTTGACTCAGGAAAGGGGAACTTCACAGATGTGTCATAGAATCATAGAATGGTTTGGGTTGGAACAGACCTTAAAGGTCATTTAGTTCCAACCCCCCGGCATAAGCAGGGACATCTTCCACTGGATCAGGTTGCTCAAAGCTCCATCCAACCTGGTCTTGAACACTTCCAGGGATGGGGCATCCACAACTTCTCTGGGCAACCTATTCCAGTGCCTCAGTACCCTCATAGTGAAGAATTTCTTCCTTATATCTAACCTAAATCGACCCTCTTTCAGTTTAAAGCCATTACCTCTTGTCCTATCTTGTAAAAAGTCCCTCTCCAGCTTTCTTGTAGGCCCCCTTCAGGTACTGGAAGGCTGCTATAAGGTCTCCCCGAAGCCTTCTCTTCTCCAGGCTGAGCAACCCCAACTCTCTCAGCCCATCCTCATAGGAAAGGTTTTCCATCCCTCTGATCATCACTGTGGCCCTCCTCTGGACCCGTCCCAACAGGTCCATGTCTTGTACTGAGGACTCCAGAGCTAGACACAGTACTCCAGGTGGGGTCTCACCAGAGCAGAGGGGCAGAATCACCTTCCTTGACCTGCTGGCCGTGCTTCTTTTGATGCAGCCCAGGATGTGGTTCACTTTCTGGACTGCAAGCACACATTGCTGGTTCATGTTAAGCTTCTCAGCAACCAACACCCCCGAGTCCTCCTTCTCAGGGCTGCTCTCAATCCATTCTCTGCGCAGCCTGTATTTGTGCTTGGGATTCCCCTGACCCATGTTATCCCTAGACACATCTCCTCACAGTTCTTTCCTCAAGGATATCTGGATACCGGTATCTTGTGGTTAGCTGGACAACCTGTGCTGTGCTGTCTGGATGCAACCCCAGCTCTCAGTCTCTGATGGCAATCTTCCCAGCTAAAACAATGGTCTTTTTCATTTACCAGTGATGCAGACCTAGCAGACATACCAGACCATAACTGTTTTCTCTTTTGTGTGTGTGTGTTGCTAATCACCAGTCAGTGATTTTATTTTAAATGAGCATGACAAAGCAAGGGGCCATGGTAGCTGGAGCACATTGGAGGAGCTCTGGCACAAATGCACTTCAGCTGTACCAGGCATCTATGTTCTTTGTAACCAGGGCTATACCTGCATCAGCAAGGAGACGAAATCTAAATGTAACCCCTGCACTTACACAGCAAGCCTTTCAGCTGACTAGATTTTATGGGGCTGCTGCCTTCAGCAAGACCCAGGAAACTCAGGGAAAGCAAACATTTATCGTCTTCTAATATTTCTTAGATCTGAATCTTTCTTACCTTTCCCTAAATTTCTGTTTTCTTGCTTGAGAGACCAAGACCCCCAGTGGGCTTTTCTGTCCCTCTGCCTGGCCACAAAGACTGCTCACTGAGTTTGGAAAGAAAGATAGAGGTGACTGATGGCCCTTTGTTGGCTCAAAGGAAGCTGTTCCTCTGTACAATTATAATATTGCCAAGCAAATTCAAATATGGAAGAAATCCCTGACTGTCTGCAACTAAAAAGGAAATCTAACTGCATAGAAATTATTCTTTTCATTCTAATGGTAGAAATACTGCTGTTTCCAATAGATAGGAGCAACTTGTCCTCCGAGTAACATGATAAGGCTGTAGAGAAACCCCTGCCCTCCCAGTGCCAAGGGAAATGCTGCATTTGGAGCATCCTCTGGCTATGTAAAATACAGTATGGCCCAGAAGAGAGGATGTTTGAGTGAACATCTCATGGCACAGCACCATTAAAGACTGTGTAAGGTCTAAGGAGAGTTTTTGGCTGGGGACAGTTTTCATTTTCCAATCATAGCCAAGGGAGTTGGTCACCCAGCCCCTCTATTAAATCAAATTATTGCTAAGCACATCGGGTGTGATGGACCTGACTAGAGGCAGACCTTTGCACTTGTGGTAGTCATGCAGGCTCCCCATGTGGTCACGGGAGAGAAGCTCCACTGCTGTGCAGCTCTCCTCCTTGGGAAGCAGGCTTCTAAAACAGGCCAGATGAGTCACACTGAAGAGCTTGCTTGTATCCCATAACTCTAACAGGAGCTGCTGGTGACTTGCTCAGATGCAGAGGTCTCCACCACGAGCATGCCATGTCAGGTGAGGTGAAGCCCACCACCGGGTCTTCCAATCTTCTTTAGTCTGGTGCAGCTGACAGCTGTCTCTACTGGAGACAGCAGCTCTGTGGAAGGCTGGAACCTGGACAGAAAAGCAGACACATGTCTAAACACACCTGTAGGCCAGCCTGGGCATCAGTGGTTATTTGTGCCAGAACTGGTTTTGGATCCCTGTGTGCAAAGTGCAGCTCTGTGAAGCATTGCAAGCAGGAGAAAGCAAAAGTGTGTGGGAGGTTCATATCGGAGAACAATGACACATCTTTCTTTCGAAACCTGGTTGCCATAGAACAAAAAGCAGTTATATCTCAAGTGTTTGGAAAGCAGTTTCTTCCTAATAAACACTTAGGATGGTGTTTATTCCCTGCTTAATAGACTCTCTGTGGGACAGCAGACTTAATTGTAATAGTAGTCTTTCGAAATGACATATATTTTCCTTCTCCGAGATCTCTAACATCTATTGAGACTGTCAGAGACTTAGAACATAACCAAATACAGCTGAAATTTTCCATGAAGTGGAAACTGGAAACATCTGATGATTCGCAAAAGTTCATTTCATAATTTCTTTTTTTTTTAATTATTTTCTTTTAGTTAATATAATGTTTTTCATTTTTATACTCATTATTTACAGTATTTCACAATGTGTAATTAGTGATAGCATGTAATTACTTAATTGAAGTATTCTATTATTTTAACTATCTTTAAAAATCATAGAGAGGCAAGTGTTATTTGGCATTAAAAGTTTGCTCTTTTCTATTTCAAAGTGCCTCCTGCTTGTGATTTTTGATGCTAGCTTAAATGTCATTAAAATATGTAAAAATAATAAAATCAAAACTTAAATATTAAATTCCTTCAAAACTGGATAATGAAATTCTGAAAATTCTGAAAATACTTTTTCATTGTAAAAGTGATAAACGGATAACTTTTTATCAGATATTACGGATGTCCAGTTTTTTTCAACTAAGTTTAGATTTTTATGAAAATTACACTTTCAGACAGTACAAAAAGCAAGACTGGGAATAAATTCACACTGGTCTATTATAGAATGCTCTTCTCCAGAGTAGTTTTCATACAAATTTTGTTCAAACATAGAGACCTTTGGTCTAGAGCTCTTCCTTCAGACACAGACTCGTAATTCCCACTAAACCTAGGAGACATGTGCATGCCATTGCATGCATAAATCTGGAGAAAGAATTGAGCCTAAAGTTTGAACAAAACAAAATGATCAGATAGCCAGATAAATTATGGTGATGGAAGATGTGACTAGGCAGGGACAGCTAAATTAATTCAGATTGCCTCATGTTTGCCATAGGCAAACACATACCACAGGTTAACTCTGAAACTTGCTGCAATGCTAGTTTTTCATGTGTTAGAATTCCTTTTAGCTATATCTACTTAGAGGGAAATGGTTTTTGAAATAAAATGTGTATTGATATTATTATTTTATAAGCATAAATATTGAATTGATTGCATATTTTGATGTAGCATACAATGAACCAGTGTAAAACACACACAGTAGTTAGACAAACAAAATTATCTACTTCAAAAGTTTGTGATGTCTTAATCTGGAGGGTGGCACCTGGGTGTGCAGAAAAGCTAAGAGAAGTTGGATTTTCATACATGTTGCTTTAATGAAGAAAAAGAACTATCTAATGGGGCTAGATGAGCCCTGCAAAAGTGGTGATCAAGTGGTGGGCAAGGTGAGGGAGAGTCAAGAGAGCCCAGTGGAGCTCCTACACCTTTCAGACATGGCCTCCTGGCTTTGGTGAATGCCACGAGAAGAAAAGGAGGAGGGGAGAGTGGAGAGCACTAAGGTCCCGGCACTACCTGGCACTCCCATTGTCACCTCTACGCAAAATGAGCTTTATGGCTCCTAGGGGCTGTGACTCCATGGGGAATGTATGAGCCCCCGCTGCAGCTCTGGCATTCAGGCCTGGAAACCTCTCTCCCCAGACGAGATAACATCTGCTGCTGCTGCTAGATGATGATATTAGTCAAGCAGTTCAAGTGGTAGCAGGCTGTGCAGGAGTGGAGAAAGTTCAAGTTTAAAGGCAGCTGTTGATGCATGACTGAATGGGGAGGGAGGGAGAATTGTTACAGCTGCACATAATGGCATTTATTTCTAAGAGGGGGGGTTGAGGGTTGTTTTTTTCCTTTTAAATAAAACCTTAGAAATTAATTGCTGCCTGTAGTCAGGGCGGTGTGTTAGAGAGAGCTGGTCGAGGAGCCTTTCTGGTGCAAAGAGGCCCCAGTGAGAAACATCACAGACTGATCGTGGCCAGGAAACTTGCAAGTTTGTCAAAGCTGCCTCTTTCTCTGCACCACATTTCACGTCTGCAACCTTACAGCGAAGGGAATGAAAAAGTGCTCTGAGAGCACGTAAAAACCCCAAGGCGCACCCCCCACCCCCCCCCCACCCCCCCCAAAGCAGAGGCCAACTCCACCATCCTGTCCCCATTCCATATGTGAGATAATTTGTATTCATCCAGATGCTGGGGAAGTTGTCGTATTTCCAAGGCGTCTAGCACGTGGACTCAACAGGTTCTGGATTGCCTGTATGATCCTAAGGGCAGGGGAAATGCAAACCCCTGAGTGCTGCTGTGGGCACCTGGTCCCTGTAAAACACAGAAAGCAAAGCAGGACTGTAAGGGCAATCTTTCAGGATCCAGGTATCTCAGGGACCGAGCACCCAACTGGCCCCGACGGTTCAATGTGGGCATCATGGGCTGTCAGCAAGGTGTTGCAGCCACCTCCTGTATTTCACCAAAGAGACTTTGTATATTACCCCAGCACCCAAAGCTGGACATTTGAGCGCTTTGCAAACAACACCCCACCCCCCACCCCCAACCTGGGCCTTGTGGCGAGTCTGCTGCGTCTCTTCCTTCCACTGTTTGGCTGGTATCCAATTTTGGGGGGGTTTGGGGTTTTTTCAGTGTGGGTTTGGGGGTTTTTTGAAAATCTAAGTCAACAGAACCACTCGGTGAAAAATATAGCGATGGCTAATTTCTAATGGAAGAAATGTGCAGACTTTAGAGGAATATATGGCAAGAGACAGCTCAAAACAGAAGGGTCTATGACTCGTTTTCTATAAAAAGCGTTTTTTTTCCCTTGACTTCTCACAGTGTTCTGGGGGGATGGGGAGGATACAAAGGTCTTCGTGTTTGTTATTGCCACCTTCCCTATCTGTGGAAATTGTGATACGCATAGGCACCGATCCTCCTCTCACCACTGTAAACCCACAATAAATCTTCTGGTTTTGAGCAAGCTGGTTAGATTTACCCAGCTGCCCCCTCCCTGCGCCACCCCGGCGTCCCCGCGGTGCCCCAAGGAGCTGGGCGAAGCATTCGGCCGAGGGCAGGAGGAGGGGAAAACTGAGAGGGCTCAGTGTTGCTGTATTATGAAGTGACAGATAGAGCCAGCCAGGCAGTGCCCCGGCCCTGCGCGCGATGATATTCATTTCACACAGCCCCTGCCTGTTCCAGCTGGAACGATAGGAGATGCAAACTTTGACTTCTGCATTTGAAAGAGATATTGTTTGATGGAAGTGTGTGGGTGGCGGGTAAAACAAGCAGCTAAGTGTCAGCACAAGAAGCAAACATTCTCCTTCCCCCCCCACCCCCCCCGATGTAGTTTTTGACGTAATGAGCATTGCTCCCAATTTTCCTTCCAAATAGGCATTGCACCCGTCCCCATGGCAACTGTCATGCTCAAAAGATGTCCTGTCAGGAGCCATGAAAGGCCCAGAGACATTTGTATTAGATGGTCACAACCGCGCTAGCTAATGCTTAACAAATACACTACGAGACTGCATTCGTCAAAATGAAGAGCGCAAACATTTGTGTTCCATTAAACAGAAATTAATAAGATTCGAATAGGAAGAAACCAAACTGGACTGTTTTTTTGTGTATACAGCTGTGTTATGAAATAATACAGGGAACGTTAGTATGAATAATGATTGCACATGTGCATTCAATTTATTTCTTCTACTTCTTGTATGGTCTTCTTTAACCCTTTTTCTCTATAGGTTTTTCAGAAATCAAACACAGGTTTAACAGCTGGGCAAGACAGGGATTTCAACCGCTCCTTTCACACTACCGAGGTCCAATAGCACTTCTTTATTTAAAGGCACTCTGGGTCATTGGGAAGTTGTGCTTTTGAAAAATGTTCACGTACTTGATGATTGAGCACATGAATGTGGTGGTCTGATTTTAACAGGGAAAAGAAGCGCTCCAGTCTCTAAACAAGGCGGGTTGTATCCTGAACCGCTGTGCATCCTCCTACCTTCCTTGGCTACAGGGAAGTGGAGCTGATTTATCCCAGATGAGGATCTGGCCTCAGGTCCAGGCATTAAAAAAAAATAACAATAAGGAATCGTGTTTCCAGCTCAGCTGAAAATCAAAAGTGAAAGTTCAGGAAGACAGCGGAGCCTCCTCCCACGACAGCCTTCTCCTGGCTCCCCGTCACCCAACATAATTTAGAGCAGTTCCTTCCACCCGCTGCTGCAAGTAAACAACAAAAGTGGACTGTGTTACACAGCCTGACAATGACAGTCTGTACTCGGCTTTACAGGCCACAAAAGGCTATGGTAGCTTTGCTTTCTCCGGTCAGCTTAACCTTGCTCCTTTTCTTCCAAGAAGGAAAAAAAAAAAAAAAAGGAAAATTGGCCATGGTCCTGGCTCAGCAATGGGCCCAGGCCAACTGCCTGGTGCATGTGTGTGTACCAGCGCCTGGACTACCTCTGTCTTCACTGCTCATAACTCTTCTTCACTTATCATTTCCCTGTTTTAACCTCCTAGCTTCACAGGCAGTAGAAATAATCATCCCAGAGTCTGTATTTCCATCGCACAAGGCTTTTATTCCTACAAGGCCTAGTTTTGCAACAGTTTGAATGCTTGAATATTTGTGCCAGGACTCTTACCTCCTCCCCCTCTTCCCTCTTTCTCCTCACACTCCTGTCTCTTTCTTTTCATCTGTGAAACTCCTATTATCCTCCCAAGCCTCCATCTCTCAGGCTGAACTGAATAAGACCCTTATCCCAGGCTGGGCAAGTGGGAGGGGAGGCAGCAAATGGAAAACATTTCTCTTTCTAGATGTAATTGCAAAACAGGAATTTGCTATTCCATCAGTATGCACATGTCCAGACCTGGACTTCTGTTGAAAAGCCAACTTTCACTTAATCCTTTGGATAGGTAGCTGTTCTTCCGGAGGAGTTTCACCATGCCACACTCCCATATTCCTGTCCTTCATTTTCCCAAGCCTCCAGGACAGGACAACAACCGAAGGAGACTAACAGTCTTCCCCAAAACCAAACCACTGTGTTCAAAGACAAATGAGGTCTGGGCAGTTCTGGATGACTACAAAAAAGCCCTGGCTTGAGCTCATCCCTGTTGTTGCGTCTCTTGTGTGTGCCATGCAGTCCCATGAGATGAAGGGCCCTCTCCACCTGCATGGTGCACCTTCCACCTTCCTGAACACCTCCAGGCTCTGAAGACACCCAGCCTTGGAGCAAGGCAGGAACTTTTGTCCACAGCACATGTTTTAAATTGGAAAATGCCTGTTTGCTGAAACCAAAATCTTTCTTACAACTAAGTCCTTTTCAGCAAAACCTGTTCAGAAGCTCCTGACCAAGGTCCCCTGCAAAGAGAAAGGAGGCAACTCTCACTGAAGTGCCTCTCGGTGCAGCCACTCCGTTTGGGTTTCAGAGACTTTTGGCTCAAGTCCTGGTCCCAAACCCTCGGAACAGGGATTTAAGTGTTGTCTGCACACTTCTAGGTTTGTGCTTCAAGAAATCATCAGCTCTTCCCATGTGTGTTAAGCAGGTAGTAAAATCTGTCTCTCCCTCTGAATACTTCTGAAAATAATTGGTTTTGCAATGCGCTGGAATAAGGATTTTTTAAAAAAAAACTTCTTAGTGAAACAAAATTCTCAGTTTATCCCCTTTATTTCCTTTCTTTATCCAGCAGCTTCAAGGAGAACAAACCAATATTCAATATTCCCATATGGGGTTCAATTTTCCTCCTGATTAGGTTACATACCTAATAATATGTGTTACGAACAATTCTTGCCATATTCATGAGCTAAAGTCAAAATAATGGGTGTCACTTTTAAAGCCAGACCTTCTAGGCATAGTCCATATTTCCCAGCCCATATCCATACAAAAGATTCCAAGGTTTTGTGATCTTGTGTTTGACATATCACACGTATTCGCTCAACTCAGGCCATTGTTTTAGTGAAGCCTTGGAGTCCTTGCAGTCTCCAAGCCTGCATACAGAAGCATCTTTGAATTATGTTGCTGGGCTAAAATCAGGCCTCAGTTTTTTATATCTTTGTCACTCCTCAGTAGGACAGCATGGTAAATGACAGGAGCTATCAGCACTCAGGGAATATGGTCCGTGTGCCTCTTCAGCAATGTGAGCTACCATAAATTTGTCAGGCTCATCCTTTCCTCTCTACAATGTTTTCCTATAATGTTTAAAAGAAGCTTGAAGTTTAAACTTGAAAGTTTAATTAAAGAAGTAGAGTCAGAGACAGGTGACCCAGGAGGAATACAGAGATACTGTCTGAGCATGCAGGACCAGGGTTAGGAAAGCCAGAGGCCACCTGAAGGGTGATGAGAAAAGGCTTCCACAAGTATTAACTATCAGCAGCAAAAGGAAGACCAGGGAAAATGTGGGCCCACTGCTGAATGGGGCACAGGAGCTGGTGACAAAGGACATGGAAAAAGACCGAGGTACTCAATTCTCTCCTCCTCCTTGTCTTTACTGGTAAGATCTGCCCTGAGGAATCCCAGGCTCCTGAGACCGGTGGAAAAGGCTGGAGCAAGGAAGAACTTCCCTTGATGGAGAAGGATCAGGTTAGGGAACATTTAAACAAACCCAATGTACCCAAGCCCATGGGACCTGGTAAGATCCACCCATGAGTGATGAGGGAGCTGGCAGATGTCACTGCGAGGCCACTCCTGATGATCTTTGAAAAGTCATGGGGATCACAAGAGGTTTCTTAGGACTGGAGGAAAGCAAATGTCACTCTTATCTTCAAGAAGGGCATGAAGGAGGATCCAGGGAACTACAAGCCAGTCAGCCTCAACCCAATCACTGGGAAAGTGACAGAACAAATCCTCCTGGAAGCCATTTCCAAACATATTAAGGACAAGACAGTGACTGGGAGTAGTCAGCATGGATTTACAAAGGGGAAAACATGCCTGAGCAACCTGATAGTCTTCTGGAGAAGTTAGGCACCTGAAGTGGGGCTAAGGCAGGATACAGATACCTAAAACAAAATTGCCTTTTTGCCATTTCTTTCTTGAGGTTGCTCCATAAAAGAGATGGCAAAATCTCTGGCAGGCCTCTGGCCTCCCTCATTTCTGAGCAAACTTCTTTTTATGAGCAGATAGTTGAGTGTCAAAAATATCTATATTCAAGGCTGAACAACCTAACTGATAAAAGTCAAACTCCAGAAAAGATATTGCCTTGTGTGTATTAGCCAAAAATTTTACCCTCATTTGCTTGAAGTCTGTATTTTATTTAGTTAGTCTACATTAATATGTCGTTATGACTGCAGTGTGAAAATTTTGGTAATAGTCTAATATTCGTAACAATGAATGCCCTGGTGCAAATATTTTCCTTTATGTCAATGAAGTTTCTGATAATTAATTTTGACACCCTGCATTAAAATAAAAATAAAGAGCCCTTACTAAGCTTCTAGAGCCAAAAATGTAGCATAACACTTAGAGAAGCTTGAAAATTTTCCAGCAGATGGGTTTTCTATCAGAAAAGGTTGTTTGATTTGACAAAATGAAAATGTTTCACAAGCATCTTACTGAAACTTTGGCACTTAATTGTAAACATAGCATTTAATTTTAGCTTTATTGAACTGTCCATAAATTATTCCATTCTGCTCTACACGATGAAAACCTCTGAGTTTTGAATTGAAATGCTGAATCCCTGAATGACAGAGGTGGAGACGGTGAATAGGGACCCCTCTTTCACCCTCACCCAGGACAAGAACCAGAAGGAGGACGGGGAAGGGGGAGTCAAATGCATCTAACGGACGTCAGGCTGAAAGCAAGCAAAAGGAAGCCCTTTCGTGTGTGTTTAATCTGACAATGTCCTTCACAGAAGATGCTAAAAGTTCAGGGAACAAATCTTACGAGTACTACTACGTACAAAGACACCAACCCCAGCACAGAAAGTCTCTGAGCCATGACTCCTTGAACACTACAAGAATATTCTGGTGAAGAATCACCATTTGTTTGCTGTTTGATGTTTGGTACAGAATGCTTGGTTCAGGGCAAAATGCATCTTTGATCTCATGTTCCCAGGGAGGTAGGAAGTGGGGTTTCTGACTAGTAGCAAATTTTTTTTTCCACCTGAGTACTTGCTGCCTGTTTGTTCTATCCTTACCTTTTTCAGGACGGGGAAAAAAAAAAAACCAAACCCAATATTCAGAGGGTTTTATTACAAAAGATTAAATTTTTTAGAGAAAAAAACAACCTTTATTAAATTTCAGGTTTGGGATATACTTAAAAGCATAAAGGAGAAAATAATGAAGCACAGGAGAGAAACTTCAGTCAAACTCCTTTAAAGCAGGCAGTAACAGCACCAAACACTCTTTTTTCTTTTCAGACTAACACTTTGTCCATAATTCACTTAGTTATTTCTGCAAAGTGTACCCTTCCCCATGTAAAAACACAAACAGATGCCATTCAATAACTAAGCATAACCTACAGACCCAGGTTTCTGCTCTTTAAGTCTGTAATTTGGAAGAATTTAGGTCAGGTGTACCCTCAGCTTTTGGGAGAAGGGTTTCATCCATTTTCCTCAGGGGACCAAGAGAGGCCACAAGCATGAAAATTACTTAGCTGGGGTCGATCGGAGATGTCATCTTTAATTTTTAATGTGCTTGGCTTTTCCTATTGGCATGAGAACCAAAGTGTTTTACTATTTTGGAAAGTTTATTTCTTATTATTTTAATGTAAACCTTAAAAAAGCAACATGATTAATCATTCTGGGATTAAATATGAAAATTGTTAGCAGGAATCTTTACAGTTTATTGAAACATTTGCTAACTACCATGTGAAGATATATACTTACTAGCCCTTTAAAACTATGGTTATTTTTCCAGGACACTGGAAGGTCTTTTAAGATCTGTTACAATCCAATACAAAATACTTGTTTAGGGATATTTCATATCACAAAGTATTGAGCTATTTATCTTTATGCTATGCCTGGCATGTACATGCAGCGAGTTTGCAAGTTTTAGGCTGTCATGAATGTTTCTTGAGAAACAGCCTTGGACGGAAGTAATTTTTCTAAATTAAATAAATATGTTGTTTCTGATTTTCCAAAACACCCAAAGGAACTAGCTCACATTCTAGATCAATGGCCTGCAAAATTTCACTTTGAAATATGATGACATTTTTTACTTAGTGAAGCACAAAATATCTCCGGAAACAAAGAAACATTCTGCAGAGGATCTGATCCTGCAAACTTTACCCTCCCCAGGCAAGTTTTCCATTGACTTTAACAGGGCTACTTATCTGAGTTTTCACGTTAGCTGAGTATCAGGCTGGAGCACTATGCACAGGTGTCTGTACAATCAACATTATTTCGTAATTAAAGCACATAATTGATGCTTTCCAGGATATTTTGACTTTTAAAAAGAAATGAGGGTTGGCTGTTTTCTTAAGAAAAGAAAAATTATAACCCTCTAATGGATAAGGATTTTTGAGGGTCAAATTCTGAATCATTTTAGACATGATCCCCAAATCCTTTTCTGCATTGTCGGTTTGTATAAATTGTGTTCAAGACTCCAAGTTAGGAAGCATAGGGGTAGGAAATAAAACCTTTTGAAGGCTCTAGCCTCTCTGAAGACAGTAACTCGAACTGTGCCAGGAGCTCTGGGTACAGCAAACCACAATGGACACAAATTCAGGCAGCACGAGGTTGTTTCTGAGTCCATTTCAAACACACTGACTAAAGCCTTTAGGAATCGATGGGGAGGATCCCACAGAAACACAGTTTTAAATGAGCTCTTAGGGATAATGGCTTAATTATAGAAGGGGGACAAGAGCATCACAGAACTTCTGTCTCCCCAATACCATAGAGCATTAGAAATGCCAAAGCACAGATGTGCATATGGAGAGCAACAGCAGCCCTGAACAAATTCAACCATCATTTAAAACCATGCAACAGCAGTGAGGAACGGAAGGCAAAACGGGCTCCAGGGTGTTTATGACTTCACTGTTTGCTTGCAGTTATACATCGCTTTGGCTTAAATTTCTCTGCAAGCAAGGCTTTGTCTTGCGTAAGATACGCTTCTTGATAGCTTTGGCAAGATCTACACAACTATCTCTCCTCTCAGTTCTCTGCCATAAAGGTAAAGTGGATGTGCAGGAAGACTTGGGTCTGCTCCAGAAAGTGTTATCCATAGAAATAGAGTCAGAGAGTCATACAGATGTGTCCAGAAAGACTATTAGATCATCAGGACCAATTTCTCTGAATAAAATAGGCCATGGCTTGCTTTGCTTGTTTTTTTGTTTTTTTTTTGTTTTTGTTTTTGTTTTTGTTTTTGTTTTTGTTTTTTTAAATATAGTTACTTCCATATCATGTTGTCTACCTGGAGTTTCTCTGAATCACAGTCTTCCATATAGACATCTAGTCTTGAGGTGAAGACTTTTGGGCCAATAACTTAAATTACTTTGGCTTTCCAAACCATTTCCTTGATTTTTCTTGTGAATTTGTTTCATTTTTACTCTCCATTGCTCATCACATTAGCTTTCTCCACTTTAGTCCCACAGTAATATCTTGTGATGAAAGTACTCGTGGCATATTCAGGTTACCTATTCTTGCTCTTTTTAATCAGGTCTTTAGGTCTTGCACTGTGCAGAGTTTTTTTTTTTCAGCAATGGAATATTTTTCCTGGCTCATTTTTTGCATCTTCTTCTGTTTTTCAACATCTTTTTATGAATGTGGGATGACCAGAACTGTACATAATATTCCAACATCTGTGTCCCTGCAGCTACATACAAATGTAAAATTATATCCGTATTTCCACTGGTTGCTCCTCTCTTTTTACATTTAGGGCTTGTTTTAGCTACAGCATTGCAGTAGGAACTCTAATGCAACTCCTTGCCCTTGAGTCTCAAGTCCTTTTCAGAGGCACTGCCTTCCCAAGCCCCGGACTCTGTGGCCATCCTTGTCTTCCTTGGTCCTACATGCAGATTTCTGTATTTTGCTTGTATTAAAACACATGCTCTTTGTATGTCAAGTCCATATCATTTTGTACATCTGCCCAGCCCTCACTGTCATGTACCACTCTACCAGGTTTTATGTCATTAAGACATATTCAGCAGTAATTTACATTCCCCTCTAGATTACCAACAGAAATACAGACTATCATCATCACCAGTACTAACTTGCACATATTTCTATTGTAAACATTTGCACCATCATGTGATTTCCCACTGAAAATGCTATTTTAGGGTCTGCCAATTATTCAGTTCTTCACCTACTCCAGAATTGCTTCACAGATTCTGTATTTTGCAATGCTACATAGATACATGGCTTGATGCTAAACCAAGTAGCATTCAGTAAGTGGTTTACATCTGTACAGTGCCTTTCATCAAGGAGCCATCATCAGACAATGAAACCTGTTTGTTTAAAATGGTTTATTTTTCTTTAAACCATCTTGACTGGCAGTATTTTCTCACCTATTATTTCCTTATTATAGCTGAGTGAAAAGTTTCTTTAAACCTTCTTTTTCCCACTGAAAAATGCAAATGGAAATAGACCAATATATTTTCTGAAATCATGTTAATTGTCTTGAATTATTTCAGCTGAAAACAAGTGTATCTATACATGTATGGGTACAAGGAGAACTTGAAAAAAAGAGTTGAAAAGTGTTGGGCTGACATTTTAAAGATGGAATATTTGAACTTTTCAGCCTGAAATATTTAATTTCAAAATTTGCTTCAGCTTTATTGTAAGAACATATTATATTTGAATACCAAATAAAATATTGCATTTTGGGTCAAATAAAGCAATTTCTTCAATCTTTTTTTTTTTTTTTTCAAAAAAGTCTCATCAATCTAGAACAATTTAAAGGATGAAATTGCTAATGGATTAGGAAAGACTTTTATTCACACATCTGCTTCCTTTATTCATGAATGTCATTTCGTCTTCTCCATTTTCTTCCTAAAATTTCTGTCAGATGAGAGAACCTCTCATTACTTTTAGTTCTAATTACCTATTTGCTTTCGTGAATCCTGGCACAAAGTCAACATCTCCTCAACTATCTGGAATTATCCTGATACACTAAAATCTCTCAAGCATCTCTTACATGTAAAGCCAATATGCCAAAGGTCACCTTGGATATATCTTCCTCTGGAGCAGGTGATTTTTAATAGCCTCTGTAGGTAAATTGCTCTGTAATACTCGTGTGAGCAGCATGCGCCTCCTTCCACTGCTTTTGAAGTGTCTCACAGAATGATTTATTTCAAACATCACTGGCTATGTCTTTATTAGAAATTTTGCCATCTCTAAACACTGAAATTACTATAGCACTCATAGGCTTTTTTTTTTTTATGATCCATCTATGCAGTTCTACAATGGAAAGACAGGTATTTAGTAGACCCATTTATTTCCTTATGCCTTTACTTTCCTTATTGCTTTTCCACAATGCCATACTTTGTGTCTACATCATCTTTTTCCTGCCACATCTTATATATTGTCACTATTGTTGTTTTATTCCTAGCTACCTTTCTCCTTCCCTTTTTTGTTTGTGGAATTGAAGTGCTTTGGTCCATGCAGTAAATGTCTTTTAAAAAGCTTTGTTTCACACTATGCTTTTTTCCTGGCTTTTCTTTCTGATCTGTGAAGTCTGCAAGAACCTGTCTCCATACATAGTTAAAACTGTCCTAGTATTTATTCTGTGTAAAGTTATATTAAGCATCATTTGCCTGAACACCCTAAACCAAAGTCTTTTGTCTCATACTACTAACATAACTGCATACAAAGCACATAGAGTTCACAACTGTGAAATGCTTGAAATAAAAAGGCAAGGTATGAGAAGGACATACTAATTTCAAAGTTCGTTCTTTTAATCATATCAGTTTTCAGTGGTGATGATTTTGGTTTTTGCCTGAGCATGTATTATTTAAGGAACTCATTGCAGTCATTTAGGATGCCATCACCATTCTGTGCCCAGTCCTGTCCCCTTGCGCTCTTGTGCTGACTGGTGGGATTCACAGCCACAGACACGGCTGCACAACCTGCGGTCATGTCCACTCTTGGGTTTAGGCATTGATTAACGTGCCACTGGCATGGGAGGATGCGGCCAGCCTGAGACCATGTTATAAAAAAATCGGAGTGTTGCCTCTCAAGTGTGATTTAATTGCAGAGGAAGGGCACTCAAACAAAAGCTAACTTTATTGACACTGGTGGGGAAAGCCCTATTCTGTGGAGCTGAGTGTGTAAATGGTGGTTAAAGTAACCTCTAACAAGGAGGATCTTAGTACTTAAATAATGGGATCACGGGGTCATATGAAATCTCCTCTAAGAAGGCAGACTCTTTATATAAATCATGGGAGCATGATCTCTCTAAAAAGCACAAATAACAAAGAGAGCTCAGTACATAGATGGGGGGACCACAGGTCACTCAAGTTTAAGTCCCCTCTAAAAAAGGGGAATTCAGTACCTAAATACTGAGATAACAGTGTCATTGTGTACCGTCATAACAATAAGGAAATTATTTTTAAGATGGAAAAAGCAACCCCTTTTGCTCCTCCATGGAAGTCTCTCATTAATCTGTGACATGCATTTCTATGCATATCTACAGCAAGAACTGCCATGCCCAGTCTGAGAGGCTGCCCGAGATATTGCGATATTGTTAAGTTCCTTCCCTGTTTGAAGATGTGTCCTTCTACCCAGGATTTACATCAGGCACATGGTGTCCACACTGTCTCACTGCTCTCCTCCCTTTTCACGTTGTCCCTCCCTGCTCCTACTGCACCCCTGTCCCACTGCGCTGTGCTCACAACCTTTTACAGTCCTGACTCCATCATGTGGCAGCTTGTACTTGGTCTGAAATACTGTCGGGTGCCCTGACCCAACTCTCAGAGCCTTCTCAGGACCATCTGGAGGCAACACTTTACTTCCTGATGCAACGCACGGAGGCAGGCACTGCAGCAAAAAAACGCAGCTGTATGGGACATGGAGAGAGATGTGGCCTTCCCACAGCGTTTATTTAAAATTAGCCATCCCTTCCCTAGACAACAGGTCAAAGATCTGGTGTAGAGGTGGTATTTCTACAAAGGGAACACATTCTATATAACTTCTACACATTATGGGCCAAGCTGCAAGGTGGCATTAAGGGAAGCTTGTTCTTCCAGGAAGCCATGGACCGCTGGGACCTTGGTCCTGGGTCTTTCCCAAGCAATGCTATCAAGATCCTGTGGACTGCTGTGCAAACCAGTGAGCCCTGGATCTGAACCCATCCAGTGCATTTCTTTGGAGAGCTCAAGCCTATTTTCGGATTGTATTTGCAAGAGCAAAGGGCTCTTGTCTTATCCTGTGAACCATCCTGCTATGCAGACTACCACTTTGAAGCGAGAGAGCATTTATACTGAATTTGCAACATGTTATAATGTAAGAATCAGACTGTGCACAAATACCCTCCCATAAAATGAAGTTTAAGAATTTTATTGCATGTTTGCAGGAAAAACATTTTTATACATAATACATTCATGTCCACATCCATATGTTGCACTTAGGGGGAGAAGAATAGCTCCCATTATGAATGTACACACACACATCTTCCACTCAAATGGGCCCACTTAGAGAGATGATAAATCCCACTGAGGAGCACAAATTCTGACAGGTCTTTTATGTCTTCTGCTCAGAAGAAGTACATCTGCCTGGTGTAAGATCAGAGGGATGTCTTTTGTCTTGAACAGAAATTACATTGGTATAACTCAGAATAAAATCCCTCTCTGTGCTTAACAAGGCTCCATGTTATTTGGATTACATGTCTACGTATATTTCTGATAAGTGTTGTCTTGGCTTAGTTCAACAAAGACAACTGCAGAGAAAAGCAAAGGTTTCCACCATGAAAATAATACTAGCTCGTGCTTTGATCAGGTAACAGGTTTGCACAATTCTGGTGAAATAGTAATAATAATATATGTATATGCATGTATGGAGTGAGTTTATGTATGTACACATATAAATGGTATTTATATACTCTTCAAATCTATGCTTCTAAAAGGAGACTGATCTGGTAGTCCAAGATGCTGAGAACCTCTGAAAACACAGGTCACACACATGCTTATTAGATTTCTAGTGCTTACTGAGGCCTGATCCTGAATACACTGAAATCAAGAGCAAAATTCTCAGTGATTTCCTAAGTACAGAATCAGGCCTGCTCTGCAATCGCTGCTGAAATATTTGAGTAAGCTTCGCTGGAGCAGAGAAAAAGAATGGCAGGCCGTCTGTGTGGGGGCGAATTTTCAAGTTAACTCCATGGTCACAGGAAAAAGCGCCATTCCAGTTCAGGAAAGGGAAAATGCAGGCTTCGGTCCAGCGTGCAAGTGTGTGGGTAGCATCTCAGGGTGTCAGTCCTCACAGTGGCTTCAGCAGAGATCTTCAGATACTTAGAGCTGAGGTATGTGTTTAAGTACTCTTTTGGACGAGGACTAATTACTGCTGGTTTAAATCACATGAAATGGCCATGGGTACAAGGGCTTAACCAGTGATTAAAGAGATGATAAGGGGCACTACACTAACGGCCTGGTTTTACTTCAACATAATTTTTCATTTTAATTATATTCCATGTTTTCTGTGCTTGTGATCACTTCTTGCAAGTTTTTGAAAAAACTAATTTTCCATAAGTGTCATCAGTGTGGCTATGGCCTTTTCTATTCCTCTGGAGCAGTTTAAGTCAGTAAAACCCTGAGGAAGGCACAGAGTTGCCAAGATCAGAGTTGTGTGTTGGTAGGAACTTTTCTTTTTCCCCTTCAAAGAACCTTAGAGCACAATTTTGGAGCTGGATTTGATTGCGTGTCAGAAAGGTGAACTAGCTACTCATTTTGCCCCTATTTCTGCTCCTGGAACAGGTCATCTTGTCATGATGTGAGAAGTTCTGGCCCACTGGTGTTCTTAGGTTGATGAGATGCAAAAGCTGAGAGGCTGCAGAGCTGAGTCTCTCTCTCCTCAGATGCAGGAATTACTTCTACAGCACTTGAGTTTAAAGTATTTTTGTTGCCCGTGTCTCCAACAGCTGACCAAGCTTATGAGCTTACTTTTCACTGTCCACCATAGGCTCCTGTCTCAGCCTGAGAGTGCATGAAACACATCTCTTGGCAATCCAAAGCCGTGGAATCCAACACCCTCCTCCACCCTAAAAATTTACCTCAGAAGTTTTAAAATGTTGTTTGGGGTCTTTTAGTCTTCTGTTCTCAATAGTTGTATTTTTTTGGCGTGTGGCACCTACGTTGTTTCAAACTTACTTGTTATAAAGACCCTCCTGTACTGAACATAAAGAGCACTATATAAATTAACATAAGTTGTAAATCTTTTCAACAAAACATTTGCTCTTTGAGGCCAAATCAAACTCAAGAGAGGCTGATTGATAGTAAAAAAAAAACCACAGGGGGATGAGGGGAGAACCATGTTCATCCCACAGGAGGCCATTAGCAATTATCATCACCAGCCTGTGAGATACCAAGACCCACCAACCCTTTTTTACGAGCAGAAGAGCAACCGCCTCCAACTTTGGGCTCCCAAGCGACTTCTTGGCCGCACTTGCAGGGTGTGGGTCAGGGGGATTGAAGGTACAAGAAGGAGTCCAACCTTGGCAGTGTTGGGAGAGAGGGAGCATGTTGGCGCAAGTCCTCCTGCCTCTCCCGATTGCATGTGTAACTTTCAGGCATAAAACTATTGTTTTGCTTGCTGGGCCTTCCACAGCAGCTGGGCCAAGCTTCCTGCTAGGAGCCAGGATCTGCAACCTTATGAAAGTTGCAGGGCCCGGCAGGCTGTCGGTATTTTCAGCTGGATTGAGCCCAGAACAATTTTATTTTCATCAGAAATGTTCCCTGGCCCTACCACATGTGCAAGCCTATATGAAACCACCAAGAAGGCTCCCTCCCCCAGCTATCTTATTTAGCTCAAATTCAGCTGCCCAGCAGAACTGTTTCTTATCCAAGCCCTTAGAGATGGGAGAGGAGTGCAGAGATTTAATTATAATCTTTCTCTCTCTCCACCTCCCACAGCACATTAATGCTTTTCATTAGCCAAAGCCAAAACCTTGCTTTATAAGCTGCGAGAGCTGTCTTTTAAAAATACGTCCAGCATTAAAAGAGTTCTGAATGTCAGTAACAGCAGCGTAACCCCTCATCCACAGGTGTGGGAGATTTGCTGGAGGATTGCTGGTGGAGAGGCGAGTTTTATTTGAAAGACATCTGATTCCTATTTCTGTCCATTGGCTGATTACCCCTCGCATTACAGCACTTCTGTGCCCACTGACAATTTCACATACACGTCCAAATGAATGAGAGAAAAGCCTTGACATCCAGGAGCTCTGGATGATTTTTATAAGTATCCAGATGTTTAGACTTTTATCTGAAGCTTATCCAAAAAATATGAGGCCACTCCTAGCAGCAGCCTGACAAATATCCCCAGCCATTTATTCAGTGTGTAGGTCTAGAGCACACATTCATACGGATGCTTCACTGGAGTAGGTACATCTGTTGACCGCAGTGGTATAGAAATGCAGGTAAATCAAGAACGACATTTTCGACTCACAATTATAATGTGATTTGTGTGACACAATTAAGTCAGTGTCTTATATTGATGGAAAGGTTCTGGGGAAATATAAGACACTGACTTAATTGTCATTGCCTTACAGAATACATAAAGCTGATTTTCATCTTTGAAAAATGAGAGTTTTTTTCCAGTACTTCCCCAGAAGACTGCCCAGAGGTCAGAGAGCACTACGAGAAAGATAGAGACTGGTTCCTCACAATGTCTGATTTTCTATTCTTTTTCTTTCTTAAACAAAATATCGGTTTTCTCCTCATTCCCTTGCTGTCTGCCAGTTTTAATGATATAAATAGGCAAATGGATCTCAGCAAATTGCTAGGGTGGCTTCAGGCGTATTTGTTTTTTTTATCTGGTAGCCCTTGGAAGCTTCAAGCGGGCAGCTCCGTTGTGCCAGCGCTGTGCAAACACGTAGTGTGGTAGGAAATCCTCATGTGTGAAGAGCTGACAGCCTGCTTGGAGGGAAGAACAAAACAAACAGCATAACAAATACCTGCCTGGTCGATAAAGGAGAAGTGAAAGGGCCATGGGATTACATGGATTACAGTTGTTGGTTACACAGATTAACCAGGCAATTAAAGGCAGAAAGAATAATAAATATCCTTCCAAGAGAAGGAGCTGCTATTGGGCTGCAGGCTGAATGTAGCTGTTCCAACTGTAAACTGTTTTAGCCATAAACACAAAAGCACAAAAGCTGTAAGGAGAAGGAGAAGGCCCTGGAAGCAGTCCCACAAACAGGACACGCTTTCCTTGATTCCTCAAGAAATTTTACACAGTTGACTGGAGTCTTTTTTATGTACATTTTGATGGTTTCTTATCTTACATTTTAATAGGAAATCTGCTGAATGTCTAAAATGCCTTTTGGCAGTCAGACCTTTTGTTGCTGATCTCTGTGACTTAAAAACAGTTTAACTTATCAAGAAGCTTTGGTGTAGATCTGGTGTAGTGGGTAGGTTCATTTGGTTTTTAAATGCTTTCTTTTGGATCACTTTTAATCATCACTTACATTGCATATGGCCATTTATGCATTGACAGGTTGATGGGGACTTTAATGTACATAAAACTTTCTCTGTCAGGACTTATGCCTCTCTGTCAGATTTTATCCTGCAGTAGAGAGGGTTCATGTACAGTTGCTGACAGATAAAATAAGCTCCTCCAGCAGCTGCAGCTCTGCCTCCCACAGATTTTTTTCTGCTCTGATCCTGTGTCCCCAGCTAAGTGCTGAGAAAGCACGGGTGGCACCGCAGGACTGTGCCAGGACGGACAGGAGTGTGGCGCCCGACCTGCAAGAGGGAGGATGAGTTAGCCTCACCATGGCCATCTCCTGTAGTCCGATACTAAGTCCTGCCGTGTCTGGAGTCTTTCTTTAGCCCAGGCTGCAGGAGATGCGCGGCAGCAAGAAAAACCTTGTTCTGTTCTAAACAAAAGTGAATTTCCAGCCTGGATTCCTGCAGAGAAAACCTAAAAGGCAAGAAACTTACTTAAAAAAAAAGGTTTAAATTCACAAATCAAATAAAAACTGAAAAAGCTCATGAGTTTTAAGTCTGTCCCATGACCTTAAGGACCAGAATAATGAATTTGAAACTCTTGAGTTTGAATACAGGGACCTGCCTTGTGTGGTTTGGAGGGCAAGCACTAAGGTTTTTCACAAACCTGGTGCAATCACAGAGTTGAGGTATGCAGATATTATATCTAATATGAAAAGGTGCCCAGCATCTGTCATTCCCACAGAAGCCAATGGAAACTGCAAACACTCAGCTCTGAAGGATCAGGCCTTTAATCATTAATATGTTTCCAGATCTATAAAAAAATGTTTCCTAAGATACTTTATTTCTGCAAGAAATTCCCTGTTGGCAAGAGAGTTTTCATAGCTCCTTAAAGACCTATAAGGAACTGTGGAAGAAATAAAGTGGGGCTTTACTTATGGAAATCAGACCTACTGGAGAGCAACTGGAAATGTTTTTTATGAGTCTTTATAATGGAACTACAGTAGCAGTTCCATGTTGATTTTTATTCTAAGACCCTATATTTTTTTCGTCTTCTTTTTTAAGCCAAATTTTTTCCCACCTGAAACTTCACGTGTGGTCTTTTGGCAAAGAAGAATATTTTTGGAAAGTTTAAGGCTGATCTGATAAGCCTTTTTTAAGTAAGGAGATTTGAAAACATAGAGATATTTTACTTTTCAAAAATCTTCAAACCTTTCCTCATTCATTTAGAAGCTGAAAACTGCTTACACTAAAAAAATTTCCATTTTGTTTTTATATTTGCCCTTAATGAGATACAGCTCATGAGCATATTTTTAGTAATTTCAGTGGTACCAAAATTTGGGGTTTTATTAAGTTTTCTGCAAAGGTAAATTTGAAAATGAGAATAAAAATAACATAAAATATGAGAGATTATATTGATAGGAGTTGAAAATATTACACATAGGTGTATCAATCAGCATGAGGATATGAAACAGTGGAGACAACAAAGTTTAATGTATACTAGAATCTTTGAAATAATTAAGGTGTTCATGTGTATTAAAATCGTCCAGGCTTCCTTTTGTATTGATGAGAAGTATTTTTGTAAATAATTTGCTCCAAGTCAATTTAACCCAAACTACTGTTCATGTCTAATAACTGGTTTCCAGTAGTAGTTGAGAACTGGCATGTTCCACCACTGACTTGGTACACCAGTGACAATTCTTGTAGGAACAAAATAAGAAAAGGGTAGTTTTAGTGAGAGCACCATACTGCATTTTTACACAGACCTATCAAAGTGGACAAAAATTGAAGTGACCCAGAGATGACAAACACAGTTCTGTAGTGATACTTTGAGCTACCCTGAGTATCTCTGAAGAGAGCTTTGGGGCGGAGAAACTTCCTCACTGGACAAGTCTGGAAAAGAGCAGGTAGCAGAGATGTCTCTTCTCCATTTTAAAATGCCTTTGAGTGAAGTTTTAGTAAACAAGTCATGAGGTTTTGATAATGGACGCACTTTAACTTGTGAAACCTGGCCTGATCATAGAGGTCACCGGATCTGAGCTCTGTTCATGACTGCTTGTTCCAGACTTCCCTCCCTGGCCAGGACTGTGGCAGTGCAACCCCTCAGGCTCACCTCCCTTTCAGCATGCTGGATTGCTGATTCTTCCTCCTCCTTCTCAACATCTTTGATGGACACTCGAGCTGTAGCCCACAGAGATTTCACTTCAGTTGCCATTAAGGCTGCTTCTGGAGAAGTTCTGTGGGTTTTGCCACTTTGTTTTGTTCAAGGCAAAAATTGTTGTAGGAGACAAAGTGATTCATTTCATCTCTGGGAAAAGACGACGTTCCTCCCAGCAGACAAGTGCTGCTTCTCCTTTCCATGTGCTCCCCTCTCCGTCCTTCCTGTTCTCTCTTCCTTTTCCTCCCCTCATACTGATAAATCCATGCCTGCTCATTTACTTTCTTCACTTACTTTCTTCAGTAAATAACTTTTCTTTCTTTCTTTTTTTCTATTGATACTTTTTAATGCCTTCCCTTATATTTTTAGAGCAATTTATATCCAGAAAGGAGAGGAAACATGGGGTCCCTCTTCTGATTATGCCATTACACCTATCATGCATACAGTAGAGTGTATATCCAGGTTTTTCCTCAATTACGGGAAAATATGAATCCACCTAATTCTTTACCATATGCAAATAGACTATGCTGAGTAGGGAAGGGATTGCCTGTTTGTTCACTGTAAACCTCTGTTGAGGTTTGATGAAAAGGGAATGCAGGGGACTCCGTCAGCAGGCCTCCCCACCCAGCTGTTCGGTCACCATCACAGGGCTTTTCTGTTCTTCTGCCCTCTCTCTCTAAGGTGCTCAAGAGAGCTGGGGCTGTAGCTGCTCAAATTTGGCTCATTATAAATTCTGTCAGGTCAAAATCTCATTTCAATCACAACACAACTGCTGTAGGGTGAGATGTTATACCCAGAGTAACAATAACTTCAGCAACTTTGTATTTCTGTTTCAATGAAAGAGCCTAGCCACCAAAAATAAGAGCAATGTTAGGCAGGCAGACTATAATGTAGTAGGTTGGCTTCTGATACAAGAGTTAACTTGCACTCCTGATCTCAGTCAAATAAATTCAAAGTTTCACAGAAGCTGAACTACAGCATTTTTTCCTTCTTATGCATCTTTGCATTTTTCATTGTAATGAGTACCTGTAGCAGAAGTCCCAGTGACTAACACAAAACTTTTTTTTTTTTTTTTTTTTTGAGTCTTTCTGGTTTAACTAGAGATGAAAATTGTGAGTAATCTCATCAGAGTCTCTTTTAATGTTATTCATAAATCTCTTGGCAGTATTCAATGCTGTTAGTGATGACTTGACTCAGACTTCTGGAGATGCATCTTTCTTTGCTAATCACTGTTTCTGGGATTTGGTCTGTGTACCTTGCCACAGACTGAGATACTCTTTTTATACCATGCTGCTCATGATGAGGCAATGCCATGCAACATATTCCATACAGCATCTCCTTTAATGCCCGCCAATTTTGTATTGCATTGATTTCAGTCAGCTTGGTATCAGGTCTTGGACAAGGGTTTGGAAGGCAGCACTGAGTTTATAGCTAGATATAAGTTTAAGCTGAAATCTCTCATTGATTTTCTATGTAGGTTCCAAGGTGTGATGGCATGTAATTACTGGAGATAAAATGTCCTTGTGGGTTGTCTTTTGGTACTGAAGTAATTCCTTATGTGGTGCATGGATGGCTCCTTCAAAAACATGACACGGCTGTCTCAAGTAGTATGGTTGTTGAGAAACTGTCCTTCTTAGATCATTAGGTTGTCCACAACAGTGTTCATCTCAAAGCAAATGTGGTGGTGGTAGTGGTATATGAGGGCTTGGCTGTATTACCAGCTTTCTCAGATGTTTGATGGGTATATTGAGTTGCTAAGCTGGTCTGTAGGTTTTATATATACATATTATGTATGATGTGTGTATGTATATATATACACACACACACACACACATTCTATTCTGGGGATTACCTTTTTTGATGTTATCCATAGTGTGCAGGAAAATTATACTTGAATAGGCTATCCCAGAGACAGAGCAGTAGCAGGGTAATGATTATCAAATTTGTGGTAGGAATTGATATGGAAATCCAGGTTTCCACCTCAAATGATGAATATGTCATCTTAGGTACAGGTTGGGTTTGGTGACAGAGTTTATAAACTTAGAAATCCTTCTACACATGTACCATGAAGCGGCTGGTATGTTGCAGGTCATTTTAACTCTCATGTCTCTACTCATATTCTGGGGGAAATGTGGGCTACTGAAGGCAAAATTGGGAGTGAGGATAAAGTAAATAAGGTTGTCACTGCCTTCAGGCTGATATGCTGCATTTTAATCCCACTCAAGAATATTCAAGTCAAGTTTTGATGCTATCACCATCTGGATTGTTGATTTACAAGCTAGTGATACACCAATAGCCAGAGGAATATTGATGTAGAGGGGGGTTGCGTTATGTATTCTATGACAGAAGTCTGTTGTAGCTTGCAGAAAGGTATTACTAGAATGTATTTAGTTAACAAGGGGTGTTGAATATGGTTCTGATGAACCCAGTAATTCTTCAGTACCAATCCCCTTGTTAGATATTATCAGCCTGCCAGGATTCCCTAATTTGTGGCTCTCTTCATAGAAGAACAACAGTGGATGAGACTCCAGGTTGTATAGTTTTTTTAACGCTTGTTTGGGAAGTAACTTGAGGTTATCATTGAACTCTAAGATGAGGAGGCACACAGGATCATTCTTGACTTTCTTTTAGTCAGCAGCAGCAGAGAGTTGTCCATTGTCCTCATTGCTAGAGGTAGTTACTGAGGTTCAGGATTACTGTATCTCCTCCTCTGGGTTTTGACATAACCACTGGTAAGCCAGATCTGGGGGATCTAGTACTCAGTGGCTACCCCTCTTCGAGAAAAGGAGGAGTTTTGATAATAATACCATTTTAGGTATTTTATGTGGGATTCTTCTCACCAACTTTAGCCAATAAAGAGTTTGATTTCTACCGTTCCAAAACAGGTGCACAAAGTGGGATCATCTCCCTGCTTGTGAGTGCCTGCCTCTCTGGTAGACTCCAGAGGGAACCTAGAATAGCAGCTGAGACCACCCTTTGGAAGTGGAAAGGGGATACCATCATGTCCTTCAGGGCATGGACATGGCAACCTGTCAATTTATTGTGGTTTAACAATTTATTCATCATCTACCAAGCCATAGTAATTGATTGTGCGCATGTTCTCAGCCCACCCGAGTTAAGTGCTCACTTTAATCATTCTCTAGAGATGCTCATTAGGCTGCGGTAACTTAATCGCTTGTCAGTGTCTATTTGGACCTTAATTTCTCAAAGCGCGTGGTCATATTCACCAACTTTGTTCCAGAAAGCCATCTAAATATTGGCTAACACTATACGCATAGACTGAGACACACAAAATTAGAAAAATGAGAGAAGTAATAGGTCTACAGTTTTTCTTCTTATTCCAAGCAAACTTTCCAAGTAAGGAACAATGCAAACGCACAAAAGTAATAGCATCTAACTTTCCTTTTGGTGTAAAGTTGACTTTCTGGAGGAAGAAAGGCAATAAAGCTAGTAAAAATTTTTAAAAATCGAAACAGTCACATGATTTTTTTATTTGTTTTCAAACAGGAGCTATGTAGCTCAGAGAAGGGAAACACTGACCTTTCACTTCTGTACGCGCCAGCTCCAGCGCTGCCGCAGGCCTTAAGTGAAAATGAGCCTATTGGTCTCATCCAAACCCCGGCGCATGTTAGCCCACATTACAAAACACCAGAGAATTTGGCACGATCAGCAGTTTCTGCTCAAGAGAGGCCCAGGACTGCAATAGCAGAGGTGTTAGAGATCAGGACTCGGGAACGCTGGTTGAGTTATGTGGGAAAGCAAAATGCTCGGTCTCTTGCTTTCATTGGGACTGCATTCACTTGCACAAAACAAACACAGTATGTAGAATACAAAAAATATTTAGATCACACCAAATGATACTTATAAATAAGGCAAACAGCTCATTACCACCATTCATCCAAAGGTCACAGGCTGCTTTTTAAGCAGAAATTTAGCTGTGCTGGTGAAGCAGTGTAACATCATTCTTATTTTACAGATGGAAAAACTGAGGCAAACAGACACCTTCCTATCCAAGACTGCACAGGAAATCTGTGGCAAGACCAGCATAGGCTCCCGATCACTGGAGTCTGCATGTGTCGGGTTTTGGGGAGGACCACAAAGCTCACTTGCACTCACTTGCCTGTGGTAGAGCAGGAGCTGAAGAGCACGCAAGTGAAAGGTCAGTGTATCCGTTCCCTGAGCCACAAAGCTCCAGTCTGAAAACAAATATAAATGCAATGAGAATTTTCTGATTTATTTTTTTTCAAATTTTAATAGTTTCTTGTTTCTTGGCCCCAGAAGTCAGTTTTACACCACGCAGAATTATATGTTACACATTATAATTTACATACATTTGCACTGTCTCTAGTTTGGAAGGTTTAATAAGAATAAGAAGAAAAGCTGTAGACTACTGGAGTCTCAGGCTGATGTTGTCCCCTTAGCACCACATGATGACAAACTGTTCTAGCTGAAATGGGTGAATGTCCTCTTCTGCCTCTTTTGCCAGGTTATTGTTTTTTCCTGAACCGAAATCCACATTACTTCCTCCTTACATCCTCTGAGCTGTAAACTAAATTAGACATTGTTCTCGGTCCCCGACTTTTGGCTATAAATGCAGTTGCTTGGAGAAAAATCAAGTGTCCAGGAGAAACCAACCCAGATGAAGCAACGCTTGTGTGCTGTGACAGAAGTGGCTTGCATGGGAGTGAACCCAGAGGAAAACCAGTCACTCCATGGCTGGGGACCTCCCTCAGCCTTCTGCAGGGCTGGGGACATCGCCACACATCCCCAGACTGTCACTCCGACAAACTGTTCTCGCCCCTCATTCCCAGGTGCCTGATCAAATGCCTCAGGCTGCTTTTGGGGACACCAATCCCCTCCTCCACACCTTTCACACTTTAAAGGCTGTCTCCTAATTTGCTGTTTGCTTTCCACAGAAACACTGTGTTACGAGTCATTAGATCCCGTGTGAACTTTTCTGTGGACTCCTTAATTAAAAAGAATGACTTGGATGCTTGCCACCCAGTTACCCTGCATTAGGACGAGACCCATTAAGTGGGATTACTGACTGAGGACACAGCCATGCTCACTAAGCACTAATCTGGTGTTCGTAGCAGCATGGAGCTGCAGGACTTCTCAGGGCTTCCAAGTAAGTCTTTGGCAAGGAGACCATCCCCTGGGGGCCAAAAAAGATGGGCTTTTTGTTAGAAATTGCACTGGACACCATATTTCAATGGTGTCCCTCATATGAGCTTTCTGCCTGCGAGGAATGGGATGGGAAGCAAAAGGAAGACACAGAGGATTCGGTACAGAAAACATCAGGCTGGCTGCGGAGCAGGTTCAGTCTCCAGCATGTCCAGCTAACAGTACTATCTCTGGCTTGCAGTGCGAAGCACCAGCAGAATATATCATGGGGAGGCCTCCAGGAAGAAAGCAAATTAGAGAAAAGTCACTCTGTAATGAAGTTTCTTAGTGCTGAAACATCTTACTAACTTTTAAAGCCAGAGTGCAGTGGTAGTGTTAATGCTGCTCAGGTTAAATATCTCACCTTCTTCGGACAACCCTGGGGGAGTGAAACTCAGTCTGAAAAGAGAAAAGTTTCCCAAAGGTGAGTTCATAGATCACAAAATGTGGAGATGGAAAGAATCTATTCAATCATCTATCCCATCTCTCTGCCAGTTCAGAATTACTCCCCATGATGTTTTTAACATAACTGCTTTTCTCATTAGAAAAAAAAAAAGGGGGTGGGGGGAGAAATACCTAGAAGCAGTCTGTGAGATTTTCTATCAAAAACTGTTTGATTCCTTGACTAATTCCTGTGTCTGCTCTTGCTTTGTTCAGATGAGTTCCGTGTGTGCCAGGATGAAGGGTGAAGCAATATTTTCTGGAGGGACTCTTCCACCATCTGCAACATCCAGCAATTGGAAAAATCCTCCCAATATTTGGGTTGCATCTGCATTTTCTTAACTGTATTCAATTTTTCCTCCCTTTGCATGAGACTGAGGAGTTGTTCTTCCATGGTACTATTCTATGTGGTTATGGACTAGCCAACCTGGAAAGTGCTAGAAGTCCCCCCTATTTCAAATATTACGTGCAGACTGAGACACACCTTTGCTAAAATAATGGAAATAAGCCATGAATCTAAGTGGTTTGGACGGTGTAGTTATGAAAGAAATCATCCTATTTCACTGTGGGGAAGAGGAGGACGAAGACTGTTTTTCACCTCTAACTGTGGATTCCATGAGTCTAACCTTATTTTTCCCCCAGTTTAATTTATGTCCTTCTGTTTCAGAGTCTGGACCTCTTTTAAATGTCTGGTTCGACACTGCAGCCTGTTTCACCCCTAGCATGAGCTTCCTATTGCTCTCTTGGAGTCCAGATGTCCTGAGGCCCTTGCAGGGCTCCTTGATGATGCAGGTATTTGGGACAGCACTGTCCATGCAAAGAAGTTCAGGAAACTGAAGACAACACATGTATAACTCAGAATATCCTGTCAACACAGGTGAATGGTAACCCGCACAGGGTTACTTTTCCTTGTGCACTCTGACATCGATGCTGCAGTGGGATGGGTGTCAGCAGGAGCCTGGCTTCGGATGGAGTCCACACATTTCGACTTTGGGACACTTCAGCCCGTGCTACAGACACTGTAGCTACTTTCACACTGCTGAGGTGTGAAACACGGGTTGTCAGTGCAACATCAGAACTGACAAAGCTGTATTTTGTCAACTTATAGAAACAGTAATAAAAAGCTTCTTGCTCTGCTCATCTCTTGCATTCCTCCCAGTGAAACGGAAGAATGTGTACAGAGAAGAGTCGTGCAACAAGCTGTCGCATCAGCTTCAAAAGCGATGGCCCACACAAGCAAATTTCCCTACGATACTGTCCTGGTATTTAAGATTATTTAATCAAAGGTGGGAGAAAGCAAGAGGGTTTTTTTTTTTCCCAAAGAAAGCACTTCAGCCACTTCCAGAATGGGCCTGAGTTTTGACAGCAGCGTCTACCCACAGACACAAGGTATGAATTGCCTAATTATCTATCTGTGAAGATTACAGGAGCCATGTCATGCCTGACTCACCAGCAGTTATTTAAAAAGCAAAACCAAAAATGATTAGCAGCTCCTTTTGGAAAGTGGGCTATTCTAGCCTTCCTTCAGGTGTACATGGGTACTGCTGTGTGTCTCCTGCTAGGACTGTACCCATCCTCGCTGGTGTGCAATGGGCAGGGGCCAAAGAAAACCCAGGGCTTGGACATTGCAATGCTAACAACCTTCCAAGGGACAATGCAAAAAATAGAAGAAAATGTGGAAAATGTGATTTCCTGGGGAAAAAACCCAAACAAACAACTGAAGTCTTTGGGTTAAAGACTATTATTGTAGCACTAAGCATCTTTCCTTCATCTGATTTTACGTAGAAAGCTCTCAGCATTTCCAGAACTGCCATTAAAATGAGCAAGACCAAACAATACTCCATTTTGTGTAGTCTCACACTGCTGATTAAGTGTTGAGCCCATCAGTTAGTGTGACTCTGAACCCAAAACTTGCCTGTTGGATGTCGTGGGACAGTAAAAGTTGCATAGTCTTGCTGATGAGCCTACAGTCTTGCACCAGTTGTAAGGCTCTTCTTCGCTGGTATAATTTTTTCCTCCTCAGGAGAGGTAGATGCTATACTGGTACATGTTACCACTAGTGCAGGCAGAGCTACACTTGTGGTGTCATCAAAGTAACAACGTGATTTAAAAAAAAAACCTGTCTCTTGATATAGTTATAGTGGTAAAAAAAAATCCTGTTTGTAGAGGGGCATAATTTGGAAATTGGGCTGAAAGCCTCAGACAACCCCTTCTTGAGATTTCCAGTGCTTTGGGAGTTTTGCAAATATTATATTTGAAAATAGCCTTCCTGTAGTATTTGAGCTCCTCCACTTTCAAGCACTTTCAAGATAGTGTGGAAGTGGGAGGAAATTTAATAGCGATAAAAAATAGCAATAGTTGACTTAATTATTTTGATCTTCTGAAAAAGTTGGGGGAAAAAAAGCACAGAGAAGTTTCTTCCTTTTATTTATTTATTTATCTTTCTTTCTTTCTCTCCTTCTTTCCCTGCCTCCTTCCTCCTTCCCTCCTCTCCTTCCCCCACCTCGTTCCACACCCCCGCCGCCGAATCCCGCCTCCCCCCCAGACGCCAAGCCCTGCTCAGCCCCCAAGTCCGCATCACTTTTTCCGCTTTTAATTCCTCCCCACCTTTTCATCCCCCCGCGTTTCTCACCCGCCCCGCCGGCAGCCCCCCCCACCCCCCGCCGCCTCCCGCCACCCACGGCGGGGCCGCCCCCCCCCCCGTTCCCTCCGCGCAGCCCCGCGCAGCCTCCCGCCGCCCCGCGCCCGCGCAGCCCCGCTCCGCGCCCCGTCGGCGACTCGACAGCGCCACCCGCTGGGCGGCCGCCGGAACGGCGCCTCCGCGCAGCCTCCGCGCAGCCTCCGCGGGTCGCCTGGGGCCGCGGCGAGGCACGAAGTGGCTTAAAGGCGAGGAGGGGCTGGGGTGCGCCCGGGCGGCGGGCGCGGCGAAGCCCCTCCACAGCAGGGCCTGGCTTAGGAAGCCTAATATACACCGGTATTGCTGGCGTTTCCTCCGCGCCCCTTGTCCGCCACCCCGGGGGACGCAGCCCCACGCTGTGCCCGGCTCCACAGCCCAGCGCGGAGGACACTGCCGAGAGTCTTGGGCTGACTGGACTCCGTCACAAGTTTCTGCTGGTTTTCTTCTGGGGGAAACAAGGTTGCATCAGACATTTAAGTTACATGCACCCGAGTTACAGTACGGTGAGCTGGGCTAAGTGAAAAGTTCTTAAAGCCCGAGTAACCTTGTTTCAGTCCAGGCTGGTGCACATGCAGCTTCTGAGACCCCTCCTGGGTTGTCTGTTCCCGTCCAGTGGCTGAGCCCAGGCCCAGCCTTGCCTTGCCCACGGGAGGGATCAGCCCCGGGGATGGAGCAGGGCCGGGGGCTCAGCGAGGACCACGGGAGGCACCAAGCACTCTGGCAGTTGAGGTGCTCTCCGGCTGGGCCCACCAAACGGGTGGCAGCTCTCAGCTGTCATCTCTGCGTGCCGCAACTCCTCCTCTGCAAAACAGCAATACCTCCCACCGCCTCCCTGACGCAGAGCAGCGGGCAGCAAACACGAAGCTGCGTGCTGAACTAAATACCACATAGCTGCTCGTTCGGTCAACGCTGTCCGTTCTGTGCGCGCAGTGGAGCAGGAGCCTTCAGGTAAAGAGTTTGTAATCATGGAATTAAAAACTTTCACATTATGCCTGTGCAAAAGGGAGTGGATTGAAGGACTGGCAGGAAAACTTAACTCTGACAACTCTTCTTTCCGTCGCTTACTTGATGCCACTGCCATAACAGCGCTCTTTGCACTCTGGCCTTCTGTAATGGCCACAAACAAACCTAAGAGAGAAACCAGAACATTCTGTGGTGGGGTGCAATTACAAAATAAGTTTTCCTAGAGCAGACCTGGATGCTTTGCACATACTTGTAGCACATGCAAATCTTCACATAACTAAAGACAAATTTAGCAACCTCTGAATTGTCTGGATAGGCTCAAAGTGACAGCCACTTCCAAGCAATGGGATATTCAGCCTAAAATATTCAATTTCTAGCTGTGGTGGTTCATAAACTATTGCACATTTATCCTGGCATTGATCTAGGACCAAGTATTTGGAGTTGGCTGTGAAGGAAACACACTTTAATGTTTGACAAACAAGCAGCTGTGCTTGTTTGAAGCTGGTCAGCAATTTGAAAGGCTAAAGCAGTCCCAGAATAGGGATTCGCGAGTGCAGGTGCACGGCTCAAAGGTGAATGACAGATGAAATTTATTACAGGGATATAAAAAGGTTACCTATATGATAGGACTGGTCAAAGCAAAAACTAACACCTTCTGGAAAAAAATGTTCCAGGCTTCTTTTCTGATTTAAATCTCAAGCTATTTCAAGCAGCTAAAAAAAAAAAATGCAGGGCAGTTAGCATGAAATATATTTAGGAAAAAATATTTACTGAAAAACCATTAACTTTTTTTCTAATTTATTTTTTCAGTCTTGAAATTTCATCAATATTTAGATTTTGGAAAGAAAATTCAAGTAGTTCTACACACGCAATAAAAAGGGTGTGTGTGTACATTTTTATTGAGTTACTATATACGTTTTCTATTTTTCTGGACTACTTTACCCCATTTGTTAACCTGAGCCTCATGTGCTGAGTATAATAGGAAAATACTTTTATCAGATAGAATCGTTGATACATTCATGGTCAGGGTTTCTTTGCCGGTTCAGCTTCTTATTCACTAATTTCCTGATGTAGCAAGTGTATCTTGTGCTTGAAACCTGGCATGCTGGTGGGAAACATCCTGATCCTTTAGACGCTACTGTAGGAAGACCCAGTTGAAACAACAGAGTACGTGTTCAAGCAAGGGCTGCTCACGTGAGTGAGGATTTGAGTCATCAAAGCCCAAAAAGACTGGTAAGGAGGAGGAAGGTGTTTCATCAAATGCCTGGTAGCAGGAGATGTAAATACATAACCCAGACGAACAGGCTGATTTTGTGGATCGTATGCACAGCAGTTGTGCTAAATTGGGTGGTGTTATTTGGAAAGCACAACAGAAAAGAGAAGATGCATACAGAGAGCTCTGAAACACAGATGCTCCGGAGCAGGATGTTGGGGTGGGTATATGAAATCACAGAAGAGCAAACAGTGTTCGTTCTCCATCTGAACCCAAAGTGGAATATCTTAGCATAAAAGAGTGAGGCTTTTTAGGTGTGGCAGCAGTGCTGGTGATGCACGAACTGGTGACATAGCCACCACTGAGAGAGGGCAGCAGGTCCCCTTGCACCATCCTTGCTTCCTGCGTCAGAGGCAGGAAGGCCCATTTCGGGCTATTCTCTACGATGCTCTGGTTTTCACCCGCTGCATAGCAAACATGACGCTGCAGAGAGCAGCTTGCACCCTAGCTTGAGGGCTGCTCACCATGGCGGGGGTCCGCCAGCCTGCCGAGGCCACAAGGGCGGGCGAGCTGTGAATCCCCACCTCAGGGGCATGTCGGATGCTCATATCTGCTACCACACTCCATCTCGATTAAGGTATGATGAAACAGGGCCTGGAGCCTCAAACATGCCAAGGAGTAACTTGATATAAATGTGCAGCTGCACTGATCTCCTGAAAGGGGGCGAGTTGCACATGTTGCAATTAGGGTGAGCTAATTGTATGTGCTCAGGCAGTTGCCACAGCTCAGCTGATGGGTGGTAACTTATTAAACCATAGTAATGTGAGCACTTTGAGTCATGAAACCATACTCAAAGTGTTTGCAGATTCAGGGCCTGAGAACCCATTGCCCTCCCATTCTGTTGCACCATCATCTCGAGGACAAGGAGAGGAATTGAAAACCCGCGCTGTACAGTCCCATGCGAGATGAAGTTTCCCAAAGGATTCTTAGATTTCTAGCCAGAACTTCAAAGAATTTAACAATGTTTTCTTTTTAAATGGCCTTGAATCAAAATATTCTTTTTAAGTAGGAATGTTTGGGAAAGAAAGAGTTCTGGAAATTTTCAGCATAAACACTAATTCTTGTAAAAAACATGAAGAGTCATATTCAGAAGGCCTAAATTTCCCCTAAGTCTCCACATCTTGTGTTTCTTACCTGTTAGGGATCTCTGCAGGCCTAGAGCAATACAGAAGGGAACCTGTCCAATTTGGTGGAACTGTGGCCGGAGTATTTTTTTAGATGTAATGTACCTTTAATCTGTAGCACTTGCTAGTTTCTTAGAAGCTTGAAGAGAGAATTACCTGCCAAATGCTTTCGTTCCTCTGTACTTGGTCATCACTTTTGTGTGCACATGCATGTGACTGGGCAAAGAGAGTTGAAATCAGCCTGTTGGGGTTTTTTTTCCAGAGCCTTCCCGATGCCAACTCTGTTAGCAATGCTGATGATGAGAGCTTTGACTTGGAGAGCATAGCTCAGATTTTGGCCCTGGTGAAGTCAATGGGATCTTGCTATTGATCTTCAGACTAGGATTTCAGTGCACTGAGCTGGATACAAGTGAGGAGTATAGAGAGTCCTTGGGGAAGCTTTTCTTTTAAAGGACTTTTTAATGAAACTGGAGATAAAACCATTTGTGCTTGGGGCTAATGCCCTGCTGAAGATACTGGAACACAGACCCTGTAATAGGGTGCTTGTGTGTGAGAACAGATTGAGTGAATTAATAGAAACAACTGTAGAAAGCCAGGGAGTGGTCTGCCTAAACGGTGGAAAATACAGAAACAGCCCCTCGCAACCAGGACGAGAGGGGTCTGGGCTCCAGTGGGTGGCTGTCACACCAAAGCAAGGGGGCGATGGCACCGCTTTGCGCTCTGCAAAGCAGGGGGACCTCAGAGCTGCGGCTGCAGCTGCCTTCACACAGGTTTCCTCCCCCGGCCTCTGCTGCCCACATCTCTCTCCTCTGAGGGGATAACATTAGAAAAATAGCCAAAAGACTCATTTCACAGGACTTCTTCAGGCCTCTGTCCCTTTGCTATGAAGGGTGGTGCCAACGACAGTAGATACACACTCACTGATACCTGTATAGGGATGCGTATAACGCCTTTGTGTGCATCCCCTCTGCTTGTTTGCTGCCTGCCGTTATGCTCAGCGTTGCCCTGGAGATCACAACACTTCTGCAAACACCACCGTGTTCTGCTCCCAACGGAGCCCTTTTTCCTCTTCCCTTGAGGGAGGGAATCACACTTAAAAGAAAAAAAAAAAAAAGGAGATATCTGGTGCTGGCCCGACTTCCATGTTTTTTCTTCCCATTTCTAAATTAATTCTAAGCTGAGACATCCCATGCAAAATTTCAACCCAGGGCAGTTGTCTGCATTCACACTGAGAACCAGTGAATATGTGTTTTGAGGTAGCCTTAATTATAGCTGTGAGAATGACACCAGTGTAACATTTAAAGTGTGAACATAAAATATGGCAAATCAATCAGAGTATGGAACCACACTCGGAAAGTATTCAGCTGATGATGTTCATGATCACACATTAAAAAAAAAAAAAAGAAGAAAAAAAAAATCACATGTGGAAATTCACTCCTCCAGCCAATGGAAAGAGATACTTTTCTATCTCAGAGTCTACAAAATTCCCTCACCTATTACCCAAATCACAGTTAAAAGGAGCTTAATTTATCCCTTTGAAAAAAAAAAAAAAAAAAGTTTTACAAGCCGTTATTCCTGCTCAGCAATCACACAGACATTAAATCTTATTGCAAAAAGAGGGGGGGAATGCCTCTTCTCAGCATTACAGCTGCAGCTGTTTGACAGAAGTAAGTGACTTCATAAACCCTCCTGATTTGGCAGTAGAATGGAGTTTTATGCTGTCTGCTGCACAGTCACAGGGGCTGAGAAAGCTCTGCAAAGCAATCTTCACAAATATTTCACCTCAGTTTATAAATACCTTTGCTTCACCGTGTTAATGCCTCTTTTGCTTTGCTTTCCATTCACCTCCACTGGATCATCTACCAAGATCTTTTATTGCTTTAAAGTGATTGATCCCACTGGTCCCACATATTTCTCTTCTTTTTTTTTTTCTTTTCTCAACGGAAGATACTGCACCTTCACTTTCCATTGGTTTGTTGGCTTATTATGGTAAAACGCAGTAAAGATTTAGCAGGCTGCCTTTATTTGCAGCATAATCAGGCTGTGTACCTTCTCATGACAGAGTCCATACTTAAGCACTATATTTTCTCTGTCTCTCTCAAGTGTCCGCTCCATAAATAAGTACTTGAAAATGCATTTTCTTGTGCTGTGATGAAAATAGAGATTTCTGACGGTTGTCTTCTCAGCCTCCATCTTTCTGTATTCATTTTGAGACCTTATTATTTAAGAATTAATTCCTGTTCCTCCAGAGCAACTTCTGGAGATGTTCCCAGCTCCCATTAACATGACTTTGGTATGAGTTTGATATGAGAAGACTATTCAGTACTTTGCAGGAACATCATCTGCATTGGGAAGTCTTCACTGATGTAAAGTCAGCAGGAACTCTTGCTACAGTAAAATCTCCAGGATTCACCTTTCAAGTTATCTGTTATTTTTATAAGACCACTATAGCTCATAGGCCTTGCTCATTCCTTGGCCAAGCAGCCTGCTGTTTCACATTGCCAGGAGATTTTGCAGGATTTCTCTCAGAGCAGATCAGACCGGGATATAAGAATCTGAGGGGAAAACTGCCAATGAACGAATGAGTTTCTCAATGATGGTCTTCAAACACTGGTGGGCTTCATGTAAGTCTCTCTCAAATTGTTGTCCCTCTGTTTGTAAAGCCATATGACTGCAGATGTTTCTAAACTCAATGCTATCCTAAAAACAAAAGCAAAAAGAACTGAGTGAAAAATAATGCTCCCCAAATTTTCTAGGCATGATTTTCTAAGCAGAAACTTCCTAATCATGAGTGTTCATCTCTGATTTAGTGTGAAACAAAATCTTCAATTTTGAGATACATGTAGTGTAACCATTAAATACTGCTGCAAGCTGTCTTGGCAGGAAGCCTTGGGTAGCAGTTTCACTTACTTTTAAGGGGCACTTTCTTCCCCAGGCATCAGCAATTAATTTTTTTTTTTTTTTTTAATTCTGTTTCTACCAGACAGACCTTTTGTAGCTGTCCTCAAGCAATTCAACTCCCCCTACCCTGACAGGCAAGGGTAGGACCTCAGGGAAATGTTATATCCAGACATCTCTGGAGAGCTCCCAGTGGCTCCCAAGGGGACTTCGTGACAGCAGCCCTCGCTGAAGCATCACTTCCATGCAGTGTCCCTCATCTGTGACGTGACTGGGATCACCAGTGAGGCAGGTGACCTTGACAGCTCTGTTGGTTGCACACCATAACAAATTATGAAGACTTTCCAGTCCCTCAGATGTGGCATGCCCTGCAGCACGAGAAGTGCTGCTCTAACACCTGCCCATACTAGAGAAATGCTCTGCATGGCGCAAATGCATTCCTTAAGACGGTCAAACCAGCATTGTATGTTGCAGCTCATGGAAACCCCTGCCTGCTGTGTTCAGAAAAAAGCTAAGTGGAGCCAGTTTTCCCCTAAGGACCTGTAGAACTGCTGGCTGTAGGACTTTGCCTATGGCAGGGGCAACCTTCTGCCTGACATTAGCTGAGCCAGCATAGGTAACGGGGTGCACCTCTACTATGCACATTTATACAACTACTAAAATAAAATATTCCCCTCTACCCCTATCCGCTCCTACCTCTCCCTAAAAGAAGGGTAGGAGCAGATGGTAGAAGCAGAGCTTTAACTTGCAATGGCTCCCCAGCCTGGTTTGCTCTAGGAAAGGGCTGTGTCAGCACAAAGGAAGGAGCATCTCAGTGCTGGGAATGAGCATTTGGAGGTGAAGAGGACAAAACATCTTTTTCTGGTAGCAGGATCAGCCTCTGTCATCCTAAAATTCATGTGCAAATATCATCTCAGGCACAGCGTATGCCTTCACGGGGTCTCACGCACAATGAATGCTCCAGGACAAGCTGTAGGGGATGGGGGAACCTTCTCCTGTAGCATGTGGTACACACCAGATTTTGGCACCTCTTACCTCCTTCACTTGATGTATTTACTCTTTTAGTTAGTAGCAGCCTGTGCTTTTAGCTAAGAGGAAATTGAGTTTTAATGTTATTCTTAAAAGCATGAAGGTTCAGCCTTATTGTGGGTTTTACCTTTGTTGTTAAAAACAACAAAGAAACCAGTTTTAAGAACTCCATTTCACCTAGACAATCCCAGCTTCATAATAGTAACAGCAAAAAGGTTTTGCAGTTGAAGGATTAAAATGTGTGTTAACATCAAAACCAGTGATGAATGACTGCCCCAGCCAGCAAATAGAAGGCATTCATTATGGAAATATCGAAACTAGCCATCCAACACCATTCGCGGGCCCTTAGGTATTGTACGATAGTGGTTGCGGGTCTGCTGTGAGCAAGGTGAACTAATTTTTCTGGTACGCCCCTGTGCCAAAAAGCCAGGGAGTCCTGAGTCAGGAGGTTAGCTGAAAAGCAGCCTTTTTCACATATATTTCCAAAGTTTCCTTTTTCAGAAAGATTTTGATGTTTCCTTTGAAGGTCACCTTTCAAATCTGTTCTGTAAAGTTGCCTTAGGTATAAAATCCTTACTCAAATATATTAAAAGGTCAAATAAATTGCACTAAGTAAACAAGCTAGCTTTGCTAGCTTTTGCAGGTGTCCAGCACATGGGAGCTTTAGGATACATGACAGAGAATAAAAACTTGACTTATCTCTCCCCTTTCAGTAAAAGTGGGCAGTAACTACCTGAAGGAAAAGAAAAAGGTTCAGACTAAAAATTCTTTCCGTTTTAACTTCAGGAAATAGGGCCCTTGTGAGCTGAACTGATAGAAAGCAACAGCTCCTTTAAGAGAAGGTAACAGGAATATTTGCAGTGATTTGATTTTAAGTGTTTTCAATTGCAAGACAGGAGCAGATCCTCCCTGCAGCTTTCATTTGTCAAGATCCATATGTTTAGACAGATGAGTTAATAAAGAACCTCCCCCAGAATAAAAACAGCATGGCCTACTAGTTTTAAGGCTTTCTAATTTATGGCTTAAAATTTTCCACTGCTCTGGGTCTGTTTCATGCAGTTGTCACTCAGTGGTAGGCTGAAGTTTCAGGATGTTTCTGATGGCCCAGCTTTTATTTTTGAACCTTAACATAAAATTGATACTATCCACCAAGTTGCTTTGCATTTATGAAGAGGTCACTTTTACAAAGACTTCCTTAGAGAAGATACAAAATGTTTTCTTCCATCTTTTATTTTACTCAGAGATGCCAACCTGACCCATCCAACAGATTCCTACAGATGGCTCTTACAGACAGCTGCCTTTTTCTTCAGCACGCTCAAATTTTAGACCCCAGCCTACTGCCAACCCTCAACATTTTTTCTTAATCTCCATGCACCCTGGTAGAAAAAATTTCCACTGAAGGCAGAGTGGTGGTGCCCTGGTCCAGGTGCTGGATGCTCTCCATGATTGGCAGGCCAAAATCTGGGAGTTGGGGCTGGAGTGCCAGAGCTCCTAATGTCCATTCCTGGTAACTCAGCGCCTCCACCCTCTCTGACCTATTTTATATTTTTCCAGTATAAATACTTGGGATAGCTCAACTTCTGGAGAAATAAAACAGTCATTTTAGAAAGTGATTCCTGTGGCATTGCTTGGGCACATGAAAGTCTAAGCTGGAGGTTTTTCCCAGAAGCTCTGCATGTGGTCAGTGGGGAGCAATAGGAACAGTTTATCTGACCCATCTTAGATGGCTATTACAGGATAAACCGAATCTGGAGTGCCTCGTTCTCTCTGATGACCCTAAAGGGAACACGGCTTGAGCAGCTCAGTCTTTGGGAAACCTCTGTGAGGCAGATAAGCCCCACCTCAAGTCTGCATCCATCTCTCACCAGTTGTTTTCTAAAACAGTTGCATTTGGAAGATATCTCCTAAGACATATACCACCGAGAATGGTGGAGTTGTTAATAATTTCTTATAAAGTTACTATTCTTGTGGAAAAAAAATCCCCCAAGCCCCTAGTGTAGTTCATTCTGCAGTTTGCTGCTGCAAAGCCTCTTTCTAACACAGCAGGTGCAGATGCATGTGGAGTGCAGCACTATCATATTCATAAAATGGAACTGCCTAAGCATATTTCCTCTGAGCTTCCAGAAAGATCTTGGAGGCAATTCCTCACTTGAAGAACTTCAAATTGTCCATTTGTCAGTATTTAAAAAAATTTCCACACAAACGAGTATTGATGGCTACAGCTTGCAAATAACTTTATGGAGGGTGAGGCAATTTTTTCCAGGATCGGTCTTCATATTAATTACTTTAAAAAATGAACATTCAAAGCTATTAGGTCCAGGAACAACTTCATAATATCAGTGGCTGCAAAATGAAAAACGTGCATGCTGGCACATTTGTTCAATCCGTGGTGGCAAGCAGGGACTCTGCTGCTGTTTTATGTGAATTATAATGAAAGTAATTTATCTCATTTCCGTCATCCCTAAGCCATTATTTATGAATCAGTCTTCAGATCTCTCGCACAAGGAAGAATGAGTCACTTTGGTACTGAGAACCGATCTCTGATTTGTGTCAGGAAATCAGCAACCAGAAAACAAGCTTATTAACTACCATTAGAAATGCCATCTAGCAACAGCCACCCTTTCCATATTCCTCCTCCAAAAGGTGCAAATCCCCTGGGTGAAGAGCCCTGGGCTTATGCTGTGCTGAGCAGCTGGCAGAGATGCCTGGCTGCACCAGCCCTCGCTGCTCTTCTCCTGAGGAGCAGGACATCTCCAGGTCTTCAGTTCACCTGCGGCCAAAGTCAGCAATGCCTGATGCTGTGCTATTGTTTGGCCCTGCAATGAGCTTGTGGTTTCTGTTTTGTTCCCCAGGGATGGGTCTCGATATAGCAGGAAAACAAAGCCTGTGGCTGGCACCGCTGCAGGCAGGCTTGGCAGAAGCAATGCACTGTTCTCCCTTGGGTCACTTTCTGCAGGATATCAAAACCATGTCCCTAAGCACAACAGCTACCCATCTTTTAAATACCTCCAGGGATGGGGACTCAACCACTTCCCTGGGCAGCCTGTTCCAGGGCTTGACTACCCTTTCGGTGAAGAAATTTTTCCTAATATCCAATCTTAACCTCCCCTGGCACAACTTGAGGCCATTTCCTCTCGTCCTATCACTTGTTACTAGGGAGAAGAGACCAACCCCCATCTTGCTACAACCTCCTTTCAGGTAGTTGTAGAGAGCAATAAGGTCTCCCCTCAGCCTCCTCTTCTCCAGGCTAAACAACCCCAGCTCCCTCAGCCGCTCCTCATCAGACTTGTGCTCCAGACCCTTCACCAGCTTCATTGCCCTTCTTTGGCCACGCTCCAGCACCTCGATGTCCTTCTTGGAGTGAGGGCCCCAAAATTGAACACAGCATTCGAGGTGCGGCCTCACCAGTGCTGAGTACAGGGGAACGATCACTTCCCTAGTCCTGCTGGCCACACTAGTTCTGATACAAGCCAGGATGCCATTGGCCCTCTTGGCCACCTGAGCACACTACTGGCTCATATTCAGGCAGCTGTCAACCAACACCCCCAGGTCCTTTTCTGGCAGGCAGCTCTCCAGCCACTCCTCCCCCATCCTGTAGCATTGCATGGGGTTGTTGTGACCCAAGTGCAGGACCCGGCACTGAGCCTTGTTGAACCTCATACAGTTAGCCCTGGCTCAACGATCCAGCCTGTCCAGGTCCCTCTGTAGGGCCTTCCTACCCTCCAGCAGATCGACACTTCCATCCAACTTGGTGTCATCTGCAAACTTACTGAGGGTGCACTCAATCCCCTCACCCAGATCATTGATAAAGATATGAAACAGAACTGGTCCCAACACTGAGCCCTGGGGAACACCACTTGCGACGGGCTGCCAACTGGATTTAACTCCATTTACCACAACTCTTTGGGCCTGGCCATCCAGCCAGTTTTTTACCCAGCAAAGAGTACACCCATCCAAGCCACAAGCAGGCAGTTTTTCCAGGAGAATGCTGTGGGAGACAGTGTAAAAGGCCTTATTAAAGTCTAGGTAGACAACATCCACAGCCTTTTCCTCATCCACTGAGCAGGCCACCTTGTCATAGAAGGAGATCAGCTTAGTCAAGTAGGACCTGCCTTTCATAAAGCCATGTTGACTGGGCCTGATCCCCTGGTTGTCCCATATGTGCCACGTGATGACACCCAGGGTGATCTGCTCCATGACCTTCCCCAGCACTGAGGTCAGGCTGACAGGCCTGTAGTTGCCCAGATCCTCTTTCCGACCCTTCTTGGAGATGGGTGTCACATTTGCTAACCTCCAGTCAACTGGGACCTCCCCGGTTAACCAGGACTGCTGACAGATGATGGGAAGTGGCTTGGTGAGCTCCCTCAGTACCCTTGGGTGGATCCCATCTGGCCCCATAGACTTGTGTGTGTCTATGTGGTGTAGCAGGTCGCTAACCATTCCTCCTTGGATTATGGGGGCTTCCTTCTGCTCCCCATCCCTGTCTTCCAGCTCAGAGTGCTGGGTACCCCGAGAACAACTGGTCTTGCTATTAAAGACGGAGGCACAGAAGTCATTAAGTACCTCATCCTGTTCCTCATCCTTTGTCACTGTGTTTCGCCCTGCATCCAAGAAAGGACGGAGATTCTCCTTAGCCCTCCTTTTGTTGCTAATGTATTTATAGAAACATTTTTTATTGTTTTTTTATGACAGTAGCCAGATTAAGTTCTAGTTGGGCTTTGGCCCTTCTAATTTTCTCCCTGCATAACCTCATAACATCCTTGTAGTTCTCCTGAGTTGCCTGCCCTTTCTTCCAAACTTCATAAACTCTCCTTTCTTTCCTGAGTGCCAGCCAAAGCTCTCTGCTCACAGCAACTGCACTGTTTCACCTTGACGGGAGATCCAGGGCAAGGGAACTACAGGTGGATGTGCAGGTCTGCTGCTGCTGCTCCTTTTGGGTAGGAGCACCGAGCCTGCCACCCCAACCTTCTTCCTCCACACTGGGCAAAGCAGCGGCACATATGGGACAGGGGCAGGAGAAACTTGCACAGTCAGAAGTTTTTTTATTATCCCGCCCTGCCAATCTGGCACCTTTTAAGGACACTATTTTCTTTTCCCCCTTAACAAAAATACCATGACTGTTTTGCAAATGGGATGGCTATTTTAACTTCTTAGCATGATTTATATTCCATTCCCTGCTGGCTGCTGTCGAGATTGGCCCAGTCCAATCCACTACATATTTCTGATTTAGTACCATCCTTGTGACCTCTAGGTAACTTCAGCGCAGGAGACAGGATGTTATCAAAAAGCTGGAGTAATACATAACTGCACCTGAGCACAGCCAGGGCAAGCCGCACGTTGCTATTTCGGGAAGCTTTTATACCTTGTATTTTTCCTTTTCAAATGCACTCACATTGCTGCTTAAAATACAGAATCTCTGTTAAAAAAAAAGGCCGTTATGTTCACCTTGGCAGTGTAATTACAGGAGAGAGAAAATGCGGACATTATTACAAGGCGTCTTTGTGGAGGCAGAAGGCACGAGGAGTTTGCTTGTGGGTGCAATGCCAGTAAACAGCTGGTTAGGCAGCGGGGCGATGTGGTCACCTGGGTCCCGGGATGTGGGGGAAGAGGCCCCTCACCCTTCCCCATCTGCACGTAGACCCTTTGGCTAAGCAGTCCCTTTGCAGTCGTACTACAGGCAAAATCAGTAACAATGCACTTACTGTCGCTAGCAAAGGATTTGCTCCAAATTCTTGTGAGGGTATCATCACTTTTCATCAGAAATTAACACCTACATTTTAATTGCTGAGGACTAGCACTGTCTAATGGGCACTAGGGCACAGCAGAAAGCATTGTTCCCAGTACCTACAGGGGATGAGTTATTTCAGTGTTGTCCTTCCCATTCCTTGAATCTCTTTTTTCTTCAAGCTTATGTCTGTCTGCTTTGGGACCATTTTATAGAGTGATTTTTGGAACCAGTTCAACTGATAAACCAATACTGATACCATAAACCAATAAAACCAAAAAAACCCCAAAACAAATGGAAAACAGGAAAGTCAGGATTGTCAAGAAGGAACTGAAAGAGACGTAACTGTAGCAATAAATGAGAAGTATCAAATACTGACTACTAGCGTGAGTGAGTGTCTCTGAGACATAAACCCAGAGCTTTCCTTCAAAGACGGTGAGTGGACGGGCTGCCATTATGAAGGGACTTTGGCCAACTCATTGGCTTGGAGCTTATTTTTAAGGGCTTGTTCATCTGAATTTATGAACAGGTTATAATAGAAATGGATCCCTTGGAATCCAACTTACTTCAAAATCAAATCTGCAGCAGCGAAACTACTCGCAATTAAAGGGGTCGGTTACCCATGACGCAGGGTCTGAGGAAACCTAGTGCAGAATTTATGTAACCTCATTGTAGAAGGGAAGAGGGGAAAGTCCCAGAGCTCAGCTGGTCATGATAATGGGTTTTCAGTGAAAAAAGGACCTAACTTAACTTCAAGTAGGATAGGAAAATCAGAATCCAAAGTAAACCGTATTCCCAGTGGTATCTAAACACATGCTTTCATACAAATAGATATTAAAGTAGTTCTGGGAAAGAAGAGGAAGAAAATAAAACCTTCGCTGAGGTGGCTGTATTTCATCAAGCTAGCATTTGTTTGTACAACAAACAAATGTCATTAGCCTTGTTTATTTTAAATTACGAGCAATGAAGAAGTCTTACTGGAAAACTGGTATTGCAGAAGTCCAACCTGTCACTGTACTCTCATTTTTTAAGAATAATGTCTAACAATTTAATTTGATTTTTAACACACTTTTTTTATGTCATGCATAGCTTCCAAAATCACCCCTTCCATTTCTAGGTGTATTTATTCCTGCTGAACTCTTAGCTGAATATTCCTGGAGACCGAAAATATCTGGACACAAATGTTCAAACGTTGCTTCTGATTCTTGGTGACTGAGTTTATGAGCAAGTTGTATCTTGACTTGAGATAGCTTGGATTTGATTTTTAGCAAATCATGAACAATCACAAAGCCAGCTGGACTCAGTACATTGATCTAGCAGATGTGAAAACAGTATCTTGCAATATCTCAAATTCATCACCAAGATACTGAGAAACCAGAAGTCATAGTAAAATTTTGTTCACAAATATTTATCCACCAGATGAGACTTTAAGTGGTTACATCTTTGCTGCTTCAGTATCCCCCAGCTTCCCACATTGTGCTGGTCAGTGCTGGGAAGGCTGGCATAAAAGTAAAAGAGCAGATTCTAATTTTAGCTCAGCTGGCCCAGCAATTGGTGTCTACTGCTAATGGGGTTTCTGTGGCATGCACCTTTGGTACTAAAAATTGGATAAGAACTGCCATCCTGTTCTACATGGTACACCCAAGACTCATCATAAGGCAAAGACCTTTTGGGCAATGCCAAAGTAAACTGACTTGGAACAAGACACAGGAGACACATTGGACTCCAACAACTAAACCCATGAACTGCAAGCCCATACCTAGGCTTTTTCTTAGACTTCTTCCTGGAGTAATATGCAAAGCCATTGTATTTATCAGAAAATTGAGGATTTTTTTCAGGTATATGTTCATTGGGTCTCATACGCTGGATATATAGCGTGTCAACCTGGAACAACAACGGGCTCTGCGGGTCGGTCATGTTTCACTTGCAGGTTACTGGTCATCTCTGCATCTTGTGTTGTTTTTTGGCTCTTTTAGAACTGGAGAATAGCTTTATAGTTTAAGACTTTATGTGCATTTATAGAAATTTAGACATATAAAGCTGGCTTCTGAAAAAGCTCTAGATATAATCTTTCCAGGCTACTCAGCATGTCAGTAAGCCTTCATTCTGCCAAAAAGCATTTTTATCCCCTGAACCCCTGTGATGCAACTACACTGAACTGTCAGTAGCTTTCTGTTTTGCAGGCTGTAGGCTTAAATTACTTAACTGAATATTAATGTAAATGAAACTCTTCCAGTCCACATGGCAAGACCCAGCACGTGCAATTATGGGTGCAGTCCACTGCCCTTCTGCCAAAAGCCCGAGATGAGTGTACTTCTGTCTCTTACTTACTTTTGGGTGGAGAAGAAGAGAATGCTGCTGTAGGAGAGGGAGCAGGAGAGTCTGTTCTACTTGTACAAGCTGGGAAGTCGCTTCTACTAGTCAGGACATCTTGCTGCGCAGAGCCATCTCTCAAAGCGTCTCATGCCTCGCCAGCCCTAGCCGGGCCAGCCTCTCTGGCCTGGGCTTGCCTGGGCTGAGAGGAGATAGGTTTCCACTCTCTTCTCCTTCCTTAGGGCTTTTCCCTGGGGCTTTTCTCTCTTCCTCCAGCTTCTGAGCCCCACCAGGTTCGGACACCTCCATCTCCTCTGCCAGGCTGTGCCAAGCTGTGCCAGACCTGCTGGCACTGAAGGTTTGGGTGTGGGAAGGCTGTGGGGGGCTGCGGGGAGGATGGGGGCCTGCAGCAGCCCGGAGGGTGCGAAGAGCCCCTGCCTGGTGCCTGACAGACACAAGCAGTGTGGCTGGACTGGCCATCAGCCTTCCTACCTCCCTTCCCACTCCAGACCTGAGTGTGGCTTTTTAAACCCAATTTGGCCCCTTCCCTCCCTCTTCCCTCTTATCTCTGGCCCCATGGTGGGTGGCCACCCACCCCACCCGCCTCTCCAGCCCCCCCGGGCTGGCTTCGGCAAGTTGAAACCTGCGGGTCCCAGGGAGGGACTGGCGGGTGGGTGCAGAGCTCGGAGCCGCCGAGCCTTTTGCACAAGGCGGTGTAAATCCTCCCGTGGTCCCCGCTGGGAGAGAGCTTGCCAAGGCTCACTCGTTCAAGGGCGTGGGGTGCGCGTGGAGTCAGCCCTCCGGAGGCTGTGTTATAAAGCTCGGTGCTGAAGGATTTTACAATGTGTTTCGATGTGTAATTTGAAAGGAGAGCAAGGGCCAGGAGCAAAACCTTTCATTCCAAACCCCTCCCGGTTTCAGAGATGTTCGGCGCAGATCTGGTTGATGCTCCTGCATCCCGCACCAGGTGCCTCCCAGTGACACCCACACCGAGAGGCAGAGACCCCTGGAAATGCCCAGCCAGGTCCAGCCATCAGGGTTTCCATCAAAAACCTACAGCTGCTGATAAGTCAAAACATCTCAGCCTACCCTCAGTTTTATTACTATTATTATTATTCACAACCCCAAAATGCATCAAATGCATCCAAACCTGTCAAAGCTGACAGTACCGCATTTGGAGCATGGAAAAAGGAAAAAAAAACTCTCAAGTAGGAAAACAGTGGGTTGGAAACGGGAAGGCTGAATGAGCCCCACCTGAAATAACTCCAAAAAAAGGCATTTCTGGCTTTGGCAAGTCAGCCAGAAGGATCCTATATGTTTTTGTATATGGTTCCCAGAGGATTTAAAACTGTAAGATTTTATGCTAAACCTATTTCTGTGCTGTGAAACCAGGGACAGCTGTACAAATATTTGCTGTTTTTAATTAAACCTAACATTGCTACTTCCTTCATTTAAGTTAGGTCAAAGGACTGGCAATTTTATGCTTTGATAGATGAAGAAAAACAGTTGTGGGTGTTGTGTTTTAGAAATATGTTATAAAATAAGAAGTCTGAGGGAAAAGGCTATAATAGCTCTACCCTTGTGCTTTCTTCTCAGAGATGTTTTCCTTGTCAAATATTTTGCCTTATCCATATAGTAACTGTTTCTACTGTACTTCTGCTCATTATTTCTCCTTCAAAGACTTTTATCTAAACTTTCCATTTGCTCCCTAGTTAAACTTTAGGTAGCATTCTCTCGGCTTTGTGTTCCTTATAAATGTAGATAAATCTGCTTTGTTAGGGGGAAATGAGGAGGAATGTGCCTGGTCCCACTCCCTTTGGATCCCCCTACATTGCCTCAGTCACTCGGCAGAACATCTCACAGCACTTCCCTCTGGAGAAGTGCTGGTCTTTCTCCTACTCCTCAGAGCAGGGCTTTACTGTCACCGTCTCTTCCTAAATCAGGTGTATCAATCTCATCTCAGGGCTAGAGATAAACTGTCAAGTATTAGAGTTCCTTGGGCTTTTAGAGGAGGGCAAAGATGACTTAGAATTAAGCAGGAATTTCCCCAAAATTGTCTTTTTGTCAAAAATTCTGGATTCGTGAACATGCACTGTTTGTTGGAGAACATCCCTTTTCATCATTTTTTGTTTAAAAAAACAGGAAAAATGTTTAGAAAGTCAGAATAATGCATTTAAACACCTAAGCATATATTTTAATTTTTTTTTTTTTTCAATGCGATTTTTTTGGTCTGCTTTTAAGCCAAGGTATACCTTGGCAAAAGGCACCAAGGAGGAGTAAGGTAAGTGTTTTGCTTGTGTTGATCCATATTTTGTGTTTTGGGTGGTTTTAGATTTTAATTTACAAAAATGTTTGAGATTTCAACTTTTCATCCTCAGTGAAAAATCTCAGATTTTCTGTGGAAAAAAAAGCACCATTTCTTCCCCTTTGGTACATATAACGGAAAGAACGGAGGGATTGTCCCTTCTACCTAGTTTGTTATTTCTGCTTTAAAAATCACGTCTCACTGTGCTAAGAGAAATGAGTATTATAGGATTTAAAGATCTTCAGTATGTTCTCAGTAAAGTTCTTTATTATTATTATCAATGTTAGCATTATATTACTACTACCAGCAATTTTATTGTTGCTGTTCTTGTGGTGCTGAGCATTAGTATTGATTTTAAAAGAAAAAAGCTTTTCTCCTAAAGGTGTAAACCTCATCCATCAGTTGATAGATATCTGTCAGCAGATAGACCTCTGTTCCTTCCTATAGGGGACTATCAGACTAGCCTGGTGTCAGTGCAGGATCCATGCCAGGCACTCAAGCCAAACTGCAAATGAGGTAAAAGAGCAGAGAAATGGGTACAGGAGTGCGGAGAAGAACACACAGATTTGCAGTTTATCAGCTTGCTCACTTTCTAAGTGCTAGAAATATGGTCTTCTTAGGTGGTCTGAAGTTTTGGGGTGGATTAACAATTTACATAACTTTTTTAATACAAAAACATAAACCCCTCCAAATCCGCTAACAAACCCTTATCAGGAATTTTCTTAGAGACAATTGCAAAATCGAGAAGTGGAAGGCTGTCTTTATTTCCAACATCTGCCTCCCTATCTGTTCATTGTTTATCTATGCACCATGTGGAGCCTCGAAGATATTGAGCCATTGGTCAAGTAGAGAGTAAACCAAGAGGACATATATCACGACTTAATGCTAAAGAAATCAAATGGTGTGACATCTACCTTGATTACCATTACTACCTCTCACCTCACAACTGAAACTATGGCAGAAAGGGTTTGTTAACTTTTTAACAGGGTTCTAGTGTGTATCCATAAATCCAGAGGTTCTTTTCCTGACACTGCTGCTGTCCCATCGGCTTTGCTGAGTATGTCTGAAGGGGCAGAAATGGATGTGGGAGCTTTTGCCCCCTACTCCAGGATGCCTAAGGAAAAGCCAAGTTTGTCCCTACTGTAATTCTGCTATAATTGAATGTATTGTTACAGCCAATGAGTTTTTCTCGATGAGTTAACCATCCTTTCAGAAAAATAAGATGAATAGCTGCTTATTTTAATCTGGCAGCACTTTGAGCAAATACAGCATTTTTTCTGTCTCATGTAGCTCAAGGCTAAAAACCCAAAGAGCAAGAAAACTCCTCTTCCCCCTGCTCCTTCCAAAATGAAAATCAAGGTTTTGTGGGATTCAGCACAATCCGTGGGATTTATGTTGCACCTGTTGAATTCTCACAAGAAATATCAATTAAAATATTGTGACTTTGGAAGGAACATAGGAAATCTGTGGGGAGACTCAAGCTCCGTGGCTTTTCTGCACCTGTGGCGGTCTGCCGTCCCGGCTCGGTGCCTCTCGGTTAAGGAGGGGCTGCCGGGCCAGTGCCACGCGCCGCTCCATCTCCATCGGCATGCAGGGAGAAGGCCATTTCCCCGATCCGTGCCGTGCTCACTGTTTTTTGTTTGTGTTGGCACCTACTGACAGTATCGGGACGATGAGGCCTTGCAGGCATAGTGCTGGAGTGTTGGGTGGCACAGATTTGGGATGCTCTCACTGCCCTCGAGTGTCTGGACTGCAAGGGGGGAAGAGGAGGCTGAGGTCTTGTAGCAGTTAGCTCCAAAGCCCAATCAAACCTAATAATCATTTTTAAAAAGCTCAAGTTGCTGTGAGTCCATAAGCCTTTGTCCCCAGCTGGTGACAGTGGGATTTACCAGGAATGGTTGGGTCTGCAGTGCTGTTGGTTGCTGCTGTTGCTATTTGCACGTTACAGTGCTGGTGGGATGGCCCTGATGGAGTAGGACCTTAGGGAGCACTCAGGCTCAGGAGAGACCGCATGTCCAGCAAAAGTGCTACATGTGTTACCAGAATGTGTTGATCTAATTTGAACTTGATTAGGTTGTCCTAATTGCATCTTTTTCTTTTTCTTTTTCTTCTTCTTTTTCTTCTTCTTTTTTCTCTCCTTTTCCTTTTCTCTTTTCTTTTTCTTTTCTTTTTTCTTTTCTTTTTCTTTTCTTTTTTCTTTTCTTTTCTTTTCTTTTCTTTTCTTTTCTTTTCTTTTCTTTTCTTTTCTTTTCTTTTCTTTTCTTTTCTTTTCTTTTCTTTTCTTTTCTTTTCTTTTCTCTTTTCTTTTTCCTTTTCTCTTTTCTTTCTTTTCTTTTCTTTTCTTTTCTTTTCTTTTCTTTTCTTTTCTTTTCTTTTCTTTTCTTTTCTTTTCTTTTCTTTTCTTTTCTTTTCTTTTCTTTTCTTTTCTTTTCTTTTCTCTTCTCTTCTCTTCTCTTCTCTTCTCTTCTCTTCTCTTCCTCTCCTCTCCTCTCCTCTCCTCTCCTCTCCTCTCCTCTCCTCTCCTCTCCTCTCCTCTCCTCTTTTTTAATGTGAATGTTATTAAGGAGAACTCTGGACTGTTGTGGAGATAGAACACTTCTTATAAAAGATATAAGCCCTTCAGCTTCAAGGCAAAATCCAACCAGGAACTGATGAGAATTAGGAAGAAACTTGTGTCTGGGGAGAATGCAATTGCATTGTGCCCTTTCATCGTACACCCTGCACTTTTCTTGGGAAAGTTCTGGTGCTCGGTATGTGCAGAGAACAAATGTATAGTCTGATCCACCAGACCCACTAAATGATCTGGGTTTATAAAATTCACTGCTACAGTAAGTAGTTTTTAGGGCAACCTCTGCTCTTACCCACCATAGTGGAGGAAGGGTTTCAACTCTCATCTCTTACAGGTGTGGCCCCACTATGAGCTGAGAAGCTCTTTGGGGAAATGTTGTATCCCTTGTCTTCAAGCTGTGCTAGAAGAGGATTCAATGCCTCATTAGGGAAAGAGCCTGCAGAAGAGAACATCATTTTGTATCCCTGCCATTCTGGGAAAAGCAGGTGCTGGGCTCCTGGCCATGTCCCAGGGCTGTTTCGGCCTGGGACAAAAAATTAGGTATAGTCTATACAGCGTAATGGGAACAAGGATTTGAAGCCTCCTTATATACTGCCCTCCCTCTACCCTAGCTGGCTGCCACAAACAATTATTTGCTCTCTAGTTGTACTAGTTTCTGGACTGGCAAAGTATTTCCAGAAATGTGGCAGCAGCGGGGGGAAGGACCATGGAGTGGTGTGGAGGGCATGCTCCTTGGAGCCCTCACAAGGTCAAAGCAAGTGAGACATTCCTGTTTGCCAAGGGCAAATATGCCTGGGCTCTGCTGCTGCTGCTGCCACGTGGGGAGGTGGGCAGCAGAAATAAACATTTCATTTATCCTTGCACTGTGGGAAATAGGAGTTAAAATCCCCTCACCCAGATATACCCAGACCTTGGTACCTCCCTTTCCTGGTGGGGATATTAACTACCAGACTAATCAACAAGGCAGGGCAGGAACACTGGTGAATAAAAGAGGTTCAAGGTGGAGCTTGAGCACTGACCCCTCATCACCCGCACTGCTAAACTGCTGCTTGGTTCTTCCTCACTACCAGCTCTGCTGTAAAACCTCCCAAAAAGCTACCAGTTTTCTACCAGTAGCTACCATCATTATACAAAGGAGGGCGGAAGCTACTGCTGCCCAGCATGGAGGTGCTGGGGGGTGCTTTGCTATTGTGCAACTGCCCATGGGGATGAGCCCCATGAATATTTAGGCAGAGACATACCTGGACAGTGAATATTAATGGAGCTTAGGCATAAGCCAGGCGCTGAGCAACTACAGATGCTCAAGAAATTTTCAGAGACCCATGTGAAATGTTCATGGATAACAAGCAGAGGTTTTCAGAAGCATAGTTTTGAGCACAGGCAGGCGTTTTCTGCCATTTAATTGTCCATTGCTTTGGCTGGATGTTGAACCTGAGGACAGCCGTACTGGTTTAGATCAGAGTACCCCAAGCCCATATTCTGACTTCAAAAGTAGCAGGGGATACCCCCAGTTTTCCCTGCATGAGATTCATCCCCAGCATTTTGGGTGTACTCACCTTGCAGCTGTCTCCAAAACAGGCAACTCGTTTGTCTGAATTGTGGCAATGCGGGACCATATTCATGGTCTCCCCCAGGGAAAAGGAAAACAGTGGCCACAAAGGGATGCTTGTTGATGAATAAGGACAGGCAAGTAAGCTGTAAAGTGTTTCCACAGCCTCTGACCATTCTCAACTAGAGGCGTTTTTTTGTGCCTGTGATATTTTTTTTGTTTAGTGATCCATAGTAGATCCCTCTCCAAGTGCTTGTCCACTCTCCCTTTGAACCCACGCAGCCGCAGTGTCTTCTGGTAACAAAGTTCATCCCTGCTTGCTGCTTGAAGAATCACTTCCTTACATTTGTTTTCAACCTGGCTCCCTTTATAGCCCATCGGTCTTGTACTGAAAGGGACAAGTGAGTAGTCAATCCTTCTCCATGGCTGCCAGCATTTTGCAGATCTCTATCACATTTTCCTCTATTGCTCCTTTCCAGCCTCTTCCCATTCTCCTACTAAAGGTCAGTGTCCCCACAGAGGCCCAGCTGGGTTTGTCCCTTGTCCTGAAAGCACAGAGTCAGCCCAGTTCACTTACAAAATGATGAACACCTGAACTAGCGTGGGTGGCTTAGCACTGGTGCGGTGGAGACAACCCCCGTGGCCGGTTCTGCTGGCTCAGCTCTGGGGTCGGGACTCTGGGCGCTGCAGCCTCTTCCACCAGTGTGGCTCTTCCTGCGGTGAACGCTTGACCAGACTTAGGTGTATGTTCCTAGGATACAAATACAAAAATATTTTCCCTCTCGTACGTGTCATTCTGGGGAGACGTTTTGCCCTCAGACCCGACCTTTTTATATAACACCAACTAAATACACATTGCACCTAAGTGGAGATACTCTGTTCGAAATAAATGTGCTTATAAGCATTTGGAAGTGTAAAGGTGATATTTATAAAGTGACCAGAACACCCACTATGCGCTGCATAAGCCAGTGAAAATAACAGCTGCTGAGTTTTATCAGCTTTAGAGCACCACAGGAGCAGTGCACAGAGCGGTTCATCTGCGATGTGTCAGTGCTTAGCACAGCTGACTAATGTGCTGCTGTAGCTAAAGACAGGGTAATCATATAGAGACTGTAAGTAGATGATAAAATGAGTAGCAGTTTTATGGCTTTTCAAATGCCTTCTCCTAATATCCACATCTGTACTGTATTTGTGAGAGTAAAAGTAATGAAAATTCCTGCAGGTCAAAATAACTTTATTCTTAAGAGTATACCTAGGGTGTTGTCTTCCTTCCAGCCCAGTGGTAAACATGTTGATGTTGGAGTAAAGAAAGGGCTGGTATTTTTCCTGGATGAGTGAAGTACAGCTTTATCATTCTGCATTAACTGTTTCAGATTCTGTATATACTTTTTTTAACTACTAACTGTGTTCTGACAGTTTGTAAGTCACAAAAGCTTCTTTTTTAAAAATTCTGAAACCACTAAGAGCTCCAGATAAAATCTGGGGAGTAAAATCTGACAGGAACTGAAGAAAATGCAATTACCGGAACTGACAGTTTTGTTTTCAGAACAGTTTCTACCATAGAATGGCATTATTTTTTTAAATTTTCTGGGTCTCTGAAAGAGATGCAATTTGCATTTTCCTTAGGGGCAACGTCAGGTAAACTAATTGAGGCTGCAGTTCAATGGACACCGAAAGTCAATATAAAGTGGCCTTGGTGCTGAAAGACACATTCCCACCTTCTCCCAGTCTCGCCTCGCATTCCCGCTTCTGCATCGCCTCCTCCTTTGTAGTTGTGCAGAGAACTGGAGTGAGAATCTGACCTGCGTTTAAATTTACCCATCAAAAAAACAATCTTCAGATGGATTCCCTCCCCAGGGAAGCTTGTTTTGCAGATATGCAGGCTGCTGTGCTTGCACAGGGAGGGATGCTGTAAGGCAGGAACAAGTGCTGGGAGATCAGGGATTACTTTTCTTAGCAATACTTTTGCCAATTTACAATGTTCATCAGACTGCTACCACAACTAACCTAACAGTAGCAATATTAATATTAGCCAGGAATAAGTGGGAATAGTTATTTATTTATTAAAAATCACAAATAAATATAGTCCTGTGTCTTTAGAAGCGGGGATATGAGAATGGTTTATGTTTTTATGAAAGTCTAAATACACATTATTTGGCATGGAAGGGAGTTGCTGCAGGCTCAGTCTCACCTGTGCTAGCTACAGTTCACTTTGCAGATGTGCTGAAGGATGGTTCACATGTTAAGAGCAAGTGACTCATAATTGGACCTTCTGGGAAACATTATGGGTCACCTAAATTCAGCAAGGAGTTCAGAGAGAGGAAATCGAGCTTAAAAGAGCTGAGGGACTTGAGCTTGTGTTGCACACAGGATATCAGGTGGCAGGAGGAGGAACCGACTCTGACCAGAGGGGCCTGGAAAGGAGCCTGGCTTGGTAGGGACAGACCTGCAAGGCTTCTAGTGAGGATGTGAGCTGGCTAGGAAGGTGGGAGGGAGTCTCTGGATAATTTTGAACTTTGCATTAACGAAGCTGGCTTCCAAAGGGGGAATGTTCTTGGGAAAACAGGAAGAGAAAGAGGTTGAAGCAGAGCCAAAAATTAGGCTGGGTGAACAGCAGGATTCATAAATCTGTGTGCAGTTTTTACCCGCTCTCGCAGAATCCCAGTCACGAAAGAAAACCAAACTCTCACATTTGAAATCTGCATAGCAGCATGTGAGCAGTTTATATGGGTGAACGCTCAGCTGAGCAGCCGAACGAGAGACTGGCTGTTGGTTAAGAGTTAGTGATTGCAAACAGAGAGCTGTTTATGTTCACAGGAGAAAAATGGCATACAAATATCCTACTGTTAAAGAAACAAGGTCAGGTCAGGTGAATAAGATGGATAAGACACATTGTTCGTCTAATGAAGGAGACTGAGTCAGGTCTTCAGAGTGAGGTGTGAATGAAGCTACATAAAAAAACCCACTGATAAATCTGCTGTCAGTATTGTACACTCACTTGCTGTTTATGCATGTGGGCTGGGTAAGGGGTCTACTGAGTACACATTTAGCAGTAGATTCCTAATTTTAGCTGGATAAAACTTAAGTGTACCAGTCTAAATGGAGTCTTGTATATTTTCCCTTTTGTCAATGGAAAAAGAAGCAACCTCACAGGGCGACATATTCCACGTCAAACTGCCACGAAGCTCCCTATAAATGATGTTTCTAGATGGATGGCTCAGTCTAGGTACCTCTTTTCTAGATGGTTGAGGTCAGGTAGGTGAATCCCAACCATAGAAACTACTTTTCTTCAGAGTCATTGTGGAGTTTTCAAAATGCAAAACTAATGCCTGAGAAGCTGAATGTAGCTTGCAGTCACTAATATTGATCTGCAAGTACATTTCCACCTCCCCAAAATTATTTATTTCTGCATCTACACATCTTCCACATTTATGATGGCAGCTCCCGCTAGATTTGACCAAAGCGGTATTGTTTTGCCATTGATGCTCCCACGATACATGAGTTCATGCGAGTCTGCTGTTTGAAACAAGCATACGAGGGGCCAATTCATTGAGCACAATTTATTCCAGATCTTTGCAGAAATATACGATGCTCTTGAGCCCTTACAGATGTGTAGCCAATAGGGAGCTGTCTGGCTACGCAAGTTTTTTATGTATTTTTCAACTAAATCAGAAATCCAAATGCAAAAGTCAGCACTCGGGGATGTCTACGTGGATTTGTGACTCTCCTGCCTGAGTTCTAAGGTTATAAACCAACGAAGGGATTAAACTCATCCATGTACTTTTTTTCTGTATGTGACAGACCTAAGATGAATAACATTGCTCATTTACAGAATCAGAGAACATTTAAATAGGAAAGGTTTCTTCAAACCATTGCGGTAAAATCCTGGCCCTTTTGAAGGTGGTTTTAGGCTGGTTTTGATAGCACTCAGTGTCACCATTTTGCACAGGAAGACATCTCTTCTGCCAACTCTGATGGTTTCCCATGTGTATTTTATAGGGCCTCATCCGCTTCAGCTTAAAAACACCCAGAAATGGGACATATGCTGGCAATCCTGAGGCGTATACTAACATAAAACAAAGTTATTTAATAAAACTGTAATATAATTAATTTTATTCAGTCCTTTCAGAAAGCCATGTGTGAAAGAAATGGAAGACAGTAGAAAAGCGATGCTGTTGGCAGTGAGGGCACAAACGCCGTGTTTGCTTGAACCCACAGAAATGGGTTCAAGGAAGATTATAGCTCCATATACGTACACATTAAGTTCCTGAACCCTGTCATGCCCATCCCTCTTACCCTAGCGCTGCACTCATCAGAGGTGAAAGCCAAAACCACCAACAGCTAATCAGGTGCTCAGCCAAATACATGTGGGTTGCGTCACACTTGCTGCCAAGCCCTCGTGCCAGAAAGAGGGGGTCCGGACTTGCAGCAGGCGCATCCTGGGGAAGCAGGAGCCTTAGCAGCAAGAAGGTGGGCACAAGCCTGAATTTCTGGCCCTGGGGAACATGAACCAGTGGGTAGTATCTTTGTGGATATTTAACTGCCCCTTTCAGGCAGAGGGAAATGCTAAATTACTTTGTCCCCTTCCACCCCTGCTCCTGCTGCTGGAGAAATGCTCTGAGCTGGGAGGGCAGCACAGGGCGCTCAGCGGGCAGCATAAGCTCTCTTCATACCTGTGTACAAGCAGCACAGCTTAAATTTAGCAGTGATGTGGAATATTTGGCCCAGTGTGACTTACAGGAAGGCTGTCCTTGCCTGCAGATGTTAACTGCAGGCAGCAGACACAAGCTGTGCAATGCTATCTCTGAGTGTTTCTGTGGTGCTAAGGAAAGGAGGACCAGGAGTGAGCTCCAGTACTTGACCCTCTATTACCCACACTACTTACTGGTCTATTTTCTCCCTGGCTCTATTTTGGAACTCTCCAAATAGCTCTGTCCAAGACAGTGCCCAAGCATAGTTTCAGTCAAGCCTGTGCCAGCTTTGCTTCTCTCCATCTTATACCATTCCCTAATGCTATTGCAGCATTAATCTTCAAACTCCCCCATATGCTTTTATGTCACAGTCCAGGGCATGAAACATGGACCTCACAGTCTTGCTGTAAAAACATAACTCTGGTGGGCTGCAGCCTTGGCCTGCACTGTTTTAGAAACTTTGAGTTGAAAAGGTTACACAGAATAACGATGACACCTGAGGCAAGGCGTACCACATGAGGCCTGCAGGAGATCTTGAGCCAAGGTGGTACGAATACAGTTTACTCAGGAGGAGGCTTGTCCCATGCAGTGTAGACAAAAGCCAGGTGGTGCCTGCTAAATGGGCACTATTAATCCAGTTAGACCTTGTGCCAGGGTCCAGATTGACAGAAATTGGAAAAGATGATATCTGTTCCAACTTTCAGATCATGCCCTGACTTCCCTTTAGCCTAGGGTGCTTTTCAAGTGAACCCCAGGTTTTCTTGGAGTTGTGGTTGCTGTCACTGCTGGGAGTGTTTCACAGACCCTACAGCTGGGGCAATGCTGGTGACTACCGTATAGGGCTATGAAGGTCGACCAGCCCATGCTGGAGAAGCTCCAGAAAAGACAGTCCCTGAACTCCAGGGTCTCACCATTGCCTAATCAAAGAAGGAAGGCTGTATCTTTTACAAATGGCTGGAAGAATCCAGGAGGAGGATGCAAGGCAAAAATAGGGTCAGCCTGGGAGAAAAGTCTTATATTTGGAATTAGTTTTTCAGTAGAGGAAGAAGTGATGACAGCCTGTTCACTTCCATCCAGATCCCTCTGTCATCTAGTCCTGGGAAAGGACCAGGGACTTTACATGGGACACACTATATTTTTAATCCAATTATAATATGGCTCTGTCCCTTTCCTACAGCTCAAGCTGAAGCGTGAATACAATTAGACAGCAACTGAGTTTAACAGCCATAGCCATAACCTTGATGGTTTGCATAATTTAGATGGGAGTTTCCTTGGAGATTTGCTGGAAATACTGAAGTTCAGGTTTTGGTTTTTCTTCCAAAGGTAAAAATGAAGACTACAGCTCTTTTGCAAAGACCATAAATACAAAGCTAATTTCTCTAGAAAGAGGGGCCTGTGCAGTCCGTGGTCTTACCTTCCAAACGTTGTCATGGACTGCTGTTAAGTTCAGCGTGGCTTTGGGTCTTCAGTAAGAGCCTGCAGTTTGCAGGACTGGGCTTAGACCCATGGAAGTGCATGCAAACCCTTCCCCAAATCTAGCGTTACCTGTTTTCACATTGCGTTTTTCAATCAAATACGTGACAATCAAATGTGTGATTTCTACAGACAAATTGAAGAATGTGAATACAAAAAAAAAGAAAAAAAAGAAACTGTTGAACTGTTTGATGGCAGAAGTCAGGCATGTGCTTACAAGGAAGGGTAAAGATGATATGGCTGTCCTGCTGTCATTAACACTGGCCAGAGGAGCAGCATGACATGGGAGTATTTGTGTAGCTACATTGCTGGCCCCCACCCAGATCAGAGCTATATCTGACATTGAAAGTACCTTGAAATGGAAAAAAAAAAATCTCAATTACTGACAACTTCCTGGTGCTTGCTGTAGGTGATCTGCTTTCTAATGTCATTATAAATTAACATCCCATTACTATAATATGAAAATTAATCCAAATTTTGTTTTCTTTTTGCTGCTCTGTTAATTTAATGTAACATGTTTTGGGCAAGTAAGCATTTAAAACATAACTCAACTAAACTGCCACAGTTAAGGTATGTCCCTGACCAAAGAGCGCTGAGTTCCTTAGTATGGAAATTTAGACAAAACACAATGTCTCATTATTTTTCTATGAGTATTATTATTCTATGATTCTATTAAGGCAATGTGCCTAAAAAGAATCAGGTTCTATTAATTAGATGTGGTAACAGGGTTGTAAAACACATATGCATGTTTTGGTCCTGTTCATATAGGCAAGATGTTATCATTTTCTTAAATAGTTAGAGGAAGTGGTTAATTTTCCTGTGTAGATCTTCATTCACACATGTTTGAAGTTGTAATGGGCTATTGGACGTTTTACAATGAATCCTCTGTATCTTCACTCACCTGAATGCCCGATGGGCAAACTGAAAGTTAGCTGGAAGAAGTAAAAAGTCCAGGGGTGTAATTTTCTACTTTCCATTACAGGGGGAAGAAAAAAAAAAAAAGAAGGAAACTTTAGGTTCTGGCAGACTTCATTTGAACCATTTCTAATTTTACTTACCTATAGATTCATACCATGTGGTGGGTTATTTAGAGTTTATATTATGGATGGTTATACTTACTTAATGCAAGAACATTTGTAAAAAAGACTTGTGCACTGGATACAATACCCAGTCTATCTCTTCCCAAGTAGAAAAAACTTGCAGAAATCTTCCCTCCCCTTACCCCCTCCCAAAGATCTGGGACTGTAGCCAGGTATCTGTCTGCTTGTGCTCTGAATTTTCCATCCAGAGCTTGTGAAATATATGTAAAGCTAATTCTGTAGGTCATTCTCATGGTAGAGCTAGAGCTAGTTACACAGGGCTCCCAAACCAGACTGGGCAGTTAGCTCAGCAGGTAAATGGGAAACCAGACAGAACAGCCAGATGGATGCCAGATTTCTCTGACTTCACCTTTGACTTCCACAGAACATACAGCAGTGAATGAGTTTCAGTTCTGGGCCTCAAAAAGGTGGCAAGGAAGAAATGGCCTCCGAGGCAGCCTCCAAGGAGGATGGGGTGCTGTAAAGTATCCAAAGACATCCACATAGGGCTGACAGATGAGACACAGGGCTATGGCAGACCAGTGCCCGTCTGGGGCAGCAGCTGGAAACCAGGCGAGATACAGCAGCACATCTCAGACAACACAGCATGGTTACATTTAAGCAATGACATGGACTCCTTACTATTTTCTTACAGTGACTTGTAATTAAATTTTCCAAGTGAGTTTAAATAAGTCTTAACTGGCTAAATAAATAACCTCAAATGAAATATTTAATTAGAATTTCCCAAACAGAATTTTTTTTTTTTTTTTTTTTTAATAATAAAATCAGTGTTTTTCAGTGTTGGTTTTGCAGAGAGTACCTTTTCTTACCTGGAAGGTCAGCCCAAGCAGAAAATTCCCAACAAGCTCTAGGTTTAAAAAGTGTTGGGGTTTTTTCAACCTCTGAGACCCTGAAAAGTACAGGCTGGAGCTACTCTGGCTTTTCACAGCATTTCATACTGGCTCATTTGTCTCACTGTTTATGTAGATGGGGGCTGCTAAGAAGTCTTTTCTGGACCTTCCCATCTCAGATGTCTGGGGCAGTTTTTACTCCTTCATTTTCAAATCAGAGTGAAAGGACCTTTTCTGCTCTCTTTTCAGTTGTTATCATCATGCCAAAAGCTGTCTTGAATTATGCGGCTTTTGTAAAACTCCTTGAAACATGTTTATATAAGAACAAACCGTAAAAATTGAAGTGAAAGGACCAAAACCTGTGCTGCACTTACCCTCCATTGATGAGGTACTCAGGGAAAGCCTGAATGGCAGCATGTGAATAAGGGCAGAACAGAGATTAAATTATTCTCTAGGGGAGTTGAGGCACCATGGGCAGGCAATGCAGATTCCTAACACACTCCCCTATGGATCCCATATGTAATGGTAGAAAGACAGTTCATTCAGGACACTGACACAAAATAAAGATCAAACTTCTTATTCACTTTGCATGACAAACTCCTGAGGTAGCTGACAGTCATTTTTGTAGCAGTCATACTTAGAAAATTTGTATACTGGTAAGCAAAACACAGTTTGCCTTCTCTTTAACAACTAGTTTCCTCATGGCTAGTGCACTAGTACTGCCCAGTATGTCCTGCCTGCTGGGTCAGGGCTGGGGAAGACACTGTGTGAGAGAGCAGGTCCCCGGTGTGGGCTATATCCTCCTGAGAGAAAAGCACGCAGGCTTGCAAATGCCCTCCACAACTATAAGTCTTGAAGGTCCCCAGAGTCCTTTTTCTCTAATGCCCTTGGGCACTGTCATTGCCAACCAAGTTATAATCATGTTTTAGCATTTTTTTAATGAAAATAAAATCACTAGAATCTCCTTGTTGCAAACACTGCCTTCTGACCACAGCCACTGAGCCCCCTCCCCTTTTACCAGGGCATGGATGACAAAGAATCTGTAGGTGTTGAAAACATATAAAACCCAGGGACTTAGGATCTCCCCAGAGAGGACAGATATTCTAATTGCTCCACAATTAAAACTTATCTTTTAAAACGCCAGGGACAGATCCACAATTTATGGAAGCAGACATGCTTGCATAAGCATCTGTGGGAATTCATGCCACAGGAGGGACTGTGTCTAGAATCTGAGCCATTTTAAAGAGATCCTTAACAAAACAGATCTCAGCTTATGCTTCTGGGCATGAAAAAACACATACATGAAACTTCAAATATTCATTTTGTTAAACATTTAATTTATTATTGTATCAGAATTAATCAGGTAACATTTTGTGGGGGTGGGATTTTAGTCATATTTGATGCTCTGTTTATTCCAAAGAAACTGGGAGGTCATCTTTGTAGGAGACACTCTACTGGAAAGCATAAATGTGCCACAGCAGAATTCATGAGGCTGGAATAATCCATCCTCTGAATCTCCCCTATGAAATGACAGCTCAGTCGTACCATTTACATAGCTCCCAGGGTGTCCAGGCATTTTTAAGACAAGGTGTTAAGTCTGTCTCTCACTCAAGAGAGTTTTCAGCATAAAAGTAAGTGGCACTAGCCACCTCTCTACCTTCCCGCTCCACATGGGAGCTGTCCTGTGGGGGAGACCAAAGACCTTGCTGGCTCTAAGAGCCTCCCTTGCAGAAACCATGAAGTATCTGGAAGACATAGCGCTCCCCAGCCACCCCTGACTGGCCTTAGCTCACCCTCCACCCCAAGGCCATAGTATGGGGATTATAAGGGACCTGAGCCTTCTGTTGGGAAAGAGACCGAAACAGAAAAGGGTTGCATGACTCTCTTGCCCTCCCACATATCTGTTCATCCCCACCGTATCACCACAATACCAGCACATGACTGACCCTCTCTGGGGCCTCTCCCCTCCCGTGCAGAGCTGCTCTGTGCAGTGATAAGAAGCTTCCCTACTTCTTACTGTCTTATAAACAGAGGATAAAGCTTGGCCTTGTGAATGTGACTTTCCCTGATTTTTGAGATACTGACACAATGCATATTTGCAAAGACTGTTCCTTCCTCTGGCCATCTGAGTACAGTGTTTGAGAGAATATTTATATTTGGATACGTGAGATCAAAGATTTAGGCAAACAAAGGCTTCAACAGAAAAATAATAAATAGAAGGTACTTGTAAGAGCTGAACACAGTTGAAAGCACAATGAATATGAGGATAAATACAGGTTCCTGTGCAGCTGCGTGCTCGAAGGAAGAGACCAGCCATAGATACAACAGTTAAGCACAAAGGCAGCACGCTACGAAGTGTTTACAAAACCGTGTTCGTCAGGGAGTGCATGAAGTAGGATCTGAACTGGGTACTGTGAAAATCTATGCAGAGATAATCTCAGCCAGCACGCAGAAAAAGCAGTGAAAGTTCCTACTGAAGGACCTAGAACAAGCCCCAAAGACCAGAGATTACAATTTCCCAACCCGTCAGGTCTTGCCCACAGTTACCACATGTGGTTTGCCAGTCTGCTGGCCCAGCACAGCCCTTCCCCTCTGGTGCTGAGGGACTGTTGACCTGTCAACCTGTCTTTGACTGAGAGGCAAAAGATTTCAAAGGACCACTTTTCTGCAAGGCAAGAGAGCACATGGAGCTACCGAGAGATCATGTGCCAGTGGATTTGCAGTTAATATTTGCATGCTGGCTCTTCCCCATGGTAGTTTACCTCTGTCTCAGCAGAGTCTAGTTGCAATGCAGAGCTGCAATGCAATTAAACATAAAATCACTTAGGGGAAAAATCCCTCTCAAAGCCCTACACATATTACACTGTCCCTCAGCTACCTCTCGACTTGGACTACTGCTTCATTCTGTCTGAAAAAAATAGCCTACCAGTTTGATTCTCACATTTTGTTTCCTGCTAAACCTTCCAATTCATTTACCCCAGAAAAGAAAAACTCCTTTGCTTCAGCTGTAAATAAATATTTTGGATGTATATGCACCCTAAACCAGTTCTCTGAAATTTCTACTGACATAGCCAGTAAATTCTAGAGAACAGCTTAATTTGGCATTCAATTGGAAAGACAGTTAAGAGAAATGTCTGAAGCCATGCACTTTTAAGCTCATAAAGGGCAGGCACGAACAATGCTACCAGAACTCATACCGCAAACAGCAGTAATGGTGTTCACAGAGCAAAATAATGGAAATAAAGGAACTAGGCACACACGCAGACTGAGAAATGATTGCCTAAACTAATGCAGAGCACAGCAAATAAGGCATCTCGAAGTAAGATATACACAAAAATTAAGATGAGCAGAAAACAGAGGAACTGACATATTGCAGGAATTGTATATTTTCCAGTGCAGGATCCCACGCAGGTCACGTACCTCGGGGCTACGTGCTTTACAGGAATCTGTCAGTTTAGTGCCTTGACGCTGATGGTTCTTATCTACACGCTGCCGGAACGCCTGGTGGTTCTGGTTTGCAGTTCATAAAAGCAGTAACGCTGAGAGCAACATTTTATTTGTGACCTATTGTATTCCCATTTTCCCACCAAAAAAGCCTAAAAATACATTATGTCATTTTTTGTGGGGGAAATTTTAATAGCTCATCCTTTTTATGTACGTTCACTATCTTTTCATATTGTTTCTCTCAGGTATCTTCTGTTAAATGAAAAATAACAACAGAATACAATTGAACAAATATTATTAAATAGTCAAATAAAAAAAAATACAATGATTATACAGTTAAATGTTAGTTAGACAGCACAGAAACCCTGAAGAGTATATGAGAGAAGCTCAAATACTGATACTTTAGGCTGAGTAAGGCTGGTTTACTGCATAGACTGAGAGTCCAGGCTCATACAGCATGGCCTCCTAATCATTTTCTTTGAAACGTTAAGGATATGGGATATGCATCTCCTCAATAAAGATGGGTGATGAACATATTGTTCTTTAACACAGTGTTCAAACCTCCTTTTCTTCCAGAAACCTCCTGACTTGCCACTCAAGGTAGGATTTGGCTCCAGTCTATATGCTGGTGTTTATCTGTGAGCATGTTGTGTAAGCTCCTGTTGTAGTCAGCTGAAATCTATTTAGTACAGTCAACGGAGCTCATTCAGGTGCCTAAATATAGGTGTCTAGCTGAGATTCACTAGTACCATAAGGAGGCATCTATACAGGGCTGGCAGATATGACAGACAGTTATAATGGGACTTATGGCAAACCAGAACCCTGCTGCAGTAGCAGCAGGATGCTATAGGGATACCCTTTACTATCTAAAATGATTCTTGACTGTGTTTCAGAAACTCAATGGAGCCCAGTGACTTCTGGTTTTGGCTTTACTTTGATCTTAATAATTGCACTTTTTAATGTATAGTGCCTTTATTGAGTCACCTGGGCCTGATCCTGATGTGCAGGATAATTCTGGAGAAGCTGTACATAAGACTTTTAAAGGGTAATGATACTCCGTGATGCACAGCAATTAAAAAAAATTCACAACGTTCCTTCAGACTAAAGGCTGCTCTAGCACTGGTGGTGGTCCTGCTTCAAGAGGGAGGTTGGACTGGATGACCAGGCGACCTCCAAACACCTCTTCCAACTGACTTTTCTATGACGCTATGGGCCTGGCTTATTCAGTCCTACACAACAGAGCATCTTTCTAATCTCTTCATGAGGTCTGCTCCATTCTTGAGTTGAACCAGAAGCCAGTATTTACATTTTTCATGGCTTTTCTGTAGGTCTGAGTTGGTTCAACAATTTCCCAGGCCATGGGCTGTGTCTCTATTTACATTTGTAAAGGGTCCAGCACACCTTCTCTGCCATGTAAAAAACAGTGTCTCAAGAGACTGCAACTGTTCTTCAGCTGTGTCTAATTATATGGAGGCCTTATATCAAGAAATATCTCACTGACTTAAGGAAAAGCTAAGTGTGAACTTAAAGCTGATCATATATTTAAGTGGTTTTCAGAATACAGATAATAAAGAAAACAGCAAGTATTGATTTTAACCAGACCAAGACTGTTGTTCTATGAGCAGCAAAGCCTTCCTGGTTGTGACAATTCATTGAATGATATGTTCGAGCTGTTAGGAAGTGTGAAGGTGGGCTGCTACTAATGGAAGGACACAAGGATGTGAGCTTGAGCACAAGGTCTTAATTGTCCCCACTTCTTCACTGTTAGCTCCTTTCCCGTCTTAGCTCCAAATAGCTCTCCCCAAAGCAAACCTAGGAGAGAGAGAGAGAGAGAGCTGTAAGCAGGGTAAATGGGCGGCACTGATGGTTCCTAACCCTCTTTTACTTTGTAGTAGAAACAGCCTAAGAGGTCAACACTGGTGAGAGAAGCCTAGAGCTCCTTGGGCTAAGAGATATCACAGAGCCTGTACCCAGAAACTGCAAGCAGCAGTGGAAGAGAAGAGGGAAGGGATGGAAAATACCAGTGCGGTAGATGTGCCAGGAAGAAAGCGCTCCAGGGGTGTCCAGCTTCGGTGGGCTGTATTGCACGGTGTCATGGTGAATACTGGTATGACTAGAACAGCTGCATCAGCAGTAATGCAACTAAAAAGCCCAGAATAGGACATTTATATGTCATTTATCCTTTTCACCTGAGAAATTAATTTCAGAACAGAATGAAATAACTGGATGTAATTGAACAGACATCCAGCTTAATACTTGTCTTTATAATATCTGATAACTATATATTTTTTTGGAGAACTTGGTGTTGGATTCTCAGTTGACTCATTCATTGTGCAAGTATCTATTAGATTTCCAACCACTGAGATTTATTTCTTTTCATTAAAAGTCTACATTATTATTTATATGGTCAAGAACATAAGTAATGTTGGAAAAAATAAGTGTTAAAGTCTAAGAAAAAATATTCAAGTCAATAATAAGAGAAGAAAAGAAAAATATGTAGTACATACTAAAAATGAAAACAATTGTTATAAATATAATGGCCTTAAATGTTTGCTTTTATGTGACAGATGTTTTTAACAAAATGTCTGTGTTGGCAGTTTGAGCACACTTATGATTTTAATTTGTGTAATATTCCCTTTTAGTATTGATGTCTATTCACAACATCTGTGAAGGGTCTGTAACCTGAATGTGACAGGGAAAAACTAACAGACTGCTATTGGAATCTTTCCACTGGGTCCATGTAACAGACTATTAACAAAAATCTTAAATAGCTATTCTAATCATCAACAGCAATCTTATGCAAATTATATCAGACCCAAAGGACCCGATTAACTTGTGCTGGTTTTGGCTGGGATAGAGTTAATTTTCTTCATAGAAGCTAGTATGGGGCTATGTTTTGGATTTGTGCTGAAAACAGTGTTGATAACACAGGGATGTTTTAGTTTTTGCTGAGCAGTGCTTGCACACAGTCAAGGCCTTTTCTGCCTCTCACACCACCCCACCAGCGAGGAGGCTGGGGGTGCACAAGAAGCTGAGAAGGGACAGGGCTGGGACAGCTGACCCCAACTGACCAAAGGGCTGTTCCATACCATATGATGTCATGCTCGGCATATAAAGCTGGGGGAAGAAGGAGGAAGGGGGGGACGTTCGGAGTGATGGCATTTGTCTTCCCAAGTAACCATTAAGCGTGATGGAGCCCTGCTTTCCTGGAGATGGCTGAACACCTGCCTGCCGATGGGAACTAGTGAATGAATTCCTTGTTTTGCTTTGCTTGCATGCGCAGTTTTTTCTCTGCGTATTAAACTGTCTTTATCTCAACCCATGAGTTTTCTCATTTTTACTCTTTGGATTCTCTCCCCCATCTCACTAGGGGGGAGTGAGCGAGTGGCTGTGCGCTGCTTAGTTGCTGGCTGGGGTTAAACCATGACAAACTTTAAAATGCCTTACAGACCCGAAACATAAATTTTGCTCCTCCTGCCTTCCTCTGTAGAGTCAAAACCGGATCATATCACAGGCAACGGTTTTAGCTAGGCACACACAAAATCAGTATGCAAGGCAGGCTGCAGACACACAGGCAGGGTTCCACTTATATGACAAGGAAAGCACATTTCTAAGTATTGAAATTAAATGTAATCCTCCTCTTTTTTTTTTTCTTTCTCTGTTGTTGCTCTTCTGTAAATCTCCAACTGGAATTCCCATTCCATAACAACTCTTTTAACCAGCTGGAACTTGGACAACATCCTGGCACGGGGAGGCATTAACATGTTGATGAAGTATTGCTGTTAAAGTGATACCACTGATAGAGGTAGATACAGGATTTCTGCTTGATGAAAGCCAAGTCTGACTTACCAAGATGGTTTCAGAGCATACGAAAGTGTGAATGAGGGAATACGAGCTGTTCTTTGCTATTAATTGCTTAATATTTGAACCAAAATTTGAAATGTTAACTATTATCGTTATGTCCCAGAGGTCTTTTCCACAGAGTTCTTGCTTGTTCACGCCTTCTAAATCAGGAGCCAAGATTCCCCCCACCTTTTGCCACTTAGGCCCTCTCTTCCCCTCCCCTCCCACGCATACCCTTTGTTTGACCCCATCTATACTACAATAACTATTTAATTAACAACAGTTGTTAAATTTGTTTATGGCCTGACCTTATAACACAGTTTGGCTGGCCAGTTAGGATGGAGCCAAACTGTTTTATATCTATGTTAAGAAAAAAGCCTAGGTAGAGACCTAAGCTAAAGAGCTTTTTTTCTAATAAAAACTAAAACCCAAAATGCAACAACAAAAAAGTCATTCAATTTGTATCACCCTTCGGCCTCATCGACCGTGGCTGTCCAAGCTGCATTATAACCAAGTCCTTGACAATGGAGCCCAACAGCCATTGCTAAAGCTTGCTATTTTTCATACAGTAGAGGAGAAAGGGGGACAGTCCTTTGAAAGCTTTTATTTAAGGCAAAGCTTTTTATTTAAGGCAAAAAGCTCTCTTCGTCTCTACCCCTGTTTTCCTTGGCATTTGGAAGTTGGGTCTGGTTTCTGGCAAGAGAGCCCCAGGGTCTCTGACAAATCTGAGTCTCTGCTGGGTACAGCTGCTTCCTTCTGAGCCACTGATATGGTCCCATGGGTAGGAAATTTCTAGTGTTCCCTGCAGTTACTTTTTCTTCCTCTCTCACTAGACATATTTCACTTCTCTTTTTCTTTCTATATCTTTTTATTCTCCTTTGCCAAAGTCCCCTTTGTTTCTTGTGGTTTTATTTCCAATTGCTTTTTCCTTCTTTTGCTTTTTGTCCCTCAGGATTTCCACATTAAATCACTTAAAAATAGAGCATAAAAGTCTTAGTTTAACAAAAAAAAGGTGTTAGCTTTTGTTTACCACTCTACTTCTAAGTGCACAAATGTGGTAATCCTGCGAGGCAGAACTAAGACATCCTCCTAAGGATTGATACTGTTCTAGATGTGTTTTGTATAATTCACAAATTATATATTGCACAAATAAAACCAGGGATGTTTTCCATATTACTTAGATTTTCTCCTTTTTCAGAAACATTCAGATAATGGTTTTAGTACTTTAATATCTTTAGTACCTCAGTGGAAATACCTCTCTCCGAGTCCAGGATGGATCCCCAAGCATTCTGCTGCTTAAGCAAAACTGACTTGAAAAGCTTTGTTTCATTTCTGTGAAGAGAAATGTGACTGCAGATGGGTCTAGAGGCAGACCATGGCAGACTCTGTGTTGCACATCCAAGAAGAGAAAAAGCAAGGCCTCACTGCATATGAATGGAAGGAGCCGAAGGAACTCACCCGCTTGCCCTCTGAAGGGAGCTTGGTTATTGGTAGCAGGGAGAACTGCTCTTCGTTATGCCAATGTCACTGCTCGTAGAAGAGGATTCAGCACTGCTGCGGATGCTGTCTCTGAGACAAAGCCAGCCCAGGTGATTAGAGATTCATTAGCATTTTTCACGAATGCATATCCTGGCCAAACCGGCACTCAATTTAAAAAAAAAAAAAGTGAGCATGGGTGGACAAACAGACAAACATTCCGTACGGTGAATTTCAGGGTCTTAAAGTCCTTCACTGAAGAAAACTAGGTACACTCACTCCCAAACAGCTCACTTCTGTCTGTGCAACTGAGCTCGAAACGGGCTTCCTGTGAGACTTCATCCACTTCCCAGTTGCATTTGCGGTCGAGCTAGCACAGCAGTGGAAGTGCTATCAGAGTGTTTCCTCATTCCAGCTTCACCCCAACAGAGTGAGAAGGCACAAAACTGAATTTCATAGTGTATTCTTTGTTTATCCAAATTATTTCAGCTTGAAATCAGTCAGATTTTTGGATACAGGCTCAGCCTGTTTCTTATTTTATTCAAACTGACTTATTTCAAGTTCTGTTGCTGTCCTTTTGAACTAGCTGTTCTTCTGCTCTCTTTGTGTAATGAGCTGTACGTGTTCCAAAACAGTTGAGTGAAGTTAAATCATAAAACAATGGATCTCTGCTGAACCTGAGTGTCAAGGAGAAATTAAAAACATATTTTGGAGAAAGGTTAAGGAATCACATCAGCCACCAGTCTGCATACATTCAGAAGACTCAGGAATATTAATAAACCTGAATTCAACTGGTGAATTATGGCTTTTCTATAGAAGTTTGTGTTCAAAAAGTTCTAGTCTTCTGTTCAACTCACTCATGATGTACACAGCAGAATCATTCCCTTACCAGAAATGAAATCTTGGACTGAACTCTTCTATATTTTTCTTGAATTAAAGTGTTGCAGGTAGACACAAGTTTTGGACTGGTATTCACCTATTCATTAAAAGTTTTAATGGAACTAAATGAAAATTTATTGTATTCTTTGCAATATATTTCTACATTATCTATAGCAATATTAAAGCAGATAAATCACTATATTAAATACACATGTTCCCTAATTGCTATTACTTTCAGCCTGGTTTCCCATAATTCCTGCAACAGGGCAGTCTGTCTGTCCTCTTCTCCTGATCTCCATGGCCAGTTTCAATCAAATTAGAAAGAGTAAGGCTCAGACTGGAATCTTATCTTAGGTTCTTATCTTGAACAAACATTTCAGGGAACTGGAGAAGAAGCACTCTTAGAGTAAAGTTTCCCTCTACAGTCAGTGAAGACAGGTAAATGCCTTTGGATGTCTCTGAAGGCAGACCTTGTCTGTGAAATTTAGATGCCTAGTCTCGGAAAGGCAGCGATAATCTTCTGTGGCTTGTGGTAGGGGCAGAAACACTGAAAGAAGGCTGGCTCCCTAGCTTTCTTGAATTAAACTCAAGTTAGGTCCCTCAGTTAGGCAGGCTTGATCCCATCTTAGGCATCTATAGATCAAAGAAGATCTTCTGGAGGATAGAGGTCCTCAGACAATTTGCCCTCACTGAGACAGAGACACGCTGAGCTCAGCTATTGCATCGTCTGGCTGTGGCCAGGGGATCAACCAGCAAACCCACAGCTCTAGATAAGCTGCAGCACATGATGAATCTCAGCTGGCTGAAATGGTGAAGAGGACCTGGGCAGGGGAGCTGGGGTTATGATGTGGCAGGCTGAAGAACAAAGATAGAAATCCATAAGAAACAATTTGTTCCTTTTAGAATTTGTTTGCATTCATTAGTTCTGCTGCTCACAAAACAACTTATGCAAGTATGTCAATTGCTTTTGTTTACTCTTGTAAATGCCAAATGCATTCGGAATTCAACTACTGGAGTAACGGGTAAGCCTGTCCTTACTGTACCAATTACTTTTCCAGGACATCAAATGCAAATCCTGTGTTGTAGGAATATATCTTTTGTGGGAGGATTTGCTGATATTGCAGTCCAAATGCCTAACTCTTACAAGAACAACCGTTGCACTGACTCTTGCTTACATTTTTAATCTTTCTTTGGCCTCTGGCCATTTTCTAAATAAATGAAACATGCCTGTATTGTTCCATCCAGCAGACAGATGATAAAAAGTCTGTTTCAGACTATAGGCAAGTCAGTCTTCAGCCAGTCGCTTCTAAAGATATGGAACAAGTACAGCAGTCTTTAAGTTTAATACCACCCTTTCACATTTTAAATCAATTTACAATCTTTCTTTGTAATCAGTTTGGTTACTTCCCAAATCCAGTACAGGGGATGTTTTATTGCCAATTCTTCATTTCTGGTATGATGTTCTTGATAAGGGTTATGTAAAAGACAACACTTCTTGATCTGTACAGAATCTTTGATATAGCTTCTCACGCAGGCCCTTTGTTTCAATAAAGCTATGGATGGTACATATACCTTAACAAGTCATTTTTCTAATGATCTGCTTTGAAGGTCACAAACTACTGTTAATGATGTTCCAAATAACAAGGACCCTTTGCCTTCTAGAATTTCCCTTGAGAACATACTCGGCTGAAATCAATTTTTATGCATATTAACAGTATAATCTCTTTGCAGTGCTCACAAAATAATAGACTTACTTGCATTAGCGGAGACACAACACTTCATAAGCCAATATATAATTCAACTGAGAATTCTGATTTTCAGTCTGATTTAAAAGTAACCTTAGAGTGTAGCTATTTTCAACATGATTAACATGTGTAGCAATCTAAGAATTCACCAAATACCTAATTACCAGTAAGATTCGTTTTGCACATGAATTTAGAAGACTTTTAAAAGATAAATGAAAAACTGCTGTGAAATGAGAAGTTTTATATAGTATGGGAGCTGAAACCATTAACTCAGAAGCAATTGAAAATCTTAAATTCTTAGGTATAAAAAAAATTCTTAGGTATATCTGCACATTTCCACAGAAAAGACCCCTTTTTCCACCTCAAAATTTTGTATTGTCAGAAAAAGAAAAACATGGGCAGTTGTCAAGGATTCCTACATGTCTGGCTATCCATTTGGAGCCATGGCAATAGCTTTGCCCGGCCTGTCAGTTCTAGGCAAATGGCCACTGTGCATGCACCACTACCTGCACTCGCCTACAGTTGTTACATAGGCTATTTGCACACATTACAGATGCAGATATACAGTATGTTTTCTGCATGTGCAATAAACCCTATACTTCCAGAAATGTCAGGCTCACAGTGCATGAACTGACCATCTCTATGCAATCTTCCCCCACAACTCCTAGAAACAGATGAGCCTTATAAAATTTATTTGAATATTGAGCTCTTGTGTCTGCTTGCAGTAGACCTATTTGGCAAAAATTCTCACTGGCCACATTGTGAGCCATACTGAAGCATGGCTGTATTTATACTAGTAAATAAATCAGGCCAGGGTGCCTTCCATGACCCCAAGGGAAGAAGCATGATGCTGATGCTGTACTTTTTCCCCAAAACAGGGTGGCCCTGTTCATACTGCTTATTGGAACAGTTATGTTGTCCCTTACATCGTGCTGGGGCAGTGTCTGGGTGCTTACTAGTTGGCACTGGACTACGCCGGGAGTTGCTACCAGTTAGAAAATACAGATAATTTCTGGACAGCGTTTGAGGCCATACTCTAACCCTGTTTATTTTACTTCTCCTGATGTCACTCACGGTTGCAGTAAAGAAGCCACATCCAGGAATTACAGAAGAGGCAGGCGAGGCAGTCTATGTCCTGGGGGACTGAGCCACTCTAATAGTGGAAATACTGAATCCTTGCCTCAGAATTGCATGGAACCAAAAGAGGAACCAATAACTTGTTTTAAATACATTTCTTTGTCTGTGAGGACAGTGTTTGTGTTCTGCTTTACATTAGGCTCCTTGCATTTAAAACTCATGTCTCAAACTGCTATAGACCTGGCTGTTCTTTCTAAATCCGCTCATCTGTGTGCCCTCTGCTTACAGATCACCCTGCTTCCACCTGCAAGTAATGTTCAGCTCTCCCACAGCAAGTATGCAGCCCACATTTCTGGCCCTGTGGCATAACCACAGATGGGATACAAGTAGAGAGTAGGCAGACCACCTCTCCTAATGTATTTGGCTTTTAGAAGAACACAACAAAACAATAGTTCCAAATTCACCAGTGAAGCCCAGTTTCTAATGAATTTGTGTCCCATAGCTGATTGAAATTTCCTTTGAATTGTGGCATGAGCTCAGGTTCTTATTAGACACCAGATAACCCATGCAGATGCTAGCCATTTTATGGATGCTGTGATTCAGAGCTGGGAAGCCTTCAGTAGTATTCACACCTAGTTTGACATGGAAGAATTCTTAGAAGAGAGAAACCTTGGCTATGATCTTGATACTCCACCGCCTTGTGGGGCCTGAACGTGAAAATACTCATGGCTAGGGCATTTAAAATTTGTGTTTCTTCCTCTCACAATCCTTTTCTCCCCCTGAAAGGTCACTAATGCCATCTAAGATACCTCAAGATATCTGACACATGCATATGGAGCTAGAGGATATAATGAAAGACCTACGGGAGACCAGTGCCCCTGCTGGACCAGAAGTGGGTGGCCAGGTGTTCCCACTCTGCAACCAAATCAAGTCAATAAATACCATGGATTTTAGAGAAACGTTGGGCTGTCCAGAGATGGGCATCTGTTTTAGGAGGAGCTGAATGTCACCTGAAGGGTATTTCTCTCCTCAACCTAGCTGTGTGTTCTCATAAAATATGAACCTGCATCAAAGGTGGCTGAAGTCAGTGACCACTTACTGAGGGAGGACTCAGACATGCATACATCCACACAATATGCTCCCCTAAGTCCTTCTTCCTTAGGAGACTAGACTATAAACACCACTCAGAGCTCCCAGCATTATTTTTCTGTTGCTGTTAGTTCCCTATCCCATTCTACCCATGGTAGAGAACAGAGACCTACCTGATCTAGAGGAGGAATGTTATGCCAGCCCCTGTGCAAGAAATTCAGTGGGTCTGCTGAGGGGCTAAGTCTGGGTTTGAAGCACAGGACTGACCATCTTTGGCAACAATTGTGCTTGGCAGATTGGCACACGGTATTTGCTAGAAAAGAAACTGAGCCTGTATGGAAGGATCTCTGAAGACAGCACAGTTCTGTTCTTCGAGATCCCACCTGGAGGTTTTTCTGCAAGAGGATAAGTCTGTTGGTTTTCACTTGTATGACTGGAAGCAGAAGTTAACTATTTAAGTTTCATAATTAACTGTGATGGACCTCTGTAATGATTTCTGAACACAGAATGCTGTCTTAGTTATTGCTAGATATTAGAATTATGAATGTGTTGCTTTAGTAACAGGATTGCTGTTAGTAAAAAGCAAGGAGGAAAAAAATTGGCAGAAGTTGAATCATTAAACACACAGTGGTTGTTCAGAGAGAATTCCTCAAAGGGGAAAAATGGGAACGCAGAAGATCAAAGGGAACGATAGCTGTTTAAAGATGGATGAGGAGAAGTAGAGGAGGCATTTTCTGGACTAGATAGATAGCATTCTAGGATAAGTAGTACTGATTTGTCTGAGAAATCTAGGCTTCTATGCCTCAACATCAAAGGAATGAAGCCTCAGGTCCAACAGACTGGCACATAGACTCCTGAAACATTTTGGTGCACACAAACACACACAGACAGACATATACATATATATATATTTTATACAGAAAATATCTATATATATTCTAAATGGTTGTGTCTGTGTACACAGACATATATATATATGTACCTATGTGTATGAACTGTGGTAGAAAGGTATTGTTTCTGGGTTTTTTTTACCTTACAGATACTACATTTCTAACCATTGTCACTGTGGAAGGAAAAGGCAGCATCAAGACTGCCAAAGTACTGTTGGCTTATAATAATACCATCACATGGCACTTATGAGGTTCACTGTAACCCTCAAACTCAAGTATTGTCTTCTTTCTTACCAACCTGGACATTTTTGTTTACATAGGTTTTTTTCATGTTCTGCTTTTCAAGGGAACATGTGTTTTCTGAGACTCTTCTGATGGGGCTGAGAAATCCCCTGAAATCCACAGTACAGGAAGGCAGGGCTAATATGGCTGCTATAACACTTTTGATGCAACAACTTTTAATCTGAAAATGTTCAGAAAAGTCTCCGTATGTTTGGTGGTTTTTTAAAAAATATGTTAGTGTCTTCTTTCTTTTTTTTTTCTTTTTTTTTTTTTTTTTCCCCCTCCAGTGTCAGAGTCATAATCCGGAGGATATTTCACAGTAACTTACTGTTGTGGATGAATGTATTATGCACATTAAACAAGTGTTGCTACTGTTCACTTTAAGCCAGTTCACAATCTGTATACTCGTTCAACTTTTTTCTCCAAACAGTATACATCATTCTGAGCAGCTTCTATAAACAGACCAAGTTCTGCTTGCTATAGCAACACACCTCCGATAAGTGAATTTTCTGGTTGATTAAACAGAGGAAAAATAATCTTTCTTAGGTGCTCTGAAAGAAAATTTTGAGATCCAGCATACTGGGGACAACAAATATCTGTTTGTGCTAACCCCACAGTAAGGTCCTCATCCATCCTTAGGGTGTGATGGATGCACAAAAGATGGGGAAAAATAGTAAAAGGTAATGATAACAACTGTATGTAAAATGGGGCCTGTCCCAGTACAGAAAAGGTAATGGAGAAAGGTTCTTACCTGCTGATCTGAGTCATCTGCAGTTTGGACATCTACCTCTAGACGGGCTAACTTACAAAGCAGGTCAGATGAATGCTACTCTGTCTCTCTCCATTAACTATAAAAAGACACTAAATAATCAGCTTGAAGCTAGATATTTACAGTATAAAATTAGGCAATATGAATCCCATGGTTTCTGTGGGTGTGCCTATATTTCCCTATCTAGTTCTGATTTCTTTCCTTTTCTCTCTATTATTCTGTCGTGGTTTAACCCCAGCCAGCAACTAAGCACCACGCAGCCGCTCGCTCACTCCCCACCAGTGGGATGGGGGAGAGAATCAGAAGGGTAAAAGGGAGGAAACTCGTGGGTTGAGATAAGAACAGTTTAATAATTGAAGTAAAATAAATTAGAACAGTTAAATAGGCAAAGCAAAAACCGTGCACGCAAACAAAACAGAACAAGGAGTTCATTCACTACTTCCCATCGGCAGGCAGGTGTTCAGCCATCCCCAGGAAAGCAGGGCTCCATCACGCGTAACGGTTACTTGGGAAGACAAACGCCATCATGCCCAATGTCCCCCCCTTCCTTCTTCTTCCCCCAGCTTATATACTGAGCATGACGTCATATGGTATGGCATAGCCCTTGGGCCAGTCTGGGTCAGCCCTCCCCCCGGCTGTGCCCCCTCCCAGCTTCTTGTGCCCCCGGCAGAGCAGGGGAAGCTGAAAAAGTCCTTGACCAGTGTGAGCGCCACTTAGCACCTATTCAGAGACAGCTTAGCACTACTTAGCAAGAACCAAAGCATCAGTGTATCATCGACATTGTTCTCATCCTAAACCCAAAACACAGCCCCATACCGGCTACCAAGACGAAAATTAACTCTATCCCAGCTGAAACCAGGACATATTCCTATATGACCTGACAGACAGGCAAACTTTGGAACCCAGTAGGTTTTTTTCTGTTAAGGCAAAAATTGATAATTATTACCTATGGGTGTGACACAGCCTTGCTTAGTGCAAAGGACAAAGCACTTTCTGTGCAGAGCTGGTTAGAGTCTTTTTCATCATTGCTTGAATGCTTTTAAATGAATTATTTTTCTTGAAATGGACTATTTTCAATAAGAGAAGTACTTGCTTAGATGAATACTGTCATGAAGAACTGTTTAAAATAATTATTTTACAGCTTGAAAAATTGGCTTGGAGTTTCAGTTAGAAATTCAAACACAGTTTTGAGAGTTGTTTTATAGATTTGTAATGCCTGTATTGTGTTCTTTATGGTCAATGCCATCTCTATGTTAGGCCTCCACATGTACTTTTGAGTCACAGCAGAACTTTCTAAGGTTACTAGGATTTAAATATAGGGATTAACTAGGTCTTAAGTATTTTTTGAATTAAAAAACCTGAGATTGGGAAACTGTTTTGTGAGGCAAGCAAATTGATACTGGAGGACAAGTAGACTGCACACCTGGACCTGTTCCCTCCTATGTGCCAGCCCATGTGTGTTTCATGTGACCAAAATGGCAATTTTTCCTGCCACAGAATGAGACCGTGCCAAGGCACGCGTGGCAAGATGATCATGTTACCTGAACTGAGGGAGGTGGATGCCACATTTCAGTCACATTGGAGAGTATATTTGGTCACACAAAGAGGAAGCACTGTGATTTGCTTTGGTGGGTCAGAGCACGGATACTTCATCACTGGTTTATGCTCTGTTAAAGTGCTCTAAGAATGTACCATTTGTCATTTAAATGAGCTTATTTTACTGTATAATGAAGCATGATTCATCTTTCCTTATACAGTTTTATTAGGCTTTTCAGTTTTCATATTTATCTGTGTTTTTTTTTTTTTTTTGTTTGTATCCACCATTAGTCATGAGGATAAAGGGGTGTGATTCTTGTCTAATAGGAGGAAAAATAAGGAAAAAGAAGACTGAATAAAATATTTTCCATTTTTTTCAATGCCACACGTTTTGAATAAAACCAAAAAAAACCCAATAATTTGCCCTGTGATGAACAGAGAACAGTATTTCAAACTAGCTAACTTAAAATGCATCATAATTATGCTGGTCCATCAGCTAAAGTTACATGTATCAATTGGCCTTTTACCGGGACGAAATGTAACACTCTCGCATACATACAGCTCACCCTTAAATGTGCAGATCAATGGATTTAAAGTTATGCATGTAAATGTTTGAACCACTGAAGCATAAAATAGATAAACTTGGCCCATAAATGTAATTTGTTTGTTGAAACACCGTAAAATGAAACATAATCGTAAGTGGAAACATTTTTGTCTTTTAAATGACAACCTCGATTTAACAATGAATCATACTTCTTTCTAAACATTGCTTCATTTCTTGCTCCGAGCAAGATTTAAAAGTTGCTGCACTTAAACCTCGTGTAGGGGAGGAGGAAGGGGTAAATTCCGCAGCTGAAGGTGGACGAAGGTAGCATTTCTTTGGCAGCAGAAAGTAAGTCATTTTTGTTTGGCAAAACGGGATGCTTGCATTTGCACAGACGTTTGGATTATGAGAAGCAGCCCTAGCAGAAATGAATGAATGGACAGCGTGCAGGTGAAGCCTGAATGCACATCAAATGGCCCCGAAATGTGTAAAACGATTGTCCTCGGATAGGATGCGGTCCCATATTGCATGCATTTATCTTTCTGGACGTGATGAGTCGTACAGACCCAGATGAGAATACCCATGTGTGTAAAATTAAGAGCTGAGCATTTACAATGATATCACCACAGCAGTTCAGATCGGTCTAGTGTTTTAAACTTCAGCATTTTCTTTCTGGGAGATATCACTAAGGTTTAAAAGTGTTGGCAAGCCTGGAGGGAAAGTATTTAATTCTTAAGCAAATAAGATTTTAGTATCATCAGCTCCTGACAGAAATCCCTAATTAGTATATCTTTTGTTTATAATGATATAGTATATCCTCTGTTTATAAAGACAGATAGTACATCTCAAATATGCATGAATAACAACAGAGTGTTTTAAATATTTAATATGTATAAATTACTGCATTATTTTTATTCCCAAACTGATGTCATTCTAGAGCCTTATCCAGGCCCATTTGAGAATTTCCATTTGGGGCATTTTGTAGTATCTGAGAAAAACATTTCTATCTGAAAGTTCCTGGAAAAGGACATTATAGATCCCAGGGCCAATATGCATGTAGAGATTGTGGGAGACGCTCATAAATCAAACGGAATGAACAGCTGGAACGTCCATTCAGTTCAACTGATGTTAGGAGTACTCAGCACCTCTGAAAATTAGCGTGCTTACCAGGTGCCTAAATAAGGATGGATCAGTGATTCAAAAAATGTGAGCTTAGTAAGTCAGTTTTGTAAATGTACAACGATGTTTGCTATAACATTTCCATCGCACAACACAGTCAGGGAGGAAATGGGATGTCTGGAACAACTGCAGGTTATGCCTCTAGACTTGACCCTGACACACACGGCATCTGGAGGCTTGCAGGGTTGGATCCCTGGCGTTTCCAGAGCTTTGTTAAGCTCAGTGGTATACAACAGCCTGCGACTTATTGTCATTTTCAGGACTGGAGGCCAAATCGATGCTGTTATTTATGGAGAACCTTTTCTCCATATGGAAGGCTTTCCTTCCAGGAACATTTCAAAGACAGCAACCAACTCTGTTCTGCTCTTCCAGTGCTCTTGTACAGATTACAGCGGAACAGTCGGGAGCCTCTTTCTCTCTTTGCTAACACAAGTATTGAGGAGGGTTTTACAAGACCCATCAGTGAATGTTGCACAATCCAGGCATATGCTACGGCAAGTCGCAATCACTTTGAAAGCAAGTAATTTCAGTGGGGACTTCTTCAAAACACATGGTGTGGTGTGGTCTTTGGCACTTAGATCTTGCCCTACTTCAAGCAGGGAAAAAAATCAGGAAAATTAAAATAAAACAAATTTAGATTAATGTAATCTCAGAGTTATGAATGTGTATGCTCAAACTTCAGGAGATTATTTTTTTCAGCCTTACATCAACTCAGCTGTTTTGCATATGTTGGCCTTGGTTAGTTCTGCTCTGTTTTGGGGCATAGATGTTAGTGTGTTTTTGATATTTCTTTCATATCTCTGAGATTTACAATTGATATGTATACTTTAATGCTTTTGATAACATATAATATTTGTCTCCTAAATCTCTGGGACGGTGGCCATCAACCCATTCTTGTGTCGGTAAAGCTAAAAGTTTGTGTACATACGTACGAAAATATTCACACGCGTGGATCTTATTTTGCCACTACGGCTCCTTGGTGCGACCTGCAGGTATAGGACCCGTTTAACAGGATCACAGTATACACCGGGGAGGCTGGCTGTTACCGGAGGACTCCAGCTCTGCCCATGCCCGGCCTTGGAGGACCGCAGATCCACAGAAGCGGGAGGCTGGCAGGCGCCTCTGGAGAGGGCCGAGTCCCGCTCCCTGCTCAGGGCTGGGCCAGCTGCAGCCGGTGCTCGGGCCAATGTCCCGTCGGGTTTTTAACATCTCCACGGGTGGAGACTCCGCGGTCGTTCAGGGCAACTTGCTCCAGCGTTTGACTACCCGCTCGCTAAAGGCCATTTTTCTTGCATTTAAATGGGATTTCCCGCGTTTCAGTTTTGCCTCGAGCCCTGTCATTCGGCACCCCTGAGAGGAGCCTGGCTCCATCCTCCTTACTCTCTCCGTGAGGTATTTCTGCACAGGCATTAAGATCCCCGCCTCCTCCGGGCTGAACAGCCCCAGCTTTCGGCCTTCCCTCACGTCAGACGTTCAAACCCGTTAACCACCTCCGTGGCCCCGCATTTCTGCCTTTAGGTCCGAATTCATCACGGCTCACCAGAGCTGTGGCCCCCTCAAGACAAAGCTGTCGGCAGAGGTGCTGCCTCCTGCCAGGGGCTGGCGGCGGAGGGGCAGTGGCAGGCACCGCTCAGCCATGGCCGCCCGCGCGTCTGCCACAGACCCCCGCCAAACGGTCACCTCCCGGCCTGCGATGGGACCGGGCTAAAAGGGAGCCGTTGCCTGCCAGCCCTCGGGGCGTGAGGGGGAAGATGCGTGTGGGAGAGCAGCCCTACTGCCTGCCTGCCTGCCTGCCTGCCCGCTCCCGGGGCTCCGAGGGGTTCCGCGGCGCCGCCCGCCCCGCCGCTTGCCGGCCCCCGCGCCCAGCAGCCCGCAGAGCGCTGGCGGGGCAGGGCGGGAGGAGAGGCTTTGCCGCTCTCTGTCCCGCCCGCCATGGCTTGTACCATTCCCTCCGGGTGGGAGGGGGGGGAGAGGGGAGGCGGCGGCGCAGCCCCAGCCATCTCAGTGCCCTGCGCGGCGCCTCTTCCCGCTTCTCCTCCCGCCCTGCGCGGCCCCGCCCCGGCCGCCATGTTGCGGCGGCGGCGGGAGCGGCGGCGGGAGCGCGGGCGGCGGCCGGGGCGTACGGAGCATGCACGGCGCGAAGCGGCGTCCCGCGGACGCGCACCCCGGCCAGTGGGTGCTCATTGCACCAGGTAACCCAGCGGGGCTCCCCGGTGGGACAGGCTCTGCCGCAGCGCCCGTCTCTCGTTCTCCGCCGCGCCCCGCTGACTGGCCCTGGCGGTGCTTGCCCGCATCGCCTGGCGGCGGGGCTGGGCCGTCGCTCGGGCAGGAGGCGGGTGCCGTCCTCCGAGGGCTGGGGCAGGTCTCTGGGCTGCGGTGTGCAGCCAGCCCCAGCCCTGGTGTGGTAAGGACGTTTTGAGACACAGCCTTTACACAAGGCCCTACAGAGTACCCCCCTTCGCCTCTCCAGGGACCCTGCTTCTCTCACTGCATCTATGCGTTTTGGTTTTGTGTGTCATTAAGGTTTTCCGAAGGTCTGCTCGCCCCTGGTTTGCAAATGGCGTTGTGAGCCCCGGGGAGAGGAGCTGTAGAAGAGAGGTCTGGTCACCGAGGTCCCTGATGGAGCCTCCCTGCTGCTGGCAGCCCACCTTGCCTCCATCCCCCTAGTCCAGCCCTGCGTCTTTTGAAGGGAACGGTTTAGTGCCCTAAGCCTCCGCTTTAAAACAAACTCCTTGGAAACCATAAGTCCTAAGCCAGCACGAGATCTCGGCTCTTCCTCTCTACGGCTAAAGAAGCAGACCTCCACATGGCAGCTGTGTAGATGCAATATGCACAAGGCCTTAAACACTGCGTAGGCTTCGTTTCTCTCACGCAGCGCTGAATAAATGGGAAGATGCCTTTCCCCCTTTACATATATTTCTGCCTAGGATCAGGTTTTAAAATTTTAAATTCACAGATCACAAAACGTTTTTGTGTTATAGATGAGTGAAACAGGATGTACTTGAACCCCAAGACACTTTAGAGGAAGGAGGCGTTTCATGAGTGCTTTTTTTATTTTGATTTCTTAAGGAAATGCAACTTCCACAATTATCTGTGGGTCAGCTTTGTACTGTGCCTATTTCTTACCCCACCCCAAACTTCTGAGCGTTAATTTTAACCAAACCTGATAAAAAGAAGGAGCTCTTTGGAGTAGTTTTATGAGCTTTGTGAAAATGTCTGAAATTATGTGAGAAATGCTATAAACGGCACCACTGAAGGAAAGGTATAGCAGGAGCTTAGTTTAGCAAAGGTTGAAAACAAGGCAGGTTCTCAGTCTTAAGACATGCATCTGTAAGAAACCAGGCTTCTCTAGTTACATGAGAAACAGAACCAATTGTTATGATTTCAGTGATTCCTCTCTTCCTCTGGTTTTAACTTTTCAATTCTGCCCTTTGGTATCTGACATGCTTGATGCCTAAGAAAGGAATTTATATGTGAGGAATTCCTTTTTTTTAATATTGACTCTCTGCAGACTAGGATTTAAAGCTGAATCTTGTATCAGATGACTGGCTATGCCAACAGATGTCCATACTGTGCAAATATTTACAAATATGCTTAACTTATGCATGAGTAGTCAGTTCTGTGCAGTAAGTTAAATTCTTCAGTAAGTGTTTGCAGGATTGGAGCCAGAGCTTGTAACTTCCATGAAGCCAGACAGTTTGTATTACCAATTATGCCAGCACAGCTCTGACAAAATTTATATAGTACTCCAGACCTGCAAGAAAGTTTATTAAGCCTTAGTAGAACCTCAAATCACATAGTGATTTTAAAAAAAGTCTGTGGCTGATAATTTCAGAACTCCACAGCTGATGAGACCTGCCAATCATATGAACAGGACTGCTGAAATGAAATAGATTTAATGATTTTAGTTTGGTTTTAACATTTTTTTCCAGAAAAGAGATTTTTAAAGTTAACGTCTATCACTTTTCAAAGTTTTGCGTTTCTTAACTGCTTTGTTGAATGGATCTCAGTTGTTCTTCATTGGCCATTTAGCAGAATTTGTAGCAGGAAGACCTGATTACTTCTAGAAATGAAGATGGATGCAGTTGGTTTTATAGCAAAAAATGCTTTTTCTTTGACTATGTTAAATTTTATTCATACGGCAATCCATATCTTCATAATACCCACATGGCATTATGCTACTTACATGCATAAAAATGACGGGTGTAAATAGTTGCAGGATCTACTTCTGGATGTGAGTTTAACGCCATTTATGAATAAGTCTGCCGACACCTTCTGGGTGTAAATAGCCTATTTATCTTCTTGTATCTGTGGCCATTATCCTGTGCATAGCGGGAGGAAGGAGCAAGGTGTGTTTTAATGCTATGCAAGAAGCTCCAAAACTTTTCTTGTAATAAAGGCACTTTCTAAGCTCCTGGTTTCAAGTGCTTAAGTTAGTTTGAACTACTCACCTGGATAGTCTGCCTCCTAGAACAGCTTGTAGGGTTAATAATGTATACCATCCTACACAACCTAATAGCATCTCCACTTGGATATATGCCATTCATCTTGCTTTGATTGTAACATCTTAAAAGTTCCTGTATGGATGGAGATGGTGACTAGTTCTGCAAAGAAGCTAGATATCTTAGTCTAAAAAAGAGTGAGGTCTGTCGGAAGTATAGAAATAAAACCAATGGGAACTGAAACTTGCTTTCTTAAGTATTGGTATTTTTCAATCGTTCAGACTGTTGGAGGTTCAACAGTAGCTTCCTAGAACAAGGCAAAGATATGGCTGGAGTTCTGAACAATGATTCATGTGTTGCTCTGATTCCTTAGTTACTACATCGTTCTGACAGTCTGTCTGATTTTGCACAAGTCTCTGACCGTGGTTTTGCTGCTTACGTGACACGTAGAAACACTTAACTGTGTAAAAAGCACATGTAAGAGGTGAGATTCTTATTTGGACTTCAGCAACTGACAACATTGGGTTGATATCTGGAACACAGCAGCTAAAAAGCAGGCAGATTTCATTTTCTAATTGTCATAAAAAGTGAGCAGAGTATGCTTGTCTGCTTTAGTATTGAAGGTTATAAAATTATTACTAATTTCCTTGTTTCAGTGCACATTTATATTGCACTATGTTATGTTGCATAGACAATAAATTGCTGCTCTGCTGTTCAGAGCTTGTTTGATGACTGAGGAGATAAATTTCAATTTTGTTTCTGATTTCTTAATTTTTATATTGATTTCAGTGTTCTGGAAACAGCTCAGAAACAAAGAATCTCCTCTGTCAGGTAGAACTGCCCATGTTCTTTGTTGAAGTCATGATTATGGCTAGAGGAGTAATGCAGTTGGAGTGGTTGTTTTACCAATGATGTGTGTTATGCCAGCCCACTTGAACTGTTCTAGAGGGCCAGACTGTCACTTTCTGTTGCAAGTGGTTAACTCTATCATTATATTTCTGGTGCTGTAAAACTTTGATGGTTAGTGTCCATCTCATGCCTACCCATCATAGGACAGAGCTACAAACCACGCAGCTCAGCAAGTATTTTGCATGGATTATAGAGGTGGGTGAAGGTGGGAAGGGGGAGCAGAGTAGCCTGAGCTGAGAGGCAGAGATGATGTTCAGTCAGCAGGCCAGTCACCCTGTGCTTCATTTCAATCAGTCTTTGCCTACCCTCATCCTTTCCTATGGCATTCTTTCCTTGTTCACCGTTCTTAGCAGCAGCCTGATGACAGTCTTTGCTCTCACTAGCCGTTTGCCACACCAAGACACTCAGGCTGTTTGGCATGGGAGAGTCACACAAGGGAAGTCCGAGTAGGAAGGAGAAAGGAGAGCCTCAGACAGTCATATCTGGGCTGGCTGGTAAGCAACTTCTGGGCGAGGGATCAAATTTTACCTTTAGAAATGGTAGCCTTCCCTTGTGCTGGTGAGAGCTCTTGTGATGGTGTTTCTGCCGATACTTTTTTTTTTTCCCCATGGAGGCAGGATGATTTGATACCCCAATACAGTAATCGTTTTGTTTTTATAAGGATAATTGTTGCTATGTTAGGGATTCAAACACCAAGGACAGGACAAAGCGGGAAGCCAGAAGTCAGGGGGAGAAGAGTTGGGAAGTGTTGGTCTGGTGGAAAAGGTAAGATGAGGAGAGGGTGGTAACCATGTTAATCACTCCTGAAAGGCTGGAAGCCGCGGGTGTACATTGCGCGGCCTTATCAGGGACATTTAGAGAAAGGTGGAGAAATGGATGTAATTAGTCAAGAGAGAAAACAACGAACAAACAGGAAGAGGGTAGATGGATTGGTCATATGGAGGGAGGTGATGAGGACAGAAAACTTGGGCATGTGGGTGAGAGCTGTGCATGCTGGGCTCAAAATAGAGTCAACTGTTTGGGCAGTTTCTCCAGTTGCAGATTAACTATGCTGTGGATATACAGACACCAGATTTGGCCTAGAGCAGACTCAGCTCAGCACTAACAGTTTATTAGTTCAAGCGCTGTGCCATGTTAACACATCTCTGCTATTTCCAGGACCAGCTTTGCAGTGTAGCTGCTTTCAGACAGTGTCTGAACTAATAAGTCCTGATGGACCCAAGCTGGCTCTGTGCAGACCCACTTGGGTGTTTTTGTGCTGTGCTCCACGTTCCAGGGGATTTTATTAGCTTGGCTGGAAATCCGGATCTGCTTTGTGCAGGGTAGTTGATGTCGATGGTTAAGAAGACCTCTGGAATCTGGAGTTCTGGAGGAATCATGGTACAGAGACACCAAAGTGGTAATAAGTCCTGAAGGACCCACATGGACTTCCATTGGTGGGTGGCCGAGTTTCCAGATTGTGCTTTTCTGCATTTCTTGTAGTAGTTGGATAATCAGGAATGTTGTATTACCCATGTATCTGAGCCCCCCTTTACCCTTGAGAATGTAGAGCTTCCTGTACAGGCTTCCTGTTGTATTGGTCTAGCTACTGAACAGGTACAAGGGAAAAGAAGCAGCTGCTGAGGATTAAAACCTGGTCATCTCACAGCCAGAAAGTTGCTAATGATGTGCTTTAGTAGAGGAGATTCTGTCTATGTTTACTGAGTATTCATGTACATTTTTTTTAAATCCTACTGCCTGAACCAATGAGATTTTTTTTTTTATGTGCGTATGGGAAATTTCTACTTGCTTTGTGAGCTGGGCCCATGGAACTACCATTTTTAATGTTTTCTCTAAAAGTCATAAGAACTAGAAATTATTTTCTAGACAGACAAATAATACTGATACCCTACCTAATCATAGGGTTCTAAGGGCAGGGCTATGGAAGACCCTCAAATACTGCAGTAAAGTCGCTGTGCATGACATAGATCTGATCTGGGCTCTGTCTAACAAATAAACATTCTTACATAATGGCTTCAAAGTGGTCTTACCAATAGCAACCAAAATCACACTAGCTGCTTAACAGGATGGGTGTGAAGGGCAGTCTCTTTTCAGTAAACTTTCTCAGGGATAGGTGTTGTGTCAGAACTGGGACTATTTATATCCTTCACTGGTTTTAGCAAAGAGGTCAGGAATTTAAGGCAGTTTTCTAAGTCTGGTGTTCCGCTCTACCTCTAAAATTAAGACTGCTGTATTTAATTCGTTCTTTGTCTGTATTAGGAAAAGAAGTAGGGGTTAGCTGCAAGCTGAAAATTATTTTCAACCTTATTTTTCTGAACTAGACAAGTTCAGTTGACTACATTTTTTCAGTCTGCTGTTTTTCTTAAACAGTAAATTGATTAGCTTTTTTATTGTTTTATGGGAACTGCCATATGAATAGCACTGGAAGGATTGCAAGGGGGGGGGAATTTAACAATCCTATTATTTTTAGGAGTTACTTATTTAAAAATAAAAGGAGCAGTTTCACATTAGACTTGGCAAGTTGTTTGAACAAATCTTATATATGCCAAAAGTCAGATGGAGGCAGAAATAAATGGACTGCGATGCCAAACCGTAGGGCATCAACACACATTAAATTAATCCTCCGTTCTTTCGAATGAGACTAAGGAACTTTTGTCTCTGTGCAACAACAGAGGAAGCATTTGACATGAAAATTTTGGGTCATATTGAGAGAAGACATCATAGCAAAAGAAGCTGTGGAATACTTAATGCATAAAAGTAGTTTGCTTTAAAATCTGAAGTAGGCAGGTTTTATATTTTTTTTCCATTCTCACAGCTTGCACTTAACGCTTTTATACATGCTTTTATTTAGCATTTAAAAAACAGTTCAATTGATCTGCTACAGAATAGACCACACTGCTGGGCTCTTAGGGAGCTTGATTCAGAAGTTGTAATGAATGTCAAAATTGAGCAGGATACTTGAACATTAATACTTCAGGATAATTTAGATAAAGAACTTGGAAATAATGTTTACAATAAACAAATATGTATGTTTTTTAACAGTTGACTTAAAACATTAGAAAGATTATATAAAATACATGCACATATTTATATACCTTCTTAATAAGGTGAATGTGAATACACTTATTTTAGAAGTTAGCACTCTGTGGGCATATTTTACTTAACCCTAAATTGGCATTTGCATCTCCTGGACAAAGCCTTTTGCCTGCAGGTAATTTGCACCGTTTCTTATATGTCATCTCTTAAAAGGCATACTGAGTCAGCTGTGTATAAAGCAGATAGAACTGGCAAGCTAAGGAGCCAGAAGGAAGCATAGCAAATAAAATAACTGAAAAGAGATGTTTTAATGTGTAACACCATCTCCTACTTCTGCTTTCTGCCATCTGGCTTGGAAGAGACCAACTTATGCCAACTTAGGCCTCTCTGCACATGGGAATAGGGCTGATTCAGCCAGTAACACAGCTGCACCAGTGTTGACCCTATAAATATTGAGAAGGGAAGTCTGAAGTTTTTATCCTTTCCAGTGATAACCTGTTCTTGAACTTCTCAAGAGTGACCTCTCCTTCATTCAGCTCGAACCCCTCATGATCTGCCTAGCATCTAGGTTTCAGTAACGGATGAATTAGTACTGTCCGTTGCTGCCAGTGAGTCCATGAACATGTTTTTTTGGCCTAAGAAATGAACTGTGCCAGCATAAGGGGAAGCCAATAGATGCTCTCAGGCAGAGGTCTTAATATTTAGCTGTATCGCATAGCTGTGTACTGGAGCAAAAGACCGCTCAAACTGTCTGGTAGCATTTCCACGTGGAATTTCGCTCAAGGTTGAAAACAGTGCCATTTCTAGATATCATTGTGTTTTATTGTAGGATTTGCAGGTGAAGAGGGAGCCAGAAAGACTTTAAGAGGTGTAAATTATGTCACATGAAACATTATTTTGTTAGGGCACCAAATACTAAATGCTGTGATTACCAAACTGATAACCATTCTATCTTTTACAACAGGCATGGGAAAAGTCCTCTCACTGAAGCTAGTACTCTGTATAGTCAAGGAGAGAGTAAGGAGGTGAGGTAATATCAAGTTAACGTAACTGAGTAACAACTAAGAAGATATTTCTAAAAATCATTGTGTGCAAGTGCAAAGCCGTACCTTATATGTAAGCACCTGCAAAAGAGGCTGTTTGCAGAGGCAGATTGAGCTCTGTGCCATTTAGTACTCCCCTGAGAGTGATGTGAGCCAAGGAAGCATCAATGTAATTTTGTGGCTCATCTCTTGCTCTCCCACCTCTGTAAAGTCACATACAGTCTCATTTTCTAATTAGCTTACACTGGTCAAAGACCTCAGTGTCACATGTAGAGTAGGTTATATTCTATGCTGTCTGCTCCTGCCATGGGTTCTGTCCCTTTGTTCCAGTGATCATGTAACCGTATGGTGAGTGAGAATAGCTTACTGATCTGGGTGAAAATTAATACTTCTTTTTTGTGACTGGTTATTTCTCAGCTGGATCAGTGTGCTGAGCCGACTTTCTGTGTGGCCATGAGATTGCAAATGTTGATGTAAGGAAGCAGAGATGCTCAGCAGGGAGGGAGCAGAGGTGGGGACCTCAGGACTGCACTTTTCGGCGGCCTGTGATCTTTGATCACTTGAAGCCATTTATGAAACTGTATCCTCAGTCTGTGCATACCTGAATTCATTCATTATGCTAATAGTTAATTACCTTGTAACTTATAAAAATTGTCAAAAGTTTCAGTGATACAAAGTACTGGATTTATTAATTAATTTTCACTGGGCTTTTTTCAGGGCATGCTGCAGGACAGAGGACACAGGCACTGAATTAAAACCATTTACTTTGGGGTTGACTGATTCTAAAAAGAACATAAATAAAATTATTATTAGATCTAACATATCTGTACCCTTAGGCTACACAGTTTAAGGTCTTCCATAAAATGTCCATTTAATGGGCTCCATCATAATGTCTCCATCTGACACACCTTTTGTGCATGGTTAGAAGTTAAGAAGGGAATGGAAAAGACTTGTGTAGGTGACGTATGGTTTAATATCTGTTTTTAAATGAAATCTTAACTTTATATTTCCAGACTTTTAAATAATCCTGTTCTTTTGCAGGGTGATGGTGGTAGGGAAATTTGTGCTCTCAGAGGGTTTTTTCCTCTTACGCAATTGACAGATATTTACAGCCTTTTTGCTTGCTTGGCTGGCAGCTTTTTGAATGGGAATTCCATATAACTTGATATTAGTATGTTATATATAGTATTCTATAAGCATTTTTTAAAAAAAAAAAAAAGGTGAATAGACCTTGCATCATCCATAACAGTTTCCTAGATCTTAGTGGGAGTTTTATAATCTTTTCCAATTTATTCATGTTGCTGTACCAGCTAACACTTTTTTTTATTTAAATGGCCATATTCATTAGTGCCTCATATCTATCCATTATGGAAGAAATTATTGCCAGAAATCCTTTGACAGCTGGTTCATTTTCACTTTGTTCTGTTTGTATGTTTTATAGAATTTGCCTGTTGTATGTCTGACCTCCACAAAATAGGATAGGCTCTTCTCCTTTTCTGTAATGGAAAGCTTCATTTAAACTTTTATAGTCTTTTGCTCAGCTTCAGGATTCTGAGGTTCTGTCTGTAGACTCCAGTACAACTGATGAATATATCACCCACATTTTTAGATGGACTTTGTGTGATTTGGTTAATAGTGAATGAACAGTAGACTATAACTTAAGCACACATAACTTAAGTACACATACGTATCAGCCCAGTGTCTGCATTTAATTGTCCTGCGTTGTGCTTACCTCAGAACTCCCTCCTCTGGTATAGCTGTAGCGGTACTGCATCCGGATTCATTCTGCATTGCTGGAGCTGCCTGAAAGCTCAATGGAGACAGAGGCGTGTATTTGCAGGGGATGATACAGGTGGGTTTAGGCTTTAGGTGGGTTCAGCTGTCTCCTGGAAGTGCCTGTCATCTGTATTCCCTGGCAGTTTAGACAGTGGCTTGCTTATTGAGATGCCTCCTTGGGACAAGATTAATTGAGCCCCTCTGTACCCTTGTATCATTTTTTTTTGTATCCTTGTAGTGAATGTTGTCCTAGGAGAATAGCATGCTGTACTGGCACATCTGTTAGTAAGCTGACCTGTGCTGACTGTGTTACCTGCAGCTTACAGCTGTAAGGCGGTTGGTACAGAGTATAATAGTCAGAAAGGTCTTACCTCTCTCACTTGTTATTCTTGTAGATGAACAAGTTTCTCAGGGCTGAGCTGTGTAGTAAGCATAGTGGCAATCATCTGATGTTTTCCTTTAGGATTTAACAAAAAAGCTCTTCCTGTAATGTCTCTTTTGTCTGCTTATTTTCTGTAAGATTATTTCTTATCTGGACGTGAATCTTAAAACAAACAAAAAAGACTGAGTTTAACTCTTAGTTTTGCTAGAAAATTGCTACAGCACTGTTTTTTAAGAATTCTTTATTTTTTTAGCTATAAGAGATCCTTGCCCAAATATAAGGACTGATAAATGTAATGATATTAAAGAAATCCAGTTACCTTTCCTGGCTAAAGGCCAGAACACACACAAGTTAGGTTTGGACACCTAACTTCAAAAATCCCTTGCTCAGCATTTTCCTGGTCATGAAGTGTTTCAATTCAGATAAATAGGGCCTTCTTCACCCTTAAGGCCACGTTAATACTGCGTCCAGTTTTCCAAGCACTCATTCTCCCAATTGCCTCTTTTTATCTGCCAACTTGACATCTAGTAGAGCCAATCTGTAACAAAAATATACTTCAGGTGCCCCTGGAAATGGACTGGGGTATTGCCTACATTTTGAGGAAACTGGAAGTAAAAGAAACTCAGAGAAATCACTTCTGCCTTTGCCCGCTCCTCCCTTCTTGTGTGCGTGCACGTGTGCGTGTCTCTTCTGGTAAACCATCTCCTATGGCAGCTGTGTGGAAAATGTGACGTATGCTCTGGTCCCATCAGCACGAGATCCTGGGACTGAAGGCTGCAGCTCGGGCTGTTCATTAGGGTATGATCACTGCTGTCCTCTGTGCAGTGATGAACCCCACGGAGCTTGGGGAGGACCAAAGAACTAAATGGGCAGAGCTGTGCTTCTTCTCACATGGGGAAGAGCTACTGGCTGAGCCAAGGCAGCTGCAGGGCCAGGCTGCATATACAAAGGGGCAGAGCAGAAGGTGCTGAGCCTGGGGTAGCTTGGGGCAGGCCTTAGTGATGGAGAGCGGTTATCTGGGTTGGGAAGACGGAGGATTGATGAGGAAGAGATGGGCCACTGTATCCCTTGGTTTTTTACAGCGAGTGCTCCCTATGTGCAGGTGTCTCCCAGGCTTAGTGGGGATGGATAAATTCAGTGTGTTCCCAGAAGGTTAGGAAAAGAACGTATCAACTAAATAAAGATGTGAACTTCATTCAAAACAGCTACATTAGGAAGGATTGTCTACTTAATTGTTCACGTTATACAAGATGCAACGTAGGGCTCAGCTGGACTCATTCCCAGTATTCATAAATCTCTGCATGAAGAAAGCAGAGCAAGTGAGCGCTAAAAGTTCCTTTGGGGTTTTTTTTTTTTTGCTTTTTGTTTTAAATTTTGAAGCTCACATTTAGTGTGTATATTTTAACATGTTCATGTGAAACACATCAAAGTAAACACATGCAGTGTGTTTCTTTCACTGTCATTAATCACTGTAGTGTTTTAAAAAGTAACAAAAAATACACTAATGTTAAACTGTGGTCAAGAATTGAAATACACACAGCTCTAGAAATTTGAAGTTTGCCTTTGCCAGGGCAAATGTAGCTTGACAACCGTGTGTGTTTATGTATCAGCATATGAAGCAAGTCCAGTTAGCAAATACGGACTTTTTCCATTTAAAACCCTCAACTTATATTGAAACTTTTTAAAGCACTTTTTCAAGCCACCTGAAGACAGCTAAAAATTCAGGGGAAGAAAATGACTGTGAATTCTCTGAACCGCTCTAAGAACTATTATCCTCCAACACTTTATCACAAAATGCACTTGCTTTTTAAGCCCTACTTATGTCTTTATCTGGGCAATTTCTGTTTGTGACACAACTGAGTAACCGGGAGTGGATGTGAAAGATGAGGGTAATTTGGGGCTTTTTTTGCCACTGAGATGCCAGTGAACAGCCTGTGAGAAGTCCACTGTCCTTTCTGGATGTGTTGGGGATAGGCTTTCAGTCAGAGTGGAGGATAGCTATTTTTGGTTGTACTTGAGGTTCCTACTTCCCTGTTTTCCATAGAAAAGAACTGTGCTGTATCTCCCTCTCCACAAACCTTCTGGATGCTACTGAAAGGGGAAGGACGATGTGGCACTTCTGTTCCTTCCAACAGCCTCCCTTGTAAATAGATGTGCAGCCCGCCTCTGCTGCTCCTCTCTGTTTTCCTCAGCAGCACCATGATGCAAACGTCAGCCTGATCCCTGTCAGTCCATTCACTGAGGTCTGGATACTCGTTATGTATGTGAAATGCTTTGGTAATTTTCCTTGCTCTGATGAATGCCTATATGAAAGGAATTGGGACAGAACTGGCAGTGTGCAAGCAAAGAAAGATGATGCTGTCATGTTGCTCTTCACTCAGATGTGGGAAGTTGTTTTCAGAAATATAAGTTAGACTTGCCCTACAAAGAGAACTTGGATAGAATATAATTAGCTGGGGTTCCTTATAGATATTTTTTCAGACTTGAATCAGCATCCTTGTGGGAGCTGTTTTCTTTCTAATTTTTTTTTTAAGTTCACCAAGAAATCGTACTTTAATGGCTCTGCTTTTGTCTTTTTTTGCTTAAAGACACAGAAAAGAGAACAGTTGTCAGAGGCTTAAGCCAGAGGTGCTGTATTCTCTCAGCTTCTTTTTTCTGTCGGGGGAATTAAATGCGCTCTTTATTTTTCAAGTTATACATAACTGATAAACAAGTGTGCATATTTTTCACAGAAGTAACAACCACTCCGACAATTCCTGTCCCATATTCCTCCATAATCTGACTTCCTGAAAGCTTTAGAGAACCACTGTTTCTTCCCACAAATATTTTACCTTTTGCACTTTTAACTTTTTAAAGTCCACGCTGTGCTTGGCCTAATTTACCAAAGCATTCTCATTGTCTTTGTGACTAATCAGGGCAACATATCAGTTCATCTCACTTAACTGAGATGTCAAATTTAGGAGCTCTCCTGCCTGAGGCTCTCTAGGGGGAAGTAGTTTTCAAAATCTAAATCATCCCCAGGTGCGTATCTTTCCTGTGGCAGACAGAGAGTGCCAGGAAGTCTGGAATCCCAATTTAGATGCCTTGATCAGGTAGAATGAATTTGGGCTGAGGCATATAACTTTTAGGCAGAAAATATGTGAGTTTTCAAAAAGTGTCAATCCAATTAATTCTGAATATTTTGGAGAAGCATGGCAGAACGTGAAATACTTGCCAATTTACAAGTTCATAACTTCTTCCTCTCCCCCTACAGAGGCTGCTACTGACCCCCCTAAGACAGCTGACAGCGAACCTTTGTTTACAAAGCTGCGCAATCCAAGCACAGGCAAGTTTTGGAATTGTGACATGAGCCTGCTAATGTTCTGGTTGATTCCCTCCACCACCAAAAGATTCATATTTTGCAAGCTGAAATAATGATGATAGTATAAGTGTTACGTGCCAAAGATACTGCTGGTGATGCCAGATAGTTAATGCTGTGCAAACATTTAGGATTTCTTTTATAATTTTAATTGGTTGAACTGTTTATTCATCAGGAATATTGGCAGCACAAAAAAGAGGTGTAATTTAAGTTATGTTTTTAGAGTGCATTAGTTTTGGGGAGCTTACAGTGTTAGGTGTTGAGCCTGGGCTTTTTTTAAATCTAAGTTTAGGCATTCATCTTATGCTATAAAATAAATAGTCAGAGTTAGAAGAAGAGATTCAGTTATACTTACCAAGCTATCTGAATCTTTTCATTTTTAAATCTAATTTTCTTCTTTCCCTAGTCCAAGTGATGGTGTCTCTTTCCTCATTAATAGATGATGAGGCACTTTGAATTGAAAATACATTGGAAAGCCCAGCAAATGCAGGTGATACAATGACACCACCATCCCGCAGTTACTTTCTTCTAGTCAGATTGTTCTTTTTGTCAAGGATTTGCTATTATATGAATAATGTAATAATTGGAGTATCAGATACTGCAGCAGAAACTTGGAGTAAGCCTTTGTTAGGGTTAACATATTTTGTTTGAAAAACACATTTCATGCGTTTTTTTTTTTTCTTTTCATAAGCTTGTTTGTTTTCTATAGATTTAAGTTGTATGGTTTTGTTTTGAAATTCCCTGCTCATTTATACATGTAACTAAAGTCTTCAGGTGCATTTTAATGTCGCAATATAGTAACTGCTGCTTGTTCTTGAAAGAGGAAAATAATTAAAAACAATAGATACAGAATGTGAAAACACTCATCATGATACCTGGTTTTTGATTGCTCAGATTTACAGCGGGAATATATAGCCACGGATATTTTCCACCTGCTGTATTATATTGGCTTTCTAATTTGTTATGTTTTTAAAAGCATAGATATTAATCTGCTTTCGTCTGTGGAAGAAGAGATCTGTTTACCTTGTAGAATCGGAGATCTTGGGAAAGGTTTCTGGGGAAAACCTAAAGTACAATGATTGCCTGGGTGTGTTCCTTTAGAATTTACAGGAGCTTATTTATAGACCTGCATAAACTTTCAGTTACGCAGCCTATTAGAAGTATAGGGTCTGAAAATTGAAGGACTGAGAACACCCTATTAATGTATTTTCCTTACGTTTGGGTCTAACAGATGAATTGTTGATGCCAGATACCGTATAAATATGCACTGAAGGACTCAGCACACTATAGAATTCATGCTAACCACTTTATTAAATAAAAGTATGCACGGCCCTTTTTATAGACAGGTAAAAAGGACAAAATTTCTATCCCTTACAAAGACTATAAACTAGGGTTCAGCCTGCAATTCAGAAATACCACAAGAAGCATTTTTCAGTGTGCTGAACTAGAAGAAGGGAAATAAGCATACCACAAGACTTAAGCAACTAATTGAAGTGGTAAAGTTGTGAGCAAAGCTGCTTACGTTCTCTCTCCATCCCCTAGAGTTTCTGTCTAACAACACTGTTGGGAACCTGTGGTGGCTGTCCTTTTAACATAAGGAAATAAATTAAGGAGCTGGTGTTAGGCAATAGGAGTGATCCCTTTCCCAAGATTTCATAGCTCACCACTGCATTTGGCTAGCGCACTGTGCTAGTTTTGACTGGGATAGAGTTAACCTTCTTCACAGCAGCTAGTATGGGGCTATGCTTTGGATTTGTGCTGAAACAGCGTTGATAATACAGGGATGTTTTTGTTACTGCTGAGCAGTGCCTACACAGAGTCAAGGCCTTTTCTGCTGCTCACACCACCCCACCAGCGAGGAGGCTGGGGGTGCACAAGAAGTTGGGACGGGACACGGCTGGGACAGCTGACCTCAACTGACCAAAGGGCTGTTCCATAGCATATGACGTCATGCTCAGCATATAATGCTGGGGGAAGGAGAAGGAAGGGGGGGGACATTTGGAGTGATGGCATTTGTCTTCCCAAGTAACTGTTATGCGTGATGTTATGCGTCTCCTGCTTTCCTGGGGATGGCTGAACACCTGCCTGCTGATGGGAAGTAGTGAATGAATTCCTTGTTTTGCTTTGCTTGCGTGCACGGCTTTTTCTCCGCGTATTAAACTGTCTTTATCTCAACCCATGAGTTTTCTCACTTTTACTCTTCTGATTCTCTCCCCCATCCCACTGGGGGGGAGTGAGCGAGCGGCTGTGTGGTGTTTAGTTGCCTGCCGGGTTAAACCACGACACGTGCTGACTGGTGGGAGTTTTAAGTTTTTCAGTGAGCACTTCTGTGAGTAGTTTGACGTCTGGCGCTGATCAAACTATGGTGTAGACCCTTGTTGAGAAGCACATGGTAATGATTGAAACCTCTGCTCCCCCTTATGTCTACTCTTCACTCCTCTCCTCCCCTCCCCTCCGCAAAAGAAAAATTATCAGAGAACTGAAACTATATACTTAGGTGAGGTCTGCCTTTTGGATAAAGGGGGAAAAATGCATTATCAGTCATTTTTGGGAAGAGATGTGTCTGCCCATTTTAGCTGACCTCCCTCTGCTGACCTAGGGATCTCTGCAGACTGAGAACAGCAGTGCCAGACTGATGCCAGCTTGCAGGGGCTTACACTGAGACTTTTTTGAGCCAGCCCATGATCTGCAAGTCAATGCAGCTTTGCAATTCATGTGTTTTGAGCAGGACTGCCATGTTGTAGTTGCTCTTGTCTCTTGAAGATGGATTGATAACCAAGACAGGACCAGTCCAGCCAACAGAGTCAGGTGACCAAGTTTCAGTGTCCCCTTCTGTAGTTCTGGCAACTTCCTGTTTTGAATATGGAAAATGCCAATCCTGTTTGCAACATATTCATCACCCTTTCATTATAACCCAGAACTAATGTGAAACGGCAGAGCTGTGCTATGGGGTGGCCTAAAATAAAGCTTTCCTTTTCTTTTCCAAACTATCAAGGTTCGAAGGCACTTCGAAGCAACTTCTTTTAGCTTCCTTGTTCACCTTATTTGTGTACCCATACCGAGTCATCAGCAATCCATTTTGATGCACAAAAAAAAAAGATATTTCAGATTGTCACTTGAAGGTTTGAGACTTTTGTTCCCCTAACCCAGAGTCTGATATCTTGGAGGCAAACATGATGGAAGGAGAGGGAATTTTCTTGTTTTCCACCTTCCCCTTTCAGTACAGACAAAAGCTGATCTCTTGAGTGATTTTGATTTGGGTTTGGATCAAAGGCTTTGTGTTGTAAGATGAACTATTCACACATCTTATTTATTGATTCAGATTCAGTTTGGTTTATAGAGCTGGTAAATGAACATCTGTATATAATAGTTTTCTTTGTCTGAGCTTTCTTTGTAGTGAATTTATGTAGAATGTGTGTATGTTTGTGTGTCTGTATGTATATAAGGCACATTCTTCAGACATGTTGGGTATTCTTTTGATTTTTGTGAAAGCTTACAAACACAAACCAGATTTCTTTTCAACAGAGGAAGCAACCCTTTACTTATTCAATAGTGGTGCACAGCAGCTGTTTGAAGTAAAAGCTTTCCATGAGGAATATCGTTCCTGGTTTATAGGTCAGACTGTTCAACAAGGTGAGTAATATAACTTATCCTTCCCCCAACTGTAACTAATGTTTATACACAGACCTTCCCTCTCTCTTCTAGTAAATTTACAGGTGTTTTTCCTAGTTGTTTGAGGCATGCTGCATCACATCCCCACCTTCTGACACACTCATTTGCCATCTGGATTTAACCAGGGCTGGGGGCTTTGTGGTCTCTCTTTAAAAGGCTGTCTTTGGCAGCCTCAATTAGACAGATGTTCATTTGTCTTTGAGGAGGGGGGGGTGGTGGTGGAAGTCATTCAATTGTATTTAAACTGAAGTGCCGTAAAATACTTAGCTTGCCTTGTCAATCAGACCAGCAAGTCCTCAGCGTAAGTAAAATATGTGTTATCCTCTGGGAGGGAAAAAGGGCTGGAAGGCCTTAGCTAGCTAAGCAGAGCGGTGTGTTAGAGCTCCAAGCATTGGAATGTATGGTCTTGCTTTCTTTTAATTACCTCTGTAGTCCCCTGTGTGAGTGCTGGGATCTCAGGATAGGCCTGCTGTCTGAAGGTGCCATTTCAGTGTTTTGTCTGAAGTGAGCTCCTCTATACTGTCCCAGTCATTCTCTGATCCTAGCTCGCCTTTCTGAAAATGAGGAGGAAACCTAGGTAACTGCTTGTGACAGTTTTAACAATCCTTTATCAGTAAGGATGTCATTGGAGTAGCGTTTCTCTGCCAGCGTGTTCATAGACCAAGCAATAAGTATTAATTCAGGAGATGAAGGTAGATTTATTTTGTCCTTTTTTAACTAGAAAAAGGCCATTTATAGTAATAAATAAAAGCAACCCCACCAGACGTATGCCTTCTTTAATGGTAATATCCCAAAGCGTGTGTTAACTTTTAAACATCCTCTGCAGGTGCATATAGCAATGCAAGCGGTATGTCTGTGAGCTTTTCCTTGCTCCACCTGGGGGTGAGCCAAAAGACTGGGTCTGCTCCCTGCTCCCAATTATGTCCACATTGTATTCTCCCCCTCCCTTTCTAACCTCTATTTTGGCCCTTGGGAAACAGTTGCCTTAAGGAATCATCGCCTCAGTTTTCTTTAAAAGATAGAGGGGGAAAAATTGTTCCTGAATGTTAGGGCTGCTGCATCTCTGAAATGGTCAGCGGAAGAACAGCACAAAAAAGCTGTGTGTTTGCAGTTAAAGCAAATGATCTTGTTGAGTGCAGAGGTCTTTATACACTTACAGTGAGTCTGAACTCGTTACAACAAATAAAAATACCTCGTCCTGGAGGTATAGTGGAAAGCATGTAAATGGAAGCTTTGAGAAAGTGGCTAGTGGTTTTTTTGCCTCGAGTTTTATTATCAAAGCTTTCATGTTTGTAAGTAGTCCTGATGCTTGCTTTGCCTCACGTGATGCATCATGTTAGTAATACAGATGTTAGATTGGGTACCAGCTTTGTCCAAACCATGTTCTTCCCACCCCATCTTTTGTTAGTTTTAGGGCTATAGCAATAGGATTTCCTTTTCTTTAATTGTCTTAATCATGTGATTTAAAACAAAAAAACCCCAAACATTTATTTGCTTTTGGTTTGCTAATTAATGTCAAATTGTCATCAATTATTGGGTCTCATTAGTGAATTTCCTTGATGTTACATTGTTCCCAATTATCTACAATTATACAAAAAGCCTGACTAAGCCATTGTCCTCCAATGAGCTCCAGATGGGCAGAGGTGTCTGTTTCAATGGGAGACCAAGTTCTTCCTTTGTGTGACTTTGACTACAACATACTGAGCCATATTTTCTGATCTATTTAAGTTTATTTTGTTCTATTAGGAGTCTGCATGCAGATTCTCCCCTTACAGATGAGACGCAGCTCTAACTTAGCTAGCTCTTGAAATTCTTTCTTTCCCTGCCTACCTCTTCTGCCGGCACAGTGTTGCCTTGCCCTGTGTTTGAGGTGGAGTATACTGGACATATCTGGTATCCCCAAACAAGTTTCTGTTACACCCAAATCTGCCAATAGAGGGCAGTTTCAATTTTGCTGGTTTTAGTATAGTTCAGAAAAAGGCAAAACTAAGAGTGCTTGAAGACAGCAGACATGCAGTGGAACTTGTGCTTTGGTTTGGCAGGGTTGAGAATTGAGTTTTCTCTGTATTTTTAATATAAAATCACAAGTACTATTTTCCTGCCCATTTTATTAAAATATTGGGATACTTACTGAAACAAAAATTCTCTTCTTGCCCACACTCCTGAAAAACATCCTGGAAAAAAAAAGGTCAATATATTGTGCCTCTTGGTACTAAGCTTACTTTTATATATCTGTCACTTAGATGGGCGCCTGCTGTTTGTTACACCAATGGACCCCTTATTTCTGATACTTTACTACCTCATAAAGGCAGACAAGGAGGTAAGCATGCTTTATTTCTTCACTGGAATTCTCAGGAGAAAATGTTATTTCTGACTTCAATTTCTGCATAAGTTATGTTAATTTTACAAAGAGGGGCTTTCATAATAATGGAAATTTAATTTGCATTTAAAGCAGAGATATCCACCCTAGAAGTATTTTTGTTTGCATCAAGTTTTTTGGTCAGTAAAGTATATTCCAGGAGTCAGCTTGCAATCTCAACAAACTCTAATCATCTCCTTTTTAAGAGAAGCAGAGAATCTCTTTTGTCCTTTTGTGAGAGCCTATCCAAGAACTATTGAATTTAAAATGATATCAGAGTAAAACAAACTAGTATCCTTTCTGAGGCATCAGTAGATGAGTCAGTTTGGGAAAGAAGGGAAAAAGAATTTGGATGCAATGGGGGAGGAATAAGGAACATTTCTGTGGCAGTTTGAACTTGAAAGGAAACATTACCTTTTTAGAAGCTGTATTTGTAGAGATGCTGTATCATAGAACAGCAACGGGATGATCAAGTATCCAAAAGTTGGATAATTAATAAATGGCTTAATTGATTTATCATGCGTGTGGCAAAACCTCACTTAAATTTCTGAAGTGTATCAAAAGGCATGGGCAAAGTTATTGATTTATTGTTTATAATCTGCCTGTGGAAAAAAGGGCATAAAATAAAATGTAAATGTTGATCCTTGTTTCTTGTTTCATGGAGGCATCCTAAGAGTTTTTGCTCTAAGAGCATTTCCTATAAGGTTGCTTACTGTTTTCTGCTTTAAATTGCAAGTGGAGAATGCAGAAGAACAATTTTTGTATGGTGAAGAAATAAAGTCCTACTACATGTTTGTAATAGTATCCTATTATTCTGCAATTATTTTTAAATTATTTATGGTACAGGGTGTGCAAACATATTCTGTATTTCTGTGGTCTGTTTCTGCTTCAGGGTGGCCCATCAGAAGAAGTCATTTGACAAGGAATAGTTTAGCTCGAATTCAGCATCCCTTTGAAAGCTGTATACCAAACTTAAATTAGGGAAACAGTATATCTCCTCTGTCTATGTGGTAGAGTGTTGAGGTAGCCTGAGTAAAGGACAACTACTGCTGCTGTTTCTGTGCATGGGAAGAGTCCTATACTGCCCTTTACTTTTTTGGTACATTGTTTTCTAGGTTTTCTGGTTTTCTAGGCCAGGCATGATGGCAGGTAAATGCATAGAGCTGTTCTGGGTCCTAAATCAGGGCAAATGCATTCCTGCAGTGCCCTGCCTAAGTCAGCGTATTTCTCAGTAAAGGGAAATCTTGAGGATTGTGCTGCAGATACCTTGTGCAAGGCCAGCTTGAATGCAGCACAATCACTTCTGGCTTGAACTAATGAGTGTCGAGGTACCCACTGGGTATCTTAGGATCATCCTTTGCACCATCCTTTGGTTTTGATAGTGTGGTGCAGGGTTACTTAATGTGTCTTCTGAGCAGAACCATCTCCTATCCAGCAAGCTTTCTTGGCTTAGGCTCTGTGCCCCTGCACAATGTAAATGTGGCTGTCTTGCTTTGGGACGCAAGCAAGTTTGTGTTACCTATAGGAAACAGCTTATTGCAGCTTTATTTTTGCATCTCATAACCTTCTTTTTGCCATTGTTATTGTGCCTTTTCTTTTTCAGGAGAAAAAACTTTAAATCCTTTCTGGTTTTGTTTTTTGTTGTTGGGATTTTTTTCTTGTTTTTATTGTGATTTAACAATGGATGGTTACTTTTATTAAGCCTCTGACTGTCTAGCAAGAGGATTAATTAATAATGAAAGCAGTATACCCAAGTAGGTTTTTTTCATGCTGACCAGTATAATGACTTCAGCTTTGGCTCCTGAGACCATGCATTCTCTAAGGATGGAGAGCTCACTGAGTCTTTGTACTGATGCGCTAAAGGATCTTTCCAAAGGGAAGGCTGCCAGTTGTGCCAAACCATGCTGAATGATTATGCATTGTTTGGCAACAGCAAAATTTGTTTGATGGTTCTGTCATGTGTGGGGCTATTTAAGTTGTGCCAAAATAATTTTATATACATACTCTGGCCAAACTGGAATTGACTTTGCAGAGGTGAAAGGTTAATACTGTGTTCCAGAAGCTGCCCTGCTCCTTTGAGATTTATCTTTATGGAAGGAAAAGCAAAATTTGAATGGAAGTTATGACACTGGGTTTAATCCAGCAGGTTTTGGTCTAAAACACTATTGGCACGCACTGACTACTGTGTCTTATGTCATCTTCCAAAAAATCCCGCTGTACTTCACATTAGTTTCTCCCCATGTTGTTTTAAATTTGGTCTTTTAAGTGCAGTAATTGAAGAGTTCAGCATTTTGCAGGTATTTACTGATTTGAAATAAATATTTATAGCTTGCTTTGTAATCAGTTTCTGAATATGTCATGTGTTACCATTCAAAATACGATCTTCTTTAAATCCCTTATTGTAAAGCTATGGCCATTGCATGCGTCTATATTTCTATATTTGTGTAGTGTGTATATGTGTCTTAACATTATAATAATGCTTTTATAATCCCTTTGATGTATTTTCAGCAGCAAGGAAAGTTCCAGCCACTGGATCAAGTTGTGCTAGACTCAGAGTACCCTAGCTGCCCATTGCTGCTGAAGTGCGCAGACGTTAAACAGCACATACATCATGTAACAGAAGAAAAAGGTGAAAAAAAGGGGCTGGGGGGCAAAAAAAAAGACTGGATTTGTTAGTGTCACTTCATTACAAGATAGATTTAAATATTTTTTTTTGCTTTACCAAACACCCAAGGTGTTGGACGAAGCTGTACTTTAAAAACAGAAGCTTAGGCTTAGAAGTCATCATTGCAGTATTGTGAATACTAATGTGTGGATCTCAGATTATCTGCTGTGACTCTAAAATACTTGTGCAGTCTTGTTGCTAGATGTCATAAAAATGATAAACTTATCAGAGCTGGCTTCTTGACATGATTGTACGTGTTGTGAACTTTCTTTGCCTTTTGATGAAAGTTTTACATCTCTCTAAATTCTTCATTTAGTGTAGGATGGTCTGGTGTGGAAGAAGTTAACCGTTGTCCATTTGGCTTTTTTTCTCCCTTTGTCACAAAGCATTCAAACAATAAGTAGGAAAAGGCTGGAGAAGAGAGAATATGCTGCTGAGAAAGGAGAGCACAAGTTTTCTAGCTTTGCATAATTTAGTGTTGTGGGTTTAAGTTCAAAGACTCAATTTTTTTTAAAATAGAAGACATGATTGGGATGCATAAGCATATGAGAGAGAAGACCTAAATGGAAAAAATTAGCAAAGTATCAATTCTGTACATAGTTTCCTCAACCTTTGCCCAGAATTCCCTTTGGTATGGGGGCTTTTATTTTATTTGAGGGCAATACGTGCTTTCTAGGGAAGAGGAAGGAGGATTACATAATTTTTGCAGCTTGACAGACCTGCAAAAGGTGCAAGACCTCAGTTTTTATATTCGGTCCTTTAAAGAGCAGTCTCCTTATGCTTGGTGACTTCCTGATAGAGAATGGAGGTTGACCTACACACAGATGGAGATCTACAGGAGGATGTACAGTAGTCTGAGAACATGGAATCTACCACCAAGTGCAAAATAACTAAGCTGTCTGACACTTATACATGTAGAGCTCCTCCCAAGGAATTGAGGTACACAGATTAAAACCCAGAAATATTAGGAATTTGCTTTCACGAAGCACTCTGGCCTTGTCGTTGATATATATAAGAAGAAATATTTAGGTGATCTACAGGTAATTGAGAAGTGGCTAAGGAAAGGTGATGGAAGAGTGAAAACACTGCTAAGAAGTAAAACACCAGACCTCTTTATTGCTGTATAGAACATCAAGGGCGGAGGGGGCTGTGAGTTTTTCCTGAAAGATTTAGATGCACAAGTTTAAGTATTTCCTGTATGAAATGGAGCATATGCAGTAACGTAGGGCAGTTGCTTCCCCCGGAAAATCAATTTAAACTTTAGGGCAGGACAAGTTTCCATTGAAAATGATCACTTTAACAAGAGAGCAGGAAATCTGGGCAGTAACACTGTTGTTACATTCTTGCTGGGACTGGGGTGATTGGAATTATGTGCTTGCTGTTGTGATACTCCTGGATTTCCAAAAGAACCTTTGGAAAACGTTTAGTTGCATTCAGTATCATTGGGAGCCTGCACCCTTTTTCTTTGGATGAGTTCTGACTTTTGAGAAGGCTTCTTCAAGACAGGTGCATCTGAACTGCAAAACTGCTTTTGCCTTCCCATCAAGTGATAAATACTTCCAGTAAAAAGTATTATTAAGCTTTTAGGCAATTGCTGTGCCCTACAACTTGTCTAATACTGGCTAAGGAGCTAGGGGTGAGAGAAGGGGTACTAAACTTCTCTGCACCCATCTGAGAAGGTGAAAAATCATGCCAGATCCTCTTGGCTGTCAAACTAAGAAGTCCATATAGGAATGTAGGACAAGATCTGGATTATTTTTCTGAAGAGGCACTTCCTCCAAACAACAGTGCTGCCTTTGGGCAGTATTTATGTTCCCTTCTTAACAGCAAAATAAAAATTAAAAAAAATAAAGTATTTGCTATAGACAGGGTCTTATATCTTGGTCTAACCTCTGTATCCATTCGGAAATTGTATTTGCAGTCGTTATCCATCAGAGCATCCTCTGATAAACTGTATTCTGTTAGACAGAAGTGAAGATGCTTTACTGCTTGTATTTTTGCATTGATGTTTTTAATAATGTATTACGTACATCTATAAGTTTGTGTCATTTTGCCAACAAATTATATTAACTGTTATAGAAGTTATGTTCATTTCCTGGTTTTCGTTTTGAAATGTAAGGTAAAAAAATTGCTTTTGTTATTAAAGCCGTACACACATGCACACAGCAGCTGTCTGTGGTGTTCTTGGATGTCCCTAGGCACGTACCTGCATGTACCTGCTGCTGCTTTTCCTGTTCAGGTTTGGGTTGGGTCGGAAATAACAGTGGGGCTTGTTCTTAGGATTTCTTTCTTTTTTTAGAACACCAAACATCTTGTTATGCAACAAACACGTTGGCACTTGCTTGCCTGTCATGCACAGGTCACCTTTCTGTTCAATCCACTTCTATGTGTTTCATATTCTTACGTCTTTTATTGCCTGTAAAAAATACCAGTATTATGACTAAGGTACTCTTTTCTAGCTCTTAAGACCTGTTGTCCACTTTGTGGCCTTTCTCGTTTAAGGAGTAGGGCTTTAGGGCAAGAAGTATCTGTTGCATTGAGTCTTCTGCAGCTCTGATCTGTTTGGCAGAACCTAACAACATAATTATTTCACTCTTAATTTAATCTTAAGGCATTTAACATGTGTCTAGCAAATTCTTACCCTAGAGCGCTCACAGTTTACACTTACTGAATTAGCAGAAAGTCCACCTTCCCTGGCCTCAGTGTTGAAGGGCACTGAAAATTCATTTTGCTGGATTAAATTCCTGGTTACCTGGTTTAGTAGTTGGGAAAGGATGTGTTACAGCTCAGTAAATCTGGATGAGGCAGGTTGGTTGATAATAAATTCAAACATCGGATAGAAAGTACAATAGAGGAGGTTTAAGAAAGGGTTATGAATTCCAGTTCTAGAGTGTTACTCTCTGTTTCATTTTGCAAGGCAAAAACTGCACTGTGATCTTGTCTGATGTGATTAACATGAAGAGCCAAGAAAACTTACCTGATTAGAATAACTAAGTAATATTGCCAAGCTTGTATTCCCAGAAGGTAGGAAAAAAGGGGCCATATGAGTTTCAGAGTTATGGAAAACACTGAGAAAATGGATGTTAAAATGTGCTTTAGGCAGTTTGCTCAACAATACATCAGGGAAACTTCCAAGTCTACATAGCGATTACCCGATCGCTGAACATATTATTTAATTGTAGAACCACTTATATTCCATCTGTATTTCTCAAACCCAATCTTTCCAGATGTCTCAGACCAGTTTTATAGGCACCAGACACATTAGGGAACAAAAGGCTTTCCAATATATACTCATATTATCAAACATAGTCGCTAACTCTCACCAATATCAAATGTGCATCACATGTTAAATCCACGTTCCAATATTGAATCCTTTTGTCAGCAGTTTGTGACTTTCATAACTCACTTTAATTCTTCAGAGGTCTCAAATATTGTCAGTTTCTAGAGTTTAATAGTCGAAACTGTCAAGCGCACAAAATATTTTCAAACAAAGTGATCTCTGAAGGGTTCAGTGTAATTATTTTTCACATGTTTTAATGAAAATGGCTTCACAGTTCTACGTTTCCTTTCCCTAACTGAGTCACTCTGAATCATGCTGTTGTGGGGGAGTTTGCCTGGGAATCCGGACTAGAATTACTTTTCAGCATGGGTTCGGGGCTGGTGGCCGGAGGATGTCCCTTCCTCGAACTTTCTTAGATAAGAGAGGAATCCACGAATCGTACTCGCTGTCCTTGGACCCAAACCATGTCAGCTCTTTAAGAAGCAGGTTCAAGTATCTAGAGCGTCTCCCCCATTTTCTGCTTCTTTTCTTTCATAGCCATTTAGAAGCTTCTGAGTCCTGAAGGCTGCAGCCAGCAATGTCACAGTTAATTACTTTACCTGCAACTCATCAACTTCATGAAGCAAAGTGTATATTAGTGGTTTTTTTTCCTTTTTGCTCTGATGAATTTTTGCATTTGACTTTTCTACAACTGTTGAGATAGATTTAAACTTTATCTTGTAAACAGCTTTCCTCGACCTCTCCATACCCCCTACCATGCATACGCAAAGAGCACATAATAGTTAGCTATTTGTATGCAATTTGAAAGAGCCAAGATAAACCCCAAAGAAGGAAATGCTGAAGGAATCATAAATAATATGTTGTTGTTTGCAAGGGGAGAAGGAAACTCCATGAACTGAGTGTTGGAATACGGTACTGGATCAGTAAATGACATGAAACAGATGTAGATATTTATGGGAATGGTATACAGGAGATTAAAACTTATTGAAATACCTGTTAAAGACTGAAACACAGTGGGCCCTAAAATCTCCTGTGAAATCTTATTAGGCATTTCATTCAATTTCCAAAATGTAGCTTTCTGTGAATTAATACTGAATTTTTATACTGAAATTTCCATGAGGCTTTGTAATTTTCTCTCTCCTTTGCCTCAGCGTTCTGAACTTACATACTTCCAGATAACCAATCACATGTGAATAGCAAGTGTTCATGATACCCTAGTTATCACAGGGGAAACACTTTCTGAAATTCTTATATCATTGAGTTAATTTATATTGCTCAATAAATCATAAATGAGTCATGTACTTCCTCCTACAAGGAATGTGTTTCACTGTTTTGGATTCTGTATTTTCTTTTGATGCTATATTTGACGCTATGTGAAAGGGGGATAGAAGTACAACTTTTGCTTTAGTTACCCTGTGAAGTGAGAGGGGAGAACTGGGAGAACTGATAGGAAAAAGGTCTATTGAAAGGATGGATGGTTTGTCTTCACTAACCAACTCTCTGTCCTGGCCCCTTACTAGGTGCTGGAATTCAATAAGTAAAGATTTAAGATACTATGTTTGAAAAAAGCCCAAACAGTCATGGAAACAGCATTTTGTGTTGTGAACCATGTAGTTAAAATTACCAGTCTGGTGACACAGGGCAGTGAAGGTTTGGCAAACTACAAGGGCTTGAGAGGAGTCTTAGTGAATTCAGGCAGCCCACAATTACACATAAATAAATAAAATATGTGCTTTGCTGGATTAGGGCCTAATTAAAGAATTGTCAAGTTGTTCAGACTTGTGCATATCAGCTTAGTCTGTTTATTTTTCCACATTTTCAATATTTTTGAAACTTATTGCCCTGATATCAAACATGTGCAAGCCGCAAATTAACTTTCATGCTGTATCTCCAACATAAAAGATTTTAACTGTCTTGAAAATGCAATCCAAGCCAGTCATGACTTTCTTCCTCTTACTTGTTTTTTCTCAGAGATTGGCAGTCAGAAGTTCTACAAATACAGCCAAGAGAAGACACTGAAGTGGCTAAAGAAAAAGGTATTGTGTTTCTCTTTTGCTTTCAAAATTGCTTTATGTTTAAAATGAAAATACTTATTAGCTTGTCCGTATCTGCATTTGAGCCACGTGGCGTGTCTCAGTTCAAGATACGTGTCCTGTCCAAGAAGACACCACAGTAAAGTTGTTGCACTTGGGAATGTGATGAGGTATTAGAGAAATGACAAGTTTGTTATGTTTCTCTTTCTGATGGGGCTGGCATGAGAGGGGTTCGTGGAGTGTGGGGAGGCAGAAGAAGAAGCTGCAGTTCAGCTGATTGCTGTGTTCTGTAGGCTTGCATAAGGTGAGGGGTTTGTCTTTTGCTTTGTCCACTTCACAGATGGGCTAGAGGAGAGCTTTGAGTGTTGCAATTTTTAAAGTCTGCCATGCTTTAAAGCTGGACAGAAATGCCTTGGTTTTGTGCTACAAGTGGGTTTCCTCGTGAAGTTTTGGCAGTGTCTCTCAGAATGGTCCTGGGTATGGTTGTTGCTATACTGATCCAATCACGCTGTTCAAGAGGTTTGTACAGTATGCAGAAAATAAACTAGTGTTATAGCTAAGCTTGATGTGGTCTGTGTTTTGGTATAAAGAAGGTGAATCTTATTTTACACACGCACATGTGCCGCTACTATGTATCACGTGATACAAGAAAGCCTTGTCATTTAAATTAGTCAATGCAAGCAGAAAATCTGGTCTGCTTGCTGCAATGATGAGCCATGGGGATATCTATTTTGCAATGAATACCTGAATATTTACATTTGAACAGGTACTTGTTTGTGTTGTTGAAAATATCTTCTGCCAGTTACCTCTCTGTTAGATCCATTATAGCAGTGCCTTGTGAAGTCCTTAATCTTTGATTTCCATCAGGACCACCTTTGCAATCCAGCTGAGCTCAGGCATTCTCTGTTCTCTGAGCAGGTGTATTTCTCACCTGTATAATCATGGCTGTTGCATCTGAGTAGCTCAGCTCATCTTAGGGTGCTGCTAAACTGGTGCTGTGTTGCCAAGGCAACATGTTCAAAGACATGCTAGTTTCTTTGGGTTTTTTGAGCTCGTATGCTAGTCATTACAAATGTATATTAAATTTCACCACAGTCCATAACTTGAGTGTTTTATATGCTTGAAACAAAATTACAAGAGCTTTGTCACTGCATTAACATGTGCATAACAGCACTGATACAGACATTTCATTCTGTGGTTTCCTATAGGTCAATCAAACAGTGAAAGCACTTAAAAGCAACAATATATGTGTAGGTGAAAGGGTACATGCAGCTACATTTGTCAGCGCTAAACAGATCACAGATACTAAAGAAGGTAAGAAAACTAAACATTGTGATGAATTCCATTTTTGTGAAATCGCATACGTGGAGATAAAACACATTATTAGAATTTAAAATGTATTGAAATTGGCCTTTGCAGTAAATTTATTCCCTGTACAGAGAATTCCATGTGTGTTGTGACTGTGTGCCTTGACTTTTCCAAGTTCTTTGGTATCTTCATTGGATGACATTGTAACTAACAGTAGGTCTCAGCTGGGGTTCTTTTAGCTTCTCCTTAGTTCAAGGAGAAGATGTTCTCAGTGAAATAAATGCTGAAGTGCTTTGCTGAACTGAGACTGTCTTGGACAATAGGACACAGGCTTGTAATATATAGGAGTATCCACCCAATAAGTGTGTCTGTGTTAAACCAGAGTTCTTTTTTATTGTTATTTTTATTAGCATTCAAATGCTCTTCATGGAATTCTCCAAAAAGGGAAGAGATCTTAGGAAGTCAGAGTCACAGAGTAAAAGCTCCTCATCCAAACATGTCTTTATGTGACAAATGGATAGAATATACAAGTGTGTGCTTATTAAGGGCAAAAACTTTAATAATATGTGTATTAAATTGCCCTGAAATTGACAATCCTGGTACCAAAAAGTCTGGAGTGATCCTATTTGCTTCTAGTCACCTTTTCCCTGGGGAGGGCAATGTCCTGAATGTTACTGGGATATGAAGTTGTATAGAGAAACCTGAAAATGGACTTGGAATACATTCTTTAGGTGTTAATGAAAATTAAGAAAAGTTTCAAATAAGACGAACAAAAGCAAATTGTTTCTTATTACAAACACATTCAGAAGCCTGCATGCTGTTGAAAAATAAGGAGAAACAAAGCAACTTGCTGACCAAGTGGAAAATGAGTTACCAAGTAATGATATCAAAGGAAACAACATAAATGAGATTTAAGAGGCAACTAGACAGTTTTATAGAACAGAGATTGTAATACATGGTTTTTAAAAAGAGGCAAAGCTGCAAAACTTGTAAGTGACTTTAACTTTACAGTAGCTTTTCATCCTTTTCCCCACCCCCATTTTTTTAAAGAAAGGGAAAATTGTCCTGACAGCAACCATCTTGGCTATGCTTAAATACTTTATATCTGAAATTTGTAATGAAATAGCTCATCTGCAGTGTTTTTTCCACTTTCCTTCTTACTTATAGTAACATGGATATAATAGTCTTTTAAAAAGCCTTTTTTAGACTTAAAAGAGCAGCATTGAAATAGGGAATATTGGGGGTTATAAGTGGGTAAGTTTTGGAGGCAGTCCCACTGTATGCAGCAAGGTGAATGACAGGAAATCAAATGGACCTTAGTCAACACTTATTTTTAATAAGACTAATTTTCTTGTCTGATCCTTTCACTGCCATGACAGTGCAATTTATTTCTGTAGAGAATTGCTTTCGTAGGGGTATTATGAAATTTCAGTACCTTATAAATAGATGGGTATATGTAGTTAGCATCTACAGATGTTGTAGGGCAAAAATCTGGGTGGATATGATGAGTGCAAATGGGGAAGGAGGGGAGGTTTAACGTGTGAGACCTGAGTACTTCATTCAGAAGACAAAGAAGGGAGATGCGCAAGTATTCCTGATGTTTGGCAGGAAGTTAATAACAAAGCAAGGCTAGGGTGAGAACACAGACTCCCTAGAAGGCAAACAGTGGTATTTTAAAATTGGTAAAGGAAGTCAGTGAAGATTGCTTCAAGGCAGAAATGCAGAATGGATTTTGTATTTAGTACAAAATAATGGCAGTTGACTTGGACTCACCATTGAGTATCATAATGCAAAGAGTGAAATGATGGGAATATTTTTCTTAAGCGATAAATTGGACATATTAAGTGTTGAGGTGAAATTGTCTTGGATTGGAATTATTTCTTCTTCTCTCCTGACCCTAAAGTGGGCTTAGGGAGTGACAAATCCTTGATGAATCTAGGCAGTGGAGGAAGGAGAAGTGCAGATAGGAGATGCTAAGAATTTGATGTCAGTATAGTTGAAATGTGTATGCTGGTGTCAGTTTGTTAATGCTTTCTGCTTCAATGCCAGTTTGCATTGGGCTTTTTAGATTAAAAAAAAAAAAAAAAAAAAAAGAGGAAACTATCTCTAGTACAGAAGAAATAGTTCTTTACCACCCTGAGACTAGTTTACCATGTGCTTGTGAACTCTCAAAGTGTGTAGGCATGTGAACAGATAGAGCTGGCCTGTTGCAGATGGAATTCAGAGGTGAGATTTTAGCTTAATGTCTGTCTGGCAAATGCTTCCTGTGCATGGGTGCAGTTACTCCCTAGCAACCCCAACACAGCAAGTTTAAAAGGTTCGGCCCATGATCAGTAAGTGCTTGTGTAGAATGTGATGGGAAAGGATCTGGTTTAGGACTTCATGTTATAAAAGAGTCACTTTTTTTTTCCCGGTCTCTCAGAAAAACATTTATAGCAGGAGTGCCCTGTACTGAAAACAGCTTCTAGTAGTTCATATTTCCACAGATGATTATCCCGTCTTGCCAGTGATGTTTAGATAGGCCTTGGCATTTTCCGTAAAGTACTGAAATTAAGTACAAGACTTTGAAATAGCCTCATTGTCTCATCTAATTGTTTTCAGTTGAAGCCAGAAAATGTACTTTAGTACTGAAGCCCTTGCCAAATAATTGTAAGATCCAGATGCTTTAAAATTAATGATTGTGTGTTCTGTTGAGTCAGCTTTTTACTTTTGCAGGTTTTTAAAATTTAATTTCTTCAGAAAAATACATGATATCTAGTATTCTCAGAAAGTGAACAGCTTTTGTAAAGTACATACAGCAGATATTAATAACATGTGCTGACAAAGTGAGTGTAGTAAGTCTTTACTTTTTAAATAAACCTAAAAGTGTCATATAACATAAACTACTCAACACAGAGAACCATCACAGTGTATCCATTAGAAGTCTCTTACTATTAATTCAACCTTATGATTTATGGTAGCGCATGCAACATGGCTAAGGCAACGTGACTATATAACGTGGATGTTCTTTTTCTTCTCCTTCGCACTCCCTGCCCTGTTCCTGAAGACTATGTCCGGTATGCCCATGGGCTAATATCAGAATATATTCCTCAAGATCTGAGTAAGGACTTGTTAAAATACTTAGGGTAAGTATTGTTCCAGCTAGCTGCTAGTTTTATATGGCATGCATTAATGTCCTTTTGGTCATTTATATTGAATACTGAGATTTGTTCATCAAGGTTGCAGTGAATGATGCAATGAGATTATATTTGCCACACTTTAAATATGATTTTTTCAAATGTAGATTATGCCTTTCCATTGTTCCTGTGATGCTAAGGACCACGGGCTGGAGGAAAGGTGTAATATATGTGTCTGATAATGTCTGTCATCACAGCTGCATCATGAAACCCTGAACCATGTATCCCATTTTAAAGCAAGGCGGGGAAGGAAATCCAAAGAGTTAAAGCAGTTTGTCCAGAATTATCAAGCATGAGCAGCAGAGCCAGGAGTAGAATCCTCATCCCCTCTCCTCTTTCCTTTTCCCTACTCACTCAGTGCTGCTGGGGTTTGACTTCACATATCTAACCTGTGTTAGTTTATATTTAAATCTGGAAGGTGAGCCAGCATCCTCATCCTGGTGTTCCCTGCCAGCAGCATACTTTGCTTGAAGCATCACTGGGACCCTGCACCTGCCCCTCTCTTCAGTTCTGTTCAAAGGGTTCTGTTATGGTGGCCTGTGGAAAAATGTGCAATTTTCAGCTTGAAGTCCCGTAGCTTAACAGTTTCATTGAATAGATGGTATGTGCTTTATAACATCGTCTTACTAATAGCCAAGGATTTCAAAAGTAAGGTGGAGTTCTCCTGTTTTGATTGCCAGATCTAAGAACTTTTAAAAGACCCCATGTTTCTGTACGGTGCCGGGCTCTGTTTTAGTTATCTAAGACAGAAATACAAAGTCCATGAGCTGCTTTTTTTGTAAATGCATGCCATGTGTGAGCAGCTGATAACGAAAGCAGCCTTTGTGGGGAAGGAATTATAAGCTTTAGGTTGTGCAATCCAGCTGTCTTAATTTATAACTTAAAATCTTTTGTTCTACAGGCTCCCAGAACTTAAAAGCCCAGCACTAGAGCCACCATTGAAGGTAGGAGAACATTAAGATATTCACAGATACATTGTGTTGTAAGCTAATTTCTCTGAATTATTATTAAAACTAGACTAGGCCGAGCACTGGGTACAGTGCAATAAGTAAGTTGGCCTTGTGAAAGGCATCTGAAATAACGCAAGAAATTTACCAGGTACTTCATATTTTTTAGTAAGGAATATTTGGTTGCTTTTCCTGTTTAAAAAAGGGGAGGGAAAGAGAGAGACATATTTTATGTTTTTGGTCAGCAGTCTTTTCATACGTGTTTTGCTTATTTAGTTTTATTGAGGTTGATGGGACAATATGACCTCATAGGTTTTCTTTCCTATGTAATTTATGAGGACCCTGAAAGGGACCTCCTGGGTCATGGATTCCCAGACAACCATGTTGGATAATCTCTCATACACTGACCATTCTTCACTGTAAGTCTCATTAGGATTTTTTATTTCCATTACTTCTCTTGGAAGACTGTTCTATAACCTCATTCCTCTGATGCTCAGAAACCTTCCTGTAAATTCCACCTTGAATTTATTCATGGCCAATTTATTCCCCTGCACTTTTGTGCTAACATTATCATTGTTTTTTTTAATTGAAATGGCTCTTTTCCCTCCCTAACATTAGTTCTCTCAATGTGTAAAGGGAAAACATATATCCTTTCTGTTTTCATTTTGTGAAGCCAAAGTTGGTTGTGTAAGATGGGTTCTCTGTTCCCTCATCATTGCAGGAACATTTCTTTACACCTATTTGAAGATGAATTCAATTGTTTCAAAGCAGGTGACCAGAATCATATGTAATTATTAATGATAAAACTTTTATTGGTACAATATGATGGCATTCTTCCCTTCTTGTCTTAACTGGAAGTACTTTATCTCATCACATCTTAGAATCCCATTTGCCTCTATTACTGTGTGATGTACCAGATAGCTCACAGTCATGCCATGAACAGTTAAGACGCACAGTTGTTTTTTCTTCTCCAGGGCAATCTTTAGTTGATCAGCATTCAGATTTACAAGAAATTCATGCGGTTCGCTGCTGTGTACATGACCTTGTACTTCTGTACGTTTCATCCGTTTTTAATGGTTACAGTCTTGAAGGTTCTCTGGCTTTTCCTTCATAGTGTTAAAAGCTCTTTAGGTATTCATAATGCTACTCAGTGGTGTACATTCAGCAAATGTTAGCATGCTGTTATCTTTAATTAACAATTAATGAACATTTTGAATAGTTATTGTTCATGGCACTCCGCTAGTAATCTCCATCTGATCCAATGACATCCCTTCCTGCATTATTCGCCTTTTGTTTCCCTTTTACCCAGTTTCTTACCTGCCTTAAAATTCTTATGCAGTCTTTGTTTTCTGTAATTTCAGTTGCTTAAGTGGCACCATGTCAAGTCCTCTGGCAATCCTTCACATTTTCTGTCACCAGAAAATGTGTTATCTTTGAGAAAAAAAGATAAGTCAGTAGGCATTACCTATGTTTAGTTTTTATTTCCTCTATATCTTTAATTATTCTTTTTTCTTTCACTTTTTCTCCCCCCTCCATTCTGCTGAGGCCTACTATCACTTTTTCCTCCTCTTTACATATAGATTGGTGTTTGGCTATTCTGCAGCTATATGGTCCCTACCTGATAGAACAGTTGCCAGGTTTTGCCTCTGGACTTTTGATTTCTGAGGCAGTTTCCCGACAGTGTCAGCATATTGAGTTTTACTTCTGTCTTGAATAGAGCGATTTCTGTTTTCTGCCCCTGTGTTTAACCTCTTCATCTTTATTGAAAACAATTTACTGAGGCAAAGGTTTTATTCCATTTTGGGGCTACACATAGATTAGCTTTAATATCTATCCTATCCTTACTGTATAGCAGCTTCACTTTTTCTTTTTTGATTCCCTTTTTGCCTCTGTGGCTAAACAACTTTCTACTATTTGTTTTAATTTCCTTTCCAAGGTCTAACTCAGCTTGACTTTTCTGCAGTTCTCACTTTATCCCAGTATTACCTGACCCCTAAAACAAATCTTTTTTTTTTTTTTTTTGGCAGTCTTGTTTTCCCTGTTCATTGTAGAATTCTGCTTACTCCTAGTATCTTTTTTTTTGAGGGGGGGAATATGTGTGCATCTGTGTGAGCAAGGGGGAGCATTCATGTGGTTTAATCTGAGAAGCTCTTTCCTTCAAGATTTTTCACCTCGTTTGAAGTAAAAGATCCAAAATAACTTCTTCCGTCTTTTTCTTTTACATTCCAAGTGTCCTCCTCACACATCAAGTCCATTTGCTTTGGCTTAGAGAAGTAAGGCATATGGTTTGCAAAGGTTGCCACTCTAAAATCAAGAACCCCACTTGTGATTATCCTTTCCATTTAATTTAAACTGAGGCATCCTATGTCTACTGAAACTAGGTTACTTACTACACCGACCTTTCCTGCAATGCCCCTGCTACTTAGCAAAAAAAAGTCTAAAATAACCTCATTTCTGGCTGGTTCAGTGACTGTTCTGTTAAGCAGTATGTCAGCTAGCACATGCAGGAATAATTGGGCCCTACTGTTATTAATAGCATTTGTTCTCCAATGTATATCCATGGATATAAGTTATTTCCATGTGGTTGGACAGTTGTTCTGGCTGCACAGTTACTTGGCCCTTTGATTCAGTTAAGAATTATCTTTATGCATTGTAAGAAATATTAAACACACATCAGGAGCCAACTGATATTCATTAGCCATATAAGCATGTTACAACAACTATATTAAACTACATGTGATGTACATTACATATTATGTACGAATAGCTTTTATACCATTGGGATAGTTCTGAGAATCTATTTTTAAAAATAGTTTTATTTCAGCAGTTTGGTTACAGAGGAAATGAGGCTTAGAACTGTTCAGTTGTTGGGCAGTGAAATCTTGCTGAGGATCTGATTAGTTTCCAGAGCACTGACCAGGGTGTGTACAATGCTTCTGTGTTTAAGTCTTTGCAACTTCAGAGATTAAAATACTGCTTTATTTCACAATCGCAGAGGAGCAAGGCAGGCTTGTACACTGGAACCTGTAGTCTCCTTCAGACCATTTTTATTCACTTGCATTGACATTTCTCTTCATGAGGGCAAGGTGTATTGACAGACATAGTATAGGATTATTGCAAATAAAGAAGAGTCTAACGTATTTCCTATTATGGTAAAGTAATTGCATGTTTAGGAATGATGTTAAAATAATTTCTGAAGGGAGGAAAGATTTAGAAACTTAAGTGGTTAAGAGAAAAGCTACGACAGATTCTCTCTCTTGTAGTACAAGAGTAAACTGGGTACAGTCTGGACTCTGTGGTTTAATGATTAAATCAAAATTACATGTTCTTTGTATTAATTGTAAGCCATTGATCTTGTGTTGTAATCGTCATACTGTCCAGTTTGTCAGCATAGGGAGTCTGGCCATTGGCAGATGATGACAGACATCTCCAGAGAATATGTAGGCTCTGCTACAACTAAACAGCAAATGTTTTGCTGAAGTGCAAACATTTTGTTGTAAGTTTTAAAAACTTGTTTATCAGATTCCAAAAAGAGGAGAATAGTAATTATTCATTAGATTGTCATTTGAAAATGTAATCACAGCACAGTAAACAGCCTCCTAGAGAGGCTGATCCAGATCCCTTTGAAATCAAAAGAAAAGGCTGCTGTTGGATCTGGTTCTAAGAGCTGAGAAATCTAAGCTGCAGACCTGGCTTCTGTGCCAAAGAGAGAGAGGGAGGGAGAGAGAGAGATCACAAGCACCATAAACAAAATGAATAAAACAGGATCTTAAAATGTATGGTACCATCCAAGTTGCTTGCAAAATCACTCTCTTTGGCACAAAAACTAGGAAGGCCACAGTTTAGATTTCACAGGATATTAAGGACAGGGTAGTAATATCAGATATATAATAATAATAAAAATACAGTGTTGTAAAATACTATATACTTTTTTTTTCCCTTTTGGAAACATACCAGGAAGTTTTCACCTTTAAACTAAACACATGCTCACAGTTTATGGAAAGAAATATTCATTCTTACGGCCTGATCATGTGAAGTGCCGAGAACCATTCACTTCCATTTTTTCTGAATTTAGAAGGCACCCCGCACGTGCAGAGTCAAGCTTCCTAATATACTGTTGGATTCAAGCGATGAAGCAGTCAGCAGAACTATGTCAGTGTTTCACTGTTGCCAAACTGTAGAAACTAATTACTTCTAAAGGTTGTGCACAAACAGATAATAGACTAGAGATGATGATCCACGGGTGTTGGCAGATAGCAATAACACTGGAGTTGCTCCACAGTTCCATGAGACCATGGGGACCAGAGTCTAGGTTCCCTGGTTGTTAGACACTAACTTCCAACAGCTGCTCCGTAAAGGTTCTCTAAATAGACTCTGACACCAAAGTCACAATCATGGAAGTTAAAAACAGGATTCGAGTGATTTCTAGAAGTCATTCCTCAGAAGGCTAGGAAGAAGAAAATGCTTCCCATGACACTGAATGATCTCTTCTGGATACTGTAGAGATGGTATATATTCACATGTAAAGAAGACAATTACAGAGAGAGAAATCTTCCACTGTTACTGCAGATTCTTCAGTTGATTGCCAGTCCTATTTTGGTGCTATGGTTACATTATAAAACCAAAGCTTTAAACTTCCATGTGTGTACATCATAAGTGGTTGACAGAGCAACTTCCTCACTCTAACATTTCAGAAAAGGAAATTATCAGATGTCCCTGTGGAAGCAGAAGAAGACTATACTAAGTTTAACAGCAGCAATCTGAAAACCAAAAAGGTAAGCAAGCCTTGCATTTATGCATGTTTTGCTAAAGCATAGTTTAATATCCAACATTAGCCAGAGTGCCTATTTTTCTCTTCCAAAACACATGAGAAAAAAAAATACAAAATGGCAGATGTCTGTAGTTATGTCTTCTTGAACTTTTCATTCAGGTTTAATTTGACTTTGACAGTCTTGATGTCCCATTCTGAACTCTTCTATACTGTTACTGTTTGTATTTTATCAGTGAACATTCCAGTGAACCTCACAGACTTTGACATGTGTTAAGGTGCTCAGCTAATGTTTGCAAAGCTCTTTGAGATCTTTAGATGAGAAATCCTATGGCTTAGTGATAGCAACTGTTAAATTACAGTTATTGGAAAAAGAAACAAAGATGGTGGCATTCACTTAAATTCCAAGGGATGCTAAGACAGGCTTTATTTTTACCTAGAAATATTGCTTGTGCACTTACTTATGTCAACTTAATGAAGTTAAATCAACACAGAACTTGCTGATTGCCAGTTCCAACGCAAGTTTGGAGGCCAATTCAAATCTGAGTCCAGTGGTGCCTGCCACTGTACTATTCCTAGGAGAGCAACAGAGATGTGAAAAGAAATAAATTCTGTCTGTGTGTGCCAAAGTTGTGAGGCTTGCACTGGCTTATTTCTCTGAACACTGAAAGAAAATGAATCCTTCTCCAGTCCACTGGGAACCAAAAAGGCCCTCTGTGCTGGTCTTGTGACCTTCAGACTAGTGCTGACTACTCTTTATCCCTTTGCAAAGAAAAGCAGCTGGTGACAGTTGCATTCCTTCCTCCCCCTAAAACTCCCAGAATTTTTTGTATTCAGGGCACATACTAGTTTTGAAGTAAGAAGAGGATTGCCCCCTAATTGAACGTGATAAATAGTTTAAAATACATGTTTCCCCCCTTCCCCCATTATGTACCTATAGCTTTTGAACTCAGCATAAAGATATAGACTGAGGAGAGAGAAATCATTTTAACATTAAATATGATTTACTTCTGAAATAATGAAGCACATTGATGAGAGAATCTGGGAAAGAAAAGATAGCTCTTGGACTCTGTACAGTATACTACTCTTTTTTAAATACTTTGGCAGTGTTTTTGTTTGTGTTGTAACACAGACGATCATACTGTTGTTTCATATCTTCATCCTATCCATAACCTTCTAGCTGATCTCAAGTGTTGTAATTGTGAAGTCCTGCAGGCTGAGGAGTATCATAAAGAAAGGTCAATGCAAAGTTTTCTTAATAGGGAAAACAGCTAGAGATTTAAAACATAACATTTTAAAATGTAAGAAAGAAAAGAGGTCAGCTCTATAAAATGTGGCTCATAAAATGTGTTTTAGGTGTAAAAGTCTGGGAAGTTGTCCCAGTGGCCTCGAAGTGCTTTGCAAGTGTTAGTTACCTTCTTCATTCTTAGTTCTTCCCTCTCTTTTCCCTTTATTTCACTGTGCATAGTCTTTGATAATAAATCAGTGTGAATTATTCATCATCTGTAATGCAAGGCTGTAATTCAGCCTGCTGACAGCATAATCATGAGTTTGAGTCGGAGGGTACAGTATGCATCTGTTCTATTGCATGCATTATTCCTCTTAATGTACACTCAGGGATTATCCCAAAGTAAACGTTTGAGTTGGGATACCTCATTCTGCAGAAAGGAAAGATGTTTCACCTCCTTGTCCTTGTAATTGATTCTCTGTCTTTGTCTGAGGCTAAGTAATTTGTGACAAGTATTTTTCTGTTTGAATAATCTCAAATTTGTTTGGTAAGGTTTTTCTCCTACAATTTAAAGCCTGCATAACATTAGCTTTACTGCTATGTACTAAAAAAGCAATTCAACTTCTTGCTTGACTTCTGTATTTAGGAGTTTGTAGCTTATACGCCCCTCCTACGGAGATGCTGCTTAACTTTTTCTGTTTATCATTTCACTAACAGGCAAACAGCAAGATGTCTGCAGCACAGAAGGCTCTAGCCAAAGTTGATAAGAGTGGAATGAAATCCATTTCTACTTTCTTCAGCTCCAAACCTAAAGCATCAAAATAAAGATTTGTTCTTGAAAGAGTTTTATACAGTGGTTATTTTTATGTTAAGCTAAAGATGTCTCCTGGGGTTTTTTGTTAGTATAGTATATGCAGGGCATGTCTGTGTACATAGTGGAGTGTGATGAAGAGATCTGTGAGCTAGTGTGGGGCAGAGCTGGTAAGTCTCAGTGGGGCAAGGCAGTACCATGCAGATATTCCAGCCTGGGTCAGGAAAACAGCCTCGCTGCACTGGCAGGGTCCTGTGAGCTGAGAAGCAAGGTTTAGCATGGTACCGTACTGGCGTGCTGCTGGTTCTAGAGCAAGCTCAGTCAAGCCCACCACAGAGTTTTCTCCGTTGCACTCCATTCTGGGCTGGAGACATGCCCTCCTTTGATGAGTTTTTAAGGAGAGTTTTTCGTTCTTAAGGAGCATTATTTTTTGAGACTTTCTGGAGGTTTTTACCCAGTATAACACCAGAGTAGGATGGCATCGTTAGATTTTTAAGTTGACCCAAATCTAAGTGCTGATGTAAGCGTTGCCATTGGTGGCAATTTATCGAGGCAAAGATAGTGTCTACATGGGGATTTTGGTTGTTTTGAATATGCTAGAAACAAATTGCAGTAAATGTCAATGCGCATGTAACGCAATAAAGTACTTTGTGTAACAAATTTGTGCTTGTTGTGTTTGCTGTACATTTCATGAAGATGAAATGCTCTACATTACATGAAGATTAGGCTTCAGGACATTTCTTAAGGGGTTTTGGTATTTTCCTGTGTATAAATTTTAATCCTTGAAGAATTACAACATCACTTTGGGCTTACATGATAAATCTCTTAACACATAGCAATATAGGGGTATTTTTATGTTCAGTTCCAAGGTCAATAGGTCTTTGCAAAAATAATTAGGGAAAGACTTATTTAAAGGCAAAACTGGGGCTTTTAAAGAAGCTTATTTGGAGTTGGATGCGTAATTCAAAAGCTTAATTATGAGTGTCTTGGATAAGGTTTAGTGTTACGAAGTTTTGCACAAGGTAGGACTGTTACTTAAAATGCGGTACTCACTCTTGGGTGTGTTCTTTCCTCATTACAGAGTATTCCTATGTGTTCAGAGGGATAGCTGTCTGCTATGTTGCAACTTCCCTGATTCGACGAATTGAAAAAGAGATGGAATCATTGGGATCATTTGTGTAGGTCTAGCCAGTTCTGCACGACACTAACTCATAGTTTCATCCACCAGCTGTTGCACTGAGCCATTGCTGTGGATCAACTACAATGTGTGTTTTAGAAAGACACTCTTAAAATACATCATACTTTGCTACTTCAGCTCAGTAGAGAATCTGCCTCTATCTCTTGGTAACGGGGAGTTTCAGAGAAACTAGGAGTTTCTTCATTTTTAGTAATTATGTCTTTTTTCCACTTCAGACTTACTTGCTGCCGTTTACAACCCATGGGTTACAGTGGCGTCTGTTAGGTTAAAGAGCTCTGTGGCATTCTCTTCCAACCAGAAATGAATGAGAAGCCTTGCTGTGTGTTGTGTGCAGTTTTGCAATTGTTGTTGGGGTTCGTATGCCTTTCAAACTAATGTTTTTTTCAAAGTTTCAGGCATTGTTTGTAAGTGGGGAAGTCAGTATGGTTGGAATTCCAGATAGAGGAAAATACTTGGAAATCTATGGAATTATTATCTTTGATTACAGAGAGATTTATTTAACAAATGTGGATGGTCTCCCAATAGTGTACAGTTAATGTTCCCAGTTCTAAAAATGTTTGTCTGAAGTGGATTATCTAGAACCAAAATCAAGTCCTTAGAAAAAAATGCTCTTCAGGCATTCTAAGGAGTCACTACTGTAGGGCTTCCTTATCTCTGAAAATCAGCCCGTAGTTCTAGTGTTTGAACGTAGGTTGAGAAGTGTGTGATGCAGAGCCTTTATTGATTTTTCAGTTGGAATCATTATCCCAAGCCATTTGGTGCGTATGTGACAATTTCTATATGCACCACCTTTAGAATTGCCATCTTGCTTTTTTCCTACCTTACTTGTCCAGGCTGTAAGTGAAGACCAGCCCTGTAGCAGCACGTATTGGTTTATCCAGTGGGTCCTTGCTATGATTGGAAAGAACTGGCATTTGGTGAGCCCGGAATGAGCAATTGCAGTCATGAACTGCAAGGGTTGGATTTTGAAAAACATTCAGCCTAGCCCAGCAGTTTATTTGATAGTCAAACCCCCCCAACTTCAGTAGGAGAAGGGATGCACCAGTGATGACAACTTTAGAAAACCACCACTCAAAGTGCAGGATAATGTTATGAAAAAAAAAAAAAAAAGAAAAAGAACAGGCACGTAGTGTCATGTCAATGGCAAAGTTTTGTGCAGTAAGCAACATCTTAGGGAGTATTTTGGTAAATGAGAGGGAAGGAATTATGTATCTATTAATGGAAAGCCAATTGCCAGCACTAGAAGATGTTGAGAAGGCAGACAAGCATGGGATGGACGTTTCAGTGGAAAACCAAGAGTGGGAGAGAGTTACATTAGAAACAGGAACTATGAGGTAGGACAGATACATGGTAGAAGCTCTTCTTCTGGATATTTAATTCTGCTAGTTTTAGGGGTTTGGTTTTAAATAGTTCAGAAGTTGTGTGAAATATATTTTGGAAATGCGTCATTTCATCGACTGAACAGTTCAAGAACCTCTCTTCTAAGAAAAAGTCCCAGTCACCAGAGGGTGAGAATTTAGGAGAGGAGGACAATTCTGATAGAGATGGGAGGCCTTTGTGGTGACTTCTGATCTGGGGTACTGATTTTTTTTTTCTTTCCCTGTACATGACTTTCACATCTGCTGCTGCGCTCAAGGACTAAGTCTAGAGTTCTTCCTCTGTGCATAGATGCGTTGTGCTTTAGTGTGTCACATCTCGACTTCAGCTGTCAGCTATGCCGTAACTTACAACAATAGTAATTTTATTAGTGACTGTGCTTTTGGTTGAGCAGGAATTAGTGCATGACAAAAAAATAAGCCCTTTCCAAAAGCCATTAGAGCTTTCACGTGAAAATAAAACCTTTTCCCTTTATGAAATACATTTAGTAACTTTGAAACTTCCTCAACATGTAGCTGTAACAAGTTATGAAGAGCAAGTGGTGCCAAATACATAAAACAATATTTCCTACCACAATGAGGATTTAAATATAGTTACTACGCCTGGCCAGCAGTAGCAGTAGGTCATTATGAAGTGCTGCTTTGCTATTTCTTCCTTGGTTAGCTTAGTATGAAACAATATGCCAGCACCATTATAGAAATGTGGTCTTACTTTCTTTCTTTTTGGCATTAACATGCCATTTCTACATGCTCCCGTAAATATCTGATGAGTTGTGATGCTTTTGTAGTTGTTGTTTTGGGATTAAGCAGCTCTTACGTTTCCACTTTTTTAGACTTGATGTTGCAAATGGATTGGCATCAGTGGGCATGGAAAACTTCATATGGAAATACCAGCAGTGACTTAGGGATATGTAAGGGTTGGACTTGCACACAGAGTTTTCAGTCTTAAGTAATAAACTTAGTTCTATTCATAGAAGTGACAATTGGTGATTTGAATATTTTCAGTGGAAAAGGTGGCATAGTTAGCAGAATTTGCATTCAGATCTGAAATTTAGAAGAGTTCAGTGATGCTTGTTTTCAGGTGTTCGGTTGCATCTGACTTGATGTTTTTTTAGAGGGAAACTACATGCATGGATGCTTATTTGAATAGATTAATGTTTATGACTAGGGTTTTCTCTTTCCTTTTTAGATGCCTGCGCAAAGACATGCAAAGAAGAAATGAAAGGAGCATAAGGAGACTCGCTAATATTATTTTAACTTGCCATAATCTCAAAGAAGCTTTTAAAGGCTTTTTTTACGCACTTTCTGAAAATAAATGCTTGAAGTTAGACATGCCCTGTTCCAAGAAAAAGCAAATCTCAGCAGATTAACATTGTTAAATACACGGTGTGTTAAACATACACTGCTTCAAATTTTATAGCTTATACACTATTGGTCTATCGGGCCCTTCCAGGAAAGCACTTATGAGCATGCCTAATGTTAAGCACATGAGCAGTGATCTCAAAGTCAGCAGTGTTGTTCGTGTGGATAAGTGCTTTGTTGGATCAGCGCCTAAAGTCCTGTTAGGTGCTGAGCATCCTGATCCATATCCAGCAAAGCACTTACGTCCATGCTTATCTTGAAGTGGAAGAGCCGGTCTAACTAATATTTGTGCATTAGTGTTCACCATAAAATCTCTCTTGGCATAATGACTCACATGCTTAAAATTAAGCACCTGCCTAAGTATTTTGCAAGGTCAGACCAACAGCATCCTTGAGCAAGTCTTAAATAATGATTTGATTTTGTATGAATTTTCTTTTTTTGTACTCATTTTTTAACAGAGTATATGATTTTAGTGGCCATAATTACAAGTTTTAGAAGCTGCATAGAAAAATAGGTTGTGTGCAATTTTCTCCTTCCTTTTTCAAAATCTAGCCAAATTCAGCAAGATGGTCTTTTTGGACTAGAAGCCCACTGTTCAGACTCAGAATCATCCAAAATAAAAAAAAAGTTAATGCTATTTTTTAGGACATTTACATGTTTTTAAATTATTTCACTGAGTTTTATTTAAATCATTTTGTCCAACCTGACCTTTTATCCAGAAGATGTCACCTAGCTCTGGTTGTGTGGACAGTCTGACTCGAAGTGCTAAAACTTGAGGTAGGATGTGTGTTCACAAGGGCAGATGGGGAAGTTGTATTTTGATTTTACTTCTTTTTTTTCCTAAGGGATTGAAACCTTAGAAACATGTATAAAATAATGTGTACGTTTTGTGTTGAGAACTAACCAAAAGCTATTTAATCCTCCAGGTAAAAAAAAAAGACCTGGTTATTTTTTTTCTTTTTAATCATGTAAGAGACACTTTCTGCGGAGTGAACTTCAACCAAAATGTCAACTTGAGTCTACATAAAACATGCAGAAAATGGATGCTAATGAGATCCTTAAGTGATCTGTGTCAGATGCAATCTGATGTTTTTAACTTAAATAGCTGTTTATCAAACTACCATTAATATCTAGCTCTTTGCTACAAAACTTTTTAAAAGTAATAATTGACAGGATTTTGAAAGTAATGAATGTGTACTTCTGTAAATTTTAGCTATGACCCCAGTTCGCAGACACCTACAGCAAATGGCCAAAATGTTCTGTAAAGCTTGAATATATTTGAAGCATTCTAGGTAAGAAGTAAAAAAATATTTTGCTTCCACTCTGGCAAATTCTGCCTAACTTCACGTCAAACGAGAGCACCAGGAAGAGTTTATTAGGACATTGCTGAAAACTAAATTCCAAGACAAAGAGGCAATAGCTTCTTCAACTTTCTTTTCAGCTGATTCTGATCAACTCTGTTTCAGAATATGAAAAACCTGAGCTGTTAACCATTTAGAAATCATGTGTGAAAGGAAATGTAATCTGAATGCTTCTTTTAGAAATCTGCACTGAATTCTTTTTGTTACTTCTATGCTTGTCTGGTTAAGCAATGTGCACTGTACCTTTTCAAGGAAAAAATATTTATTTTAACAGAGTTTTCTAGGCAGTACTGCAAGAATATTATATGGGTCCAAGATGAAATTTCTATTTTTCTAGCTTATATTAAAAAAATGCTTGATGTATGATTAAGATTATATATTTCAGTAAAGAGTGGTTCCATTTTTTTGTAAGATTTTACTTTTAACTCCTGTACAAGAAAGAAATAAATACCTTTGGAATAACTTTTTGATGATTACTTCATTAATTTCAGAGAAATACAAAGAAAAATGCAGTGCAGTCAGACTACTAATACTGCTCGCCTCCATGAGCTAGTCAGTAATCCTTAGACTGAGTTGAAGGAAATAATGAATCCTGAGATAGATATGAATCTAAAAGTTGATTAAGACAGATTCAGTGAAGCAATTAGGCTGTTCCTTGAGGACCTTGCTGTACAGATGTTCTAGTGAAAACTCATTTCAGTGTGCACTTAGTTGTTGGCCTAAGTACTCTGGCCATTTTGATTTTCATGAACGTGGTGGTGAATCTCTGAGTGATGGCAGGATGAGGAGAGTCGAGGTGAAGAGAATGATGTGATATTCATGTCATTTTTTACATATTTCATGTTCTTCGCCATCACATATTTAGTATACAGGTGCTCTGTCACAGACTTACACAGAACTGATAGACAATTCTTCTCCCTGGTTTTTGTAGCAGTCAGTTAATCGAACACAAGGGAAAAGCTGTTCCTCTGCCAAAGCATACTGGTATCACCATGAGGCTGTGCTAAGAGCTGACATTAGGCTTCAAGGCTGTTAGGAGAGTTATCGCCATTTCGTTTGTAAAATCCAGAGAACAAGGGGCAAAGCAAAGGTAGTGGTTTTTTTATTTGGTGGTCAAGTTGGTTTATTGGTATTAACGAGAACCAAGCAAGAAAAGCAGTAAGATTTGTACCATTTCATAAACCCGTCACTCACCAGCACTTATCTGTAGAATTACCAGTGATAAGAACAAAGCACTAAGGCAGCTTCTATTTAAATACGGCATAGCATTTACACTGCTTAGCTCAATAAAGTCAATTTGCAAAGTAATGCAAAGACTACAGAAAGTGGCACATTGCTTTATGTCTTTAAAGAGCTGCCATAGCTCAAGTGTCTAAGCTTAGCTCTCTAGTACCCTCTGTGTGCACAACTGTTATGTCTCTTAGGGTCTGTCACATTGCAAATTGCCCTAATTTTTCCAAAGCTCCCTTTTAAAATGCATTTGGTACCCTGAGATAGTTGCAAAGCAAGCAGTGTTATCACAGGTAAAACAATGCCCCAGTGAGGCTCATCAATTTTAAAAAAGGGAAGCTAATAGAAAAGTGAAAAGCTGTTAAACTCTGGCTTCTAATTTGGGGTTATGTTCATTGTTGTGTTCACCCGTTGTCTTTTCACTCTGAGGGCCTGATTCTTTTTCAAAAGATCTTTTTCAAAAGATGCTAACTTGGTACAGCCCCACCTCCCCTTGACTTCAGGCCAGCCAAGCAAACTGTTTCCCAACAGGCACCCGCGTTCATGAAGCCGGCCAAAATCAAAGCTTTCTGCAGCCCTACAAATGAGTGAAGCTGGTCCTGGTTGGGAATGGAACCACCAGCCACTTCCCCTTGAATTCCCTGTGCAGCTGGCATTGCTAGAGGTTCTTCATAAACGGTTCAGACTTGATTTAGTAGGATGAAAGTAAAAAACATATTTTCTGATCTTGTAGTCAAGTCCTACATCAGATAAACTGAGCAGAATGGTTACAGAGGTTGGTAGCTCGGGATAACTGAAGCTTCCATGAAGGAAGTCATTAAGGAGTCATTCCACCTCATTTTAACCACCTGAAAGTTAGGTCTCTACACGCCTCTACACAGCTTCTCTGTTATTAATAGAGAGCATCCTGAAAAGGTGACTTTGGTATTCCAGGAAGAATCGCCCACTGGAGCTGTGGCTTTTTTCATGCACAGTGAGATGAGCCTAGACACTGTGTGTGCCTGCCCACAAAATTTGTAGATGGCTGTCTTCAGTATGACTGTAGTGCCTTCGAGAATTGGAGGCAGTCCTGTATTTCAGGAATTGAATTTAGCCTCCAGGCTAGACAGGATAGGTCAGGCTTTCATGATCTCTTTAGCTTTCCAATAAGTATTGTTTCTGTCTCTCTTCTCTCTCCTCATTTTATAAATTCATAATAAACTTAATTTTTAACCTGTTCTGTTGGGAAGCGAAACCTCCCCTCTCCACCCTACAGATTGTATTCTGCAGCATTGCCATATTGTTTTCCCTTACAGCCCACTAAAACAATCATTGACATTTTGCCCTATTACTCCCCCCCTCCCCAAATTACTGTTCTGTGTTTGAGAGGGCAAAATTTGTTTGTAATAATTGTGCAGTCCACTCTCTGGTGCCTAAAACATTCCCATCAGCCTACAAGGAAGCACTGAGGAATTGGACTAGACTATCTGCTTTATCTGCAAGCAATGAAGGTAGGTAAGTTGATCTGGGCCTCTCCTCCGCTTTCCAGATGTACTCTTGTGACTGATTTTAAGGAGTTTTAGCCCCTTAATTTCCAGTTATTGTTTCTCAGCTGTTAACTGCCCCCTGCCCCTTTGGCTGCGATGCTGTGACTTATTGTGCGAGTCACATTCAGCCTTTCAGTGTGAATTAAAACAGCAACCAACAGCCAGAGGGTCGTAACTGTTTAAGCTGTTAAGGCTCAACTGAAAGAGTATATCCAAGTGTACTTCAACTCTCTGTCCCTCAGCCTTCAATCTATAAACTGTGAATTATGTCTCCCTACCTCATCACAGTAAGTTGTGGCAGTTACTAGCTCACAGGATTACAGTTTAAATAAAAATACGTTTAAAACTGAATCCAGTGAACTCAACCTGAACTTCTTTGAATTCCCATATGCCTACCACAAGCAGGAATAACTCTTTGGAGACCAGAGCTACACAGAGACACTGATTTGCTCCAATTTCAGGAAAAGCAATGTGAGATTACCACTTGGTTCGTAACACCATGTGAGGCAGACAACCTGCTGTAGAGTAACTGGACCCTGACCCAGGCTCCCAAATGTTGATGGAGGGAAGTTTTTCTCTAGATCCAGGTCATGAGTTGCTGGTTTAGGCTGGGCTCTGCGGAATAAAAGCTTTGTGGAGGATTTAATGCTGCCATTTGTTCCCACAGACAAAAGCCCCTACAGTTTTTGTGCTGCTTTGGTATGATTTTCCCCTTAGTAAGTGCAAGTTGTAACTTCTGGCCTTCCTGGAGTCTGGTTATACCATAAGCCTAGCAAAAAAAATGTTCATGGGTTTTAGCAGGATAGTTACTCTCGGGATAACTTATTGAATGACAGGTTATTTGGGCAACCTGCAAGATCTGTGAAGACAAGGAGAGATTCCCCATGGACACTCCTCCCAGGCAGGACAGGATTTTAACCTTTGCAAGTGCTCCACATCCAGCACAGACATAAGCGTGTGCTCTGCGGCAGCTCTAAGCAGATGGAGCAGTGGCAGAACTGGAGTGAGATCGAAACGAGGAAACAAATTTGAATGTAGTGGGGAAATCTAGCAGAGAGAGAGACATGATCATCCCACTCTGGTCAGCGTTTGTCAGGATGCACCTGGAGAGCTGTGACCAGCTCTGGTCCTCACAATTCAAGAAAGACATGGACAGACTGGAGAGGCCCACAAAGATGATCGAAGGGCTGGAAAACCTGCCCTATGAGGAAAGACTGAAGGAGTTATATCTTTTCTCCCTGGAGAGGCTCAAGGGCAACCTCATCACAGTGTTCCAGTAGTTAAAGGGCAGCTACAAAGAGAAATGAGGCACTCTCTTCATGAGGAGTCACATGGAGAAGACAAGGGGCAACAGGTATAAGTTGCACTGGGAGAGGTTTTATCTTGACATAAGAAAGAAATTTTTTATAGTAGGAACAATCATTCACTGGAACAACCTCTCCCGAGATGTGGTAGAACTCCCGTCGCTGGAGGTTTTCAAGATGCGATTGGACAGGGTGCTAGATCATCTCATCTAGGCTCCCTTTCCCACAAAAGGTTGGACCAGATGATCTTTTGAGGTCCCTTCCAACCTGGGCTGTTCTATAATTCTATGAAATCTGTAATGGATGTGCTGCCACAGAACTGCAGCGAGTGTGCTGTGTCCTTTTTTCCCAGCCAGTTGGTTAGAGAGTGCAGCTTTGGCAGAGCGGAGACCTTCAGGGAGGATTGTCTGCTGTATTTTTTATTTCCAAGGCAAGTTGTCCCTGTGTGCATATGTTGGACTCGAAGAGATTGGCATTTCCCTTCCAGGGCTACTGCTTAGTGACCAGCAGCATGGGCCAAATGATCTCCTACAGGGATCAGAGTATTTTTTTTGTAGGAAGTTACAGGGTAAAAAAGGCTCAAGATGGGAAATAAAGGAGCAGAGGTAGGAAGGGCAGAGAGGAGAGAGAGAGCTTGGACAGCACAGGGGAGCAACGAGGACTGTGGTTCAGCACTTTTCCATCCTCTCATTTTGTCTGGGAGTTGTGCAGTAAATGTTCTTCTTTACTTGTGCCAGTGGTATTTGAAAACCACTAGGTAGCAGGCAGCTACTAAAAAGCAGTAACTTATTAGAATGGACACGCTACTCCATGGCAAGAAGAAAATGTTACTGGACCTTTTTAAGAGAAAACCACCACAGCAATGAGTTTGCCAGTAGCACTTCCAAGGATCAGAGTGATTCTGGGTCCAGAGTTTTCCAGGACCTTTTTCAGCAGTTCTTTATAGAAGACTGTTTATTTTCACAGTGTACAAAGAAGTCCTCCTTGGCTTTGAAGACCACTGAGAGATGAGGTATCTGTCCCAGAGGACTTGCACAATAACTAAAAATAGTGACATTCTCAGATGTCCTCATACTTGTGTCCATGTGTTCTGCTCTATGTGTGTGTATTTTCAACCCTGCCAAAGTGTAACCACACAAATGCTATTGAGCAGAATGGGAGTAGCTAAATTCTGTCCTGGGGTTTGGAACCATTGAGTTTAAATGAACAATGTGTATTAACATACTTATGTTTGTTGGCAGAGCCTAAGCCATTATGCTCACAATACCTGGTCTCCATGAGTGAAGGGAAGGGCTTGGGGAGGAACAGATAGCTCCAGTGGGTCAGCACCTGGTTGGACACCTGGGGTCAACAGGAATTGGGAATTTGCGACCATGGGACCCACTCTGAGGATTGAGGCCTGCTACAGAGTGATGGAATCCACCTGACAAAGTGGAGCAAAAGCATCTTTGCCAATAGGCTGACCAACCTGGTAAGGAGAGCTGAACTAGGAAGGACAAGGGAGGGAGGCGGCAATGATGACCCAGTTAAGTGAGGTAGTACAAGGTCAAAAGCAGAGGCTGCAGTGTGTTAGATGAAAGAAAGACTTCATAAATGTTAAAGCAGGGCAAAGGGACACTTGCCTCAAGCATAATTACACAAATGCAGTCAGTCTGGGAAACAAGCAGGAGGAACTAGAGCTCTGCATACAGCCACAACACTACACCACCATTGGTATAACAGACATAACAGGACAGTTTGCCCAAGTGGAGCATTGTGATGGACTGATACAAGCTCAGGAAAGAGGCAGGGAAGATGAAGAGAGGGACTATTGTCTACATGAAGGAGCAGTCTGGATGTATGGAGCTCCTCTACAGGACCAACAACAGCCTGGCTGAGAGCTTGTGGGATGGGACCAGAAGAGAAGACAGTGAATGTGACATCATGGTGGGAGTGTGTCACAGACCAGGGTGAGGAAGCATGTGAAGTCTTTAAACAGTTTGAAGAAGTCTCTGAATCACAGACCCTCATTTTCACAGGAGACTTTAACCTACCTAACATCTGCTGGAAGGGCAACTCAGCTGGACACAAGCAATCAAGAAGATTTCTGGATGGTGTCAGAGATAATTCCTTTGCTCGGGTAACTGGGTGCACCAACTGGGAGTGATGCATAGCTGGATCTGCTATTCTCTAACAAAGAAGAACTGGTTGGGCATGTGAAAATGGCAGCCTTAGCTATCATGACCATGAAATAGTGGAGTTTAAGATCCTGATGGGAGTCAGGAAGGAGAGCAGCAGAATGCAGACCCTGGACTTCAGGTGAGCAGAATTCAGCTTAGTCAGGGAACTGGTAGGTGAGATCCCACGGGGGCTGCTCTGGAGGGCAAAGGACCTCATGAAAGCTGGCATGTCTGTAAGGACAGCATCCTCCAAGCACAGGAACAGGTCATCCCAAAATTCATGAAAACAAGTAGACCAGGAGAGCAGCTTGGTAAAGCAGAGGACTCATGGTAGAGCTCCAGTGCAAAAAGGCAGCATACAGGAGGTGGAAGCACGGCCGGATGACGGAGAAGGAATTTAGAGACATTTCCCAGGCATGAAGGGATGGTGTTAGGAAACCTGAAGCACAAATGGAAGTGAGGTTTGCAAGGGACACGAAGGACAACATGAAGGGCTTCTACATTAGTAGTAACAGGCTGAACAAGAAATATGTGAGCCTGTTGCTGAACAGAGCAGGTGATATATTGACGGTGGATACCTACAGGACTGAGGTGCTCAATGCCTTCTCTTGCTTCAGTCTTCACCAAAAAAGGTGTCCCAGACCTTTGTGCGCATTGAAAGGGTTCAAGGACAACAACCAGCAGTGCAGGACTGAGTCAGGGACTACTTGAGTGAATCCAGCCTGTACATGGGACTGACAAGCTGCATCCAAGGTTGATGACAGTTAAGGCTGACGCCCCTGCTAGGTTTCTTTCTATCATTTTTGAAAGGTTATGGAGACTGAGGGAGGTCTCTGATGACTGGAGAAAGGTGAACATTGCACCCATCTGCAAAAAAAGCCAAAAGAGTAATCTAGGGAAGTAAAGGACAGTTGGCCTCACTGCAGTCCCTGAGAAAAGCATGGAACAAGTCCTTCTGGAGCATGTTTCCAGGCACATGGAGAAAACCAGCACAGATTTACAAGAATGTAAATCACACCTGACCTACTCGATTGGTTTCTACGATAAAATGACTGGATTTGTGGTTGAGGCAAGAGTGGTGGATGTCATTTGCACTGATTTTAGTAAGGCTTTTGACACACTTTCCCATAGTATTCTTGTACCCAGGTTGGGACATTATGGTCTGGATGGGTGGACAACCAGATGGGTAAAAGCCTGGTTGGATGACCAAGCTCGAAGGGTCATGGTTACTGGTCAGACCCTACCTGGATGCATGTGACTAGTGGGGTATCACAGGTCTATCCTAGAATCTGCCCTGTTTAACAGCTTTATCAGCAACCTGGATGAGGTGAGGAGTGTGCTGTCGTCAAGTTTGCAGATGACACCAAGTTAGTGGGATCCATCAATATGCTGAGGGGTAGGGCTGCTAATCCAGGGGGACTGAGACAGGCTGGATGAACGGGCTAACAGGAACCTTATGAAATTTGATAAGGACAAATGCCAAGTCCTACACCTGGAAAGGAAGGAGCCTGGCAGTGACACAGGCCAGAGGCTGCCTGGCCAGGGAGCAGCTCTGCAGAAAGGACGTGGGTGCCTGGGGTCAGCGAACTGCACAGCGGCCAGCAGCAAGACCTGGCAACAATGATGGGCAACAGCCTCCTGGGCTGCATTGACAGAAGCAGAACTGGTATGTCTAGGAAAGTGGTCATCCCACTCTGATCAGCACTCATTACACCACATCTCAATACTGCGTCCAGTTTTGGGCCCCTAGCTCAAGAAACACATTGATAAACTGGATGGAGCTCAGGGGAAGCCACTGAGATGGTTGGGGTCTAGAGCACTTGCCCTGTGAGGAGAGGGTGGAAGAAATGGGCTTTTTCAGCCTGGAGAAGAGACGTCCTGGGGGGACCCACCAGCAGCCCCCCAGTGCCTATAGGAAGGTCACAGAGAAGATGGAGCCAAGCTCTTCCCAGCAGTACAATGTAAGAGAAAACACACCGAAGTGGAAAAAAGAGAGGTTCTGACTGCAAATAAGGAAAAACTTTTTCCCCATGAGAACAGTCCAGCAGTGTCACAGTAAAGAGGTTGTGCTGTCTCCATTACTGAAGGTTTCAAGACCTGACGGAATAAAGCCCTGAACAACCTGGTCTGATCTCATATCTGACCCTGCTTTGAGCAGGAGATTGCATAGAGACCTCCTGACGTCCCTCCCAACCCAAATTATTCTACTGTCCTATCATAATAGAAAACCTAGGTGAACTCCCATATAAAGCAGACCACATTCTTAGGAGAATAAGAAACACTCAGCATTGATTTGCTCATCCAGACCTTGGCAAGGTGTTTGTGCTTAAGTATCCTCCTGACTGAAAGTATGTACTTTATTTTTATCCAAAGTACATTGGGCTTTACCTTCTAGCCACTGGATTTTTTCCTCCTTTGTGGGGTGGAGAACATAACCATCCTCTGTACCCTGAGTTGTCACCCTTCAGCTTTTTTTGGGGAAGCTGAATAGATTGGAGTCTTCCATCATAAGACTTACTTTCTCATTCTCTTGGTTCAAGTCTGAATTTTTCAAAATCTGGATCCTACTTGGGATTTTGCAATTCAATATCCAAGGATCACATTCTCCTTTTCGACCACAATGTTGCAGATGGTGTGAGTGGTCCATCAGTAGTACACTGGGCCCACACCATGCTTTTTTCTCAGGTTCATTGCTTCCTGAGATGGCCTGTGCGCTTTACCCCTAGGCACGGCAGTGCTGCCATGCATATGGATTGCTTGTGGCTCATTGTCCTGACAGTGTCACTAACTTGTTTTTCTCCTTTAGGACCCTATCAGCTGCAAATATTCCTAGGAAAGATTTTGTGCATTTTGCCAAGTTAAGTAAAATATGTATTTGCAGAGGGCCAAAAAAGGTCATCTTCCACCCTAGTCTTGCTTGACGGAAGCCCAGCTGATGCCGATACTGATGCCCCTTCTGCATTTACAGGGAGTTCTATCATTTGGGCTTGTTTTTTTGTTCATTTTACCCATCTAACCTGTGGAGCACTGATTTTTGTCTCTTGTTGAAGAAGCCATGTGGTGCTAATCCACTGGTGTTACAGCAGCACTTGTTTGTCCAGTGATCTTTAATCTCCTCAAGGAGCGCTTTCAGGTTTCATGTGGTTTATCTTCTGCAAGGGGCTGAGAATGAAATAAATGAGACAGGAGGAAGGATCAGGAGGAGAGTATCTTAATGAACAGGTGATACGTTCCCTGGGGGACCAGGAAAAGAATTACAACCAGAGCCTGCAACCAGGGTCGGTGAGTAGGCAGGAAAAGTGAGCAGGGAGCAGCAGAAGACAGGGACAAAAGGGTTCATGTCCTGAAGCCAATGACATCAACACTGGTTCCCAGCCTGAGAGCTATGGGTGGCAGTAAGCACAGTTTCCCAGTAAGGCTCCTTGGGCTGTGGGGATGGGGTAGGGTCTCCTCACGTTCAGCAGATGTGTCCAGGTGCCAACAAGTGCTTCTGCTCTGCATCTCTAGGAGCAGCAGACCCTGGACACCTGCACCCAGCTGGACCCAAACCAGCAGCTGTGGGTTTTATTCCCCTCTCACACAGGTAAAGGTGACCTGATTGACCAGAGGAGGCGCTTAAAAGCCCAGACTGGCATCTGAGCAGTCTGGGTTCAGTTCTTGGTTTGCTCCAAAACTCCACTGAGACCTGGGGTGAGATATATACCTTTTTTTGCCTCATAAAGGGGAGGAAGGATAGAAATCTCTGCTATTCCCCCCTGTCAGTGGTTTTGTGATGCCTTGTATTTTTAATGTGAGCTCCTTGAGGCAAGGCCCATTTCCTCAGCCGTGTTCATGCAGCTCTTGGCTTTCAGGAGTCCTGATCTTCAGTTGTCCCTCTGCAGTCTCCATCATAAGAATTTTGCCTTAGCAAAGACTACAGGATTTGCCCATCTAAAATATCCATTAAACAAATAAATTCTCCCTGAATGGAGCCAGGTGCTCCATTCTTGTCTAGAAATCCATTTAACTGGATGCTTAGATTTTGATGTATACCACTGTACTTCTTTACAGCCCTTGCTGTAAAACATGTGTATTTACTGGTGAATATTTGATTGAAACATTTTTAAAAGACTGCATTTTTTCAGATATTCTCTTCCTTGGGCCCCAGATTCCTGTTGATTTCAACTGGGCACAAGTACAGCCCTTTGCCTGAGCTCACTGGCGGCCGGCTTTGGACTGCTGTTGGTCTATTACACCCGGGGGAGTAGTATGAAGCTAATGACCAAGGGTAGAGGAGAGTTACACAAAAGACTGCTGAATAAAGCCTGTAACAAACCAAAAATAACTGGGGGGAGGTGAGGAGGAGGGAAGGCAGGTTGTGCTGCACGAGGCTCTAGACCGGTGCTGTGTGCTGCATTACAACGACGGAGCCACGGGGGCCGAGCAGAAGGTCCCCGTCCCTATTTCATGTGCGGCACCAACCTGCAGCACACGGTTCTCGCCAGGCGAAGGATCCTCCAGCTCCCTGCCCCAAGGACACTGCCCGGCCAGCTCAGCTAGAGGGCTGATGTTTAATAGACTGGGAACCAGCATGGCTCTTCGCTCCTACATCACTTCTCCTGGTGGCTACTTAAACCAATTCCTGAATAAACGGTGCAAATAGTAAACACACAGTATCATCCTGGTTTAACCAGGCTGGAGGTGAAGATAGGGTGGACAGCATTTATTTGTGTTTTAAAAGACTACTCAAAACCTCATTTTCAAGGATGAGTTAAGTAGCCTCATTGTCATGTCGTTATTGCATTTTGAAGTTAAACAGCTCTGTGATCTATGAACTCCAATCACACAGTTAATTACCCCACGTTCCCCCTCCTTGCTCCCCTCCCCCTCCCCGCTTTGCTCTTGAAATACATTATATTTCTTTGACAGTCCACTGAGAACAATGTCTGCTTTTGTGACAGCGACATTGCCAGTGGTGTAAAAATCTATGCGTCTGTCAGGTTTCCCCATGTGAAACATAATTGCTTAATTTCCATTTGAAAGTACATCCCTGACATTAGAACAACGTAGACACACCAAGGATAACAATGATTTCCTGACACCTACAATGGGGCATAATGCGGTAATAAATATGTGTGCAAAATGAATGCTCCGCACACAGAGGGAGCAGGTCTGAATTTACAGCTGCAGATGAAGTGTTCCTCAGGAAAAAAAAAAAATAATAAAAAGAAAGAAACCAACAGATTAGCATCAGTGTGAGTCTATGTCAACCAGATGGCTTGCTATGGAAAAAGAGCTTCCCTGCTTTATTCCAGTAACCCTGGCTAGCAGGCTGAATGTCTGAGATGAGAAGAGAAAAATGATCTCATTCAGTTGTTTTTTTTTTTTTTTTCCTTCTTGCATACATACAGCTTGAGCTGGAGCAGAGTAAAAGCTCTGAAAAGAACACAGAAGTTGTCCCCTAATGGTGGCGTGTGATGGACCAGGAGAGCTCACAGACGTGGGTTCAAGCATGCAGAAAGCATAGCAGAAAGCACTGCCAGCTGGGAGGAGGGGAGCCCTCAGGGGACTGCCAGTGGTTCTAGTGAGGCATCTGCGCTGCACCTTGAAATGATGATGTGCTTTTTCCTCTGACTTCTCCCTCCCTCACATGGCCCCTAAAATGTTTGGAACAGAGGTCATCTCCCCAGGCCCTAGTTCCTAGCACCCTTAGGTGCTAATGTGACGCCGGTCATGGCCAGGTATGTTGGTCCTAATTTGCCAATGGACTTGGCAATGGAGCACACAGGCAGTTCAAGTGGAAGCAGCTACAGCAGGCTACTGCCTGGTCCAGGTCACCTCACCTCATTTTAGGCATTTAACTGAACATTTTGTTAGGAGCAGTTTCCTCCAGAGTCACTGGAGACAGAAATATGTCTTCATCTGAGTGCTGACAAAGGGTCTGGTGGTGCCTTTCTCTACAGATTGTGGGAAAAAATCCTAGTGTAATAAGACTCTCAACTTGGCCTGAAGTTAAATGGGATGAGTCCAGGCCCAGACATCTACCTTCAGGGCGTTGACTGCTCTCCTTTGCTGGAGCAGGTCAGGACATCCTCACCAGCAGACCGTCTGAATCGCACATCGCTTCTGCCTGGAGACACTGCAGTTTGACAGCTACATAAGGGACCTGTAACCGGCAGTTTGAAGAAGGCCAAGTGTACTTATCTTTACAGACTTTTGAGACCCAATACTAGATTTATAGCAATGGCTTGCTGCTAAAGTATCATTTCAAGAAAACTCTTGTACAATGGTTCCTAGGTCAGGCGTCTTCTTTGGACAGCATGCTTCACACAGCAGGCAATTTGGCTTGGAGTTTCTGGATCCCACTGAGAACTAAGTGCATTTTAGTGACACTGTGATAAGAGTCATCCTACAGAGAGGTTGTAAAAGTAATTAATTGGGGTGATTTGACCTCTCTTATCTGCAACAAATGATGAGATGTGACTGTGCACCAAGAAACAGTACATGAGAGTCTTCCTTCTCATAGGAGAAGGTGTGACGCCATTTGTCAAGACCTGCTTCGAGGCTAGAGCACAATTCACAAAGCAAGAGCTGAATAGTTATTTTTCGTTTTTCTTTGTTTAAATTCTGTGCCCAATGGAAATTTCTCACAGTAAGAAGGGAGGAGGATGTTTAACTTTGATTGGTTCTATGGTAGAATTAATGTGCGTGGAATATCCAGTCCTTGATTCTTTGCTTGTCTTTGGCAGTGAATGAATGTCTGTCATTGCGAATGTCTACAAAATTACTATTTTAATGACCTGTTTGCTTCAATTAAGGCCTAGCTATTATCTTTCCAAGAGGCAGAGGGTTGGGGAGGGGGAGACAGAGTGAGAGAAAAAAGCTGATCACTAGGACGTGTGAGCAGAACATTTAAGGGGCCAGCTGAAACCGAGAGTGGATTTGGAAAGGCTGTGTGATGAATCTGTGACATTGCGATATTTCAATCATCACATTTCAGATTCTGGTTCATGCATCATTTGCTATGAAAGTTTTGAGATTTTAATCAGTGTTTCAAGAGTAAATTGATACAGCCTAATCATTTAGAATCTCTGGCACAAGACCAAAGTGTATTATGTTAAGTGTATGTTATGTATTATAAAAGCTGCTTGCTGAAAATTAATTGAGTATTCCCGTGCTAGATAATGTTTCTCCATTCCCCAGAGCCCATCCCTTTGCGTGCGAGTGTTTTCCCAAGTGCAATGCAGATGCCAGAGAAAAGGTGAATATATAACATATGTAAAAGACTGGCTCGGTTAGACACAGCACAGTATCAAGCCTGCTAACCTCCCTGGCTAGATTGTGGGGCTGTTTATTTGTCTGCATGATGTGTAGGAGGAAAACTGCCGGGTACAAAATGAAAAAAAAAAAAGTATATTTTCCATAGAAGCAAAATATAAGAAAGCCTGTGCCGTGACTCTAAGTCATGTAAAAAAATTGGAAATGTGTTTGCATTTCTCCTGATGACTTATGCGGACTTGGCAGAACAAGCAACCCAAGTAAATGACACAGTTAGCATCCAGTGAGCCTAGGTAACAAATGTGCCATCATACTGTGTATTCAAAGGCTCAGTAAATTCCCATGTTATGCTTGTCCTTCATTTTGTACCTGTGGCAATGCTGATAAAAGGAATGTGTTCAGAGATGACGGGTTGGGCACACCTTTAATTTGCCAAAAGCCAACATTGGGTGGCCGCCAGCATTATTTATGCTCAGTGCTGACATTTCTGATACAAACAATTTCCATCTGGAGGGTTTCTCAGGGGGACTTGGGCCCCTTTTGCAAAGAGGGGTTGTTTTTGGAGCTTCCCCTACGTAGTACACAGGCCATTGGGTCAAATACTTTTGACCTGAGTTCAAATAACCCTGCTGCCTGATTAGCGGCTCTACACAGGGGAGTCTCCCCTGAATCTCCTCACCATCAGGATGTTCTTCCCAGGACCCTGGTTGAAGCTGTCCTGACTCATTTGTGGTTTTCGGTCATTTTCAATGTCAGGGGCAAGAAGATGGGTGTTCACTGCCTGCAGCTGGAGCTCACTTCCTTCAGCTCCAGCCTCAAGTCCTCCTCATCACACATTTACTTCCTCTTGCCCGCACAGTTACCATTTCTAGAAACTGGAACAACATCAACACCCAGAGCATGTGTCCATCCTCTCACCCTCTCATAAGATGTCAATGCAAGTCCATTAGTCTGAACTGGGTATACCAAAGGTTTGAAGTCTATTTGTACACATCCCAGGCAAGAGTCCCCACTCACTATTGCTTAAGCCCTTCAGCCACAAAGTGAGGAGAAAGGCAGCGTTTCTTTCAATGGCTTTGGCTAGGACACCCAGACTCCCTATCTGACTGCCTTTCTTTGCCTCTTGGCTTTTTTTAAAGCTTCAAGGCAATGGAAGGAAAGCATTTGTTTGGGGTCACTTCAAATGCTTCAGTCAGCCAGAATTAATTGTTTCATTATGCTGAATATTGGGAATTTTTTTCTTTCTGTTTCAGTTCAATGCATAGTCTCCTCCCCAAATGGAAAATCAATAATTCTCAGTGGCCTTAATCAAAGCATGCTCATTACCAGGCCTTTTAAGATCAGATGTCGTCCATAAGATGGAGGAGGGAGATAGGTGGAAGGAAGTCATCCTGCTCTCCTGAGGAGAGAACATCCCAAGGCACTCAAGCGACTCCTTTCTGCTCAGAAAGCTTGTAGTCCCTTGCCTGCATGCAGGGCCTGGTTTGATTAAGACCATCACAGAAGGGTCAAGAGTACATTTGCTGGGTGCACACATACTGTGTCTCATTTATTGAGTGGGGAAATCCCACATCTGGCTTCCCCCTTGGGGCCTTGTCATTCTGCAGTTGTACATCTGCAGTTTCACTCTGTAGTACTCTCTGACCTCTCTTTCAAAGGACACCTAGCTGGCCTCATCTGTCATCAGCTTACTCATCACCTAGTGGCCACAAAACAGCTGAGGGGGGTCCTGTTAAGGGGTCCCCTGCTCCCAGAGGAGTCCTCCTGCAGTCTAAGGCTGCAGCGTTTGTCCTGTCGCCTGACCATCTGATTTTGATCACTGGAGAAGGTACTTGTATGTCCTATAGGAGAGATTTCATGCCTACAATCAGAAGTGATTTAACATTGCAAGGAAATGCAGCTTAGCTGCCCACTTTTACAATTAGCAGAAATAATCCAAGCATTTAATCACTAATTCTCTGTTCATAGTAGCACCTTCTGGTAGGACAGTGAGCAGGAGATAGAAATGGGGTATCCAAGAAGGTAAAATACCCCTAAGGTTCAAAACCCATATCCCTCTTCAACTCTGGGGCTGAAAGTTCTTCCCTTTAGGAAGAACTGAATGATTTGGTGACTATGAAATCTTCATCTTCTCCCCTTGTATCATTTGGATGCAGACAACATCCCTGCAAAGACAGGAGGCCAAGCTCTTTTTTCATAGATCATGGAACAGCTTGAAAATCTTCCTTGGAATATCCTTCAAAGGTATTCTAGTCGTAACACCGGATGCCAGAAGACACGAATGCTTCTGCTTCATTTAACACCTATCTGAAATGGTACAACCAGGCATAAAACCTAACAAAGAGCTAGAAGTTCTGGGCTGCTAGAGCTGAACATCTTCCTAAAGCTCAGAGTCCATTGCTTCCTTCCTCTTGCTGGCTGCTTATTCACCATACAGCTGTGGCCATCCAACCACACCTGGTCCCATTTGCTGTTCCTTTCCAGAGGGAGCCTGTGAGGTGTGATAACACTGACTAGCCATGAAAAATCCAAACAAATGAGCAAATTGTCTGTGCTGGACCAGCTGAGGCATCTCAGAAAGCCTCCTTCCAGACTCCTTCCTCCCCTGTCCCATTGAGCTGGTCCGTAACATGGGAGTTGCTATGATCCACTATAATGCTACTGAAAGGTCTCTTTTTTCTCCAGCCCCATCAGAGTCCCTAAGCTGCCCCACAATTGCCCTCTTCCTCTCTTAGCTCATATCTGCATCTGCCAGAAGCACAAAGGGATGAGATGGCATCGGGACTTTCCCTCTGTCCCCTATTCTCTGTATCCTTCAAGTGGGCCAGGTAAATGCCTTGCTGCTGAATGCCCAGCCTACTGCAGGCCATGACATCCATGAGGGTACATCTCTGTGACCTGTTGTGGGATGGAGCACCTGGCTCTGCACACTGCTGCTGGGGCACACAACTCTGGAAGTTGTGTGAATGTGGTTAATGCAGCCAGCTAAAACAGGCCATAATAATAACCACAGCTCAGCACTGCCTTCACTTGGTTTCCAGTCAGGGAGGGCAGAAGTGCACTATGGAGACAGGACAGCGTGAGTTAATGCTTGCCAGTTCTGCAGGAACCATGAGAACTTTTGTGCTCTTATATCTCCCAGGGACAGGCCTGGGAGTGCTTGTGGGACCTTTTCTATGCATGACCTAACAGAAAGGAAGGGATTGTGGAAGATGAGAGCCCCAGCTTTCTCTTGCTCACGTCCTGACCTTTGCCAAGTCATTTTGTCTTTCTGTGGCTGCTTCCCCTTGAGCGAAATCAAATGGTGCTTATGAGGCTCAGTGAGGCACCTGGTGCTCCTACAATGAAGGGGCTAAACTGTGTCAAGGAGTAAGCAAGCTACCGTGAGCTGTTTATGGGGTCTGACTTTGGGAATGCCTGCAGCAGAAAAGGAAGAAATCACTGGCAAAATATTCAGGCAGGTCTGTGCAGACATCAAGGAGGGACTGAGCCCATCACCATGAGAATCAAGCAGGTGTCAGGGCCAGAAATCACAGCTTTACTCAGTTCTCTAAATTTATGGTTTCCAACTTTTTTCTTCCCTGTTTGCAGACCTTTGAAAGTTTTTCTAAGGGAAGGGCACATCACTGTTTAGTGAATTTAAGTAAAAGTCCACTAACAAGAGGCATTCCTGGTCTCCATAGGTCACAGAGACCCCAGGTTGAAAATATCTGCTATAGCTGTAAGTAATAACTCTTAGGTACTTGCTGTTCCAGACCTTAGAGGACAACACAATCTCGGTTTCTTAGCCAAAGTATTACATGGGCCGCCTACTGCCGGATCTCTGGCTCCCCATGCTTAACTTTGTGCTGCGCTTCATTGTGAATGAAATCAAGCATAGGGAGCCAAAAAGTCCTTCGTCAATGTTACCTCTGAATCTTCTGTATAGTGCAGAGGATTTGAATTATGGCTCCAGATCCAGCTTGTAGATACCTGCCCTCATCCTGTATGTTTTTTATTAAAATAGTCTCTCACTGAATGTCATATTAGCAAACCAAAGTTTGGGGTTTTTTTTCCTCTTTTAAAGGGCAGTCACTGTGTCATGATACTATATCTCATCATCATCTTTATATTAGCAGCCAAAGAGAAAGGCTCTAGACTGTATTTGATTTTTAAAAAGTAAGTAATAAAACTTCATTCTTTTCATTTTGGGACTCGATAGCAAAAGCGCCGAACACTTCTGTTTACCTTTTTTATTACACAGTATTGGCATTCTTAAAGTCTGGACTGAAAACTCATCATCTTTTTTCATTAAAGTGCTCAATATCAGGCTTTCTGCAATTTATTGTTCCGTATTTTCCATGTATTACGACAAAACACTAAGCCTAGGATGTCCGTTGCCATTGCTAAAGCACTGCATCTTTGTCTGATTGGAAAACCACTCTTCATTGTTCCCTTTCGTACACTCTCCATTAAGCCAACTGGCTTCAGCTGCTGGCAGATAACAAGTGAGAACAAAAAGAGGTGTTAAAAAAAAGTGCCAGGAAAATCTCCAAGCAGTCCTCAGTGTGAACAGATCTAGCTTATTAGCCACCCCAGGAGGAGACTCTGGTAAAGCTAAGAAGCCTAGATGCCTGTGCTGTCCCATGAGACTTGATTGTTCTCCTGGGCAGGGCTTGTGCATTGCGTCCATCTCTGTCTGACAGAGCTGCTGCTTTGCTTCTGACTTCTTCTGTCATCTGGCATATCACAAGTTCTACAGGTCATGTAGCAAAAGCAGCAAACCCAAAAACCTCCGAGCAAAAGTGTGCTAGAAATTTGCTTATGGGAGACAGAGGAAGACAGACAGGGTGAAACATAACCAGGCACAGCAAATGCATGTGACATGGCTTGAAGGAACATACCAGACCAATGGAGTGGAGCGCACCCCCTTCTGGGAACGATCCCTTCTGCTTTGCGACTGTTACTCAGCAGACCAGAGGTGAGGATGATGGGCTGAGGGAGTGACATTGTAGAAGCACAGGGTGTCTGTGTTCTTATATCCATTTTTCTTTCTTGGAGCTGTACTGACTCATCTACCTGCATTTCTCCATGAAGCCAACAGCAATTTTACAATGTCCCTAGGGGATTCCAAACTCCCTGAAAACACTCTTGAAATCTCAGTGATGAAGGTGACTTGTGACTTTGAAGCGAGGCTGCTGCAGGGCAAATGGCTACTGGAGAGGCAGTGATTTGGCATCAGCAGGACTGGTTGCCAAAAGAGCTTGGGAGGTGATAGCTTGTTCTACACAAAGTAAATGACCCTCATAGTAACTCATCATCAACACATAAAAGTGTGAACTCTGCTGTGACCAGACCAGATTAGTACTGTATTTCATGGCAGCAGTATTCAGAATGAATAAGGCCAAACCAGGTTATAAAACTGCTTCAACTTGTGTTAAAGGGTCCCACGTAGTACAAAATTTGAAATCTGGCTTTTAGCATGGTTTGCTGTGGTGGGAACCTAGTAGCGATGCCCTTTAGCTATGGCTGGGTTTAGCGCTAACATAAATCTCTGCTGCCAAATCCTGTTGCTGCTATGCAAGTCCACCACGCTGGAGCATAACTTTCCACTGGCATTGGTGACCATGAGTCTTTGCCCTAGGAACAGTCAGGGACCGGGTGCAAACACAGGTCAGCAAACAAAGCCACAGCTTCTGCCAGCAACAAGCAGGGGTAAATTGTTAGGGACACGGGGACTCTAGTAGCAAAGCCAAAGGGATAGATTTTAAAGGGATTTTGTTGCCTTGCTCCCAGGGCAATCAGGAAGAGTGGAGCACATAAATGCTGTGGAAAAAAAAATCTGTCCTTCATGCCGCCATTTGCTATAGGAACCAGATGAGGTATGACCTGGCTTTACTAGGCTCATCTGGATGATCCTTGACTCACCTCCCCTTCTGTGAAATAAAGTGTCAGGACCATTTTAAAACGAGCCATGAACGTACTCATTGCTGGCAGTGCTGCTTGTGGTGAGCAGCTGCTCGTCATCAGCGTATTCCATAACAGTGACCACCTCGTTGCCCAGGCTTCCTACAGCATCTGTCTCCAGAAAGTGTTAGAAGAGGAAGAAAGCAGAGGTGACTATACCTAGTGCCCTGAGAAGCCTGGAAACCAAGGACTTGAAAGAGGAGCGGGAGGGAAGGAAGGGTCTTAAGGGCCAGACTTTCTTACATTTTATTTTCATTTAATGAGCGCAGGCTTGCTTGGATCCTCACGTCCACACAGGAGTGTGTGTAGTTGCCAAGCTACGTTACTGTGTGCAGCTATCACAGAGCTATGGAGTAATGGGTCCAAAAAGGGATTAGACAAATTCAGAGAGGGTAAGTCTGTGTTGGCTGTTTAACTTGGTGGTCTGGACACAACCCTGGGCCTAGAGAGCCTTTAAGTTGCTGGTTCCTGGAAGCCAGGAGAGGATGCCAAGCAGAGCCTCAGTCTCTGCATTTCCCATTCCTAAGGATCTTCCCTAAGGATTTTCTACTGGCGCGTACTAGGATGCTGAACTAGACGGACCTTTGATCTGACCGTGTTCCTCTGCCTTCATGTTGTTATTCCCGTATGTAATTTGGGCACAAAAGTGGGAAATGAGCTCAGCTGTGCTCCTCGATCCCAGCACCATCCCCAGCATGCCCAGCGCACGTAGGCTCTGCACTCCTAGCATGTGCTGGCTAAAGGCTGGCGGCTGCATGCATCAAGGAGGAATTCATAAATCTTTTACTGTTTTCACACTCCTGAGGTTCAAAACGCCTTTGCCAGAAACAATAGCCTTTTCGTCTCGCTAGATGGGAAGTGGGATCCTGCTGACTCGCTTTCTGCCACAGATGCTCCCGCTCTGTCAGTATTTCACTCTTTCTCTATGGCGAGGTCCCATCCCTGCACGCAGTGATATATGAGCCAACAAGCAGGCAAAGCACTTGCATGTGGACCGAGGTTCACGGGCCACTTCATGGTACATTGCTGACATTTGTTTTCTTTGTTTACTGCAGGGTAGGAACAAACACCCCATCCATGGGCATTTCAAAGACAAGCAGCTAAGCACATGTTGCAGTGAAATCCCCTCCTCTCGGGGCAGAGGCACGTTAGTAACTGCTTTTGTCTGGCTCCTGCTGGCAGAAGGTAGGGTGGTACATGGCCCAAGGAGACACGCCTTTCTGTGCAAGCATAGGCTGCCACATGTGAAGGAGCGGGGCAGCCCATATTCCATGTCCTGGGGTAATTTTGTTCAGAAACAAAGCTCAAAACCAGCCATTTAAGTCATGTTTTTAAACATAAACCATCCCTCAAACTTCCCTTTCCTACACCCCAGAGAGAGCTTCTATTTGTGCCTCTGACCCTTTGCAATGCTCTCCCCCTGCTCCCTCATCCTTCTGCCTGTCTGTCTCCTGGTCTGCCCAGACTGTGTCAAGACATTCCCTTATTCCTGCCTCTGGGTGCTTGTTGGCTCTCCTTTCCCTCTTCCACTCTCCAAAAATATTAAAGTAACTGAAACAAAGAAAACTTTAGCTCTTATGTCATTTGATATCCTATTCACGTAGGTTTTGTGTTGTGTCCTCCAGTTCCAAGTGCTTGGTTGCTGTCTGTTTTGGGCCAGGACAGTGTTTCCCTGTTTTACATGTATGGTTTCCCAAGCATGGGGAGGCATAGATCTAATTCTGTGTCTACTGCTTAAATTTTCCTCTCCACCTACTTTCAAAAGACATCCTGCTATCTCATTTTCATATCATCCAGTGTGCTCACTGACAGCCAACAGGGAAGGGGAAAAGAAGGTATAACTGGGCACTGTGATATAAATTGAATTTCTTGAAGGATTTTATTTGGGCTTCAAATGAAGAATGGCTGAATTACTTGACACTTCAAAATAAATTGATCTTGCTACCTTTTTCCAGAATTCAAAGCAATATTGTTTTATGTGCTTTACATTGGACCAGCAGGCCCCCTGTGTGTGCCTTTCTGCTCAGCCTCGCTGCTTTGATTTTTATCCTTAGTTGCATGCAGATTCTTTCTCAAATAGCATGTGGCCCTTTTCCCTTTTCACATCCTCTTCAGTTTCTCTACTTTTGTCTGTTTTGAAGTTTTGATTTGGCAGAGTTCTGTGCAAGAGAAAATGTGGAAGTTAGGACAAGGAGGCCTACCTGAACATGGGGACCAAGAATTATCAAAAGAAAATGCAGAACTGAAACAACAGTGCAGCATCATTAGAGCTGGGTACATTTTGATGGCCAGAACAATAGTACCCAAAGCAATGGTTTATTGTTCTAGGTGAGTTTGTGCTGTAATTGGTTCTGGGCATAAACAGCTCCCTGCGTACTATGTCCTTTTATATTGCATTATATAAAAGCACCTAATAGTGCCAGTCCCAATCCTCCAAGCAGTTGATATACCACAGATTGCTACTTCTGATAAGGGTCTACCTGGACTGGAAGAGATATTAAAAGCTCCTTTATTTCAAGAAAGGAGACAATTTTTAAAAAGTTGGATGGAGGGTGGGTTGTCTAGATATTACATAGCTGTACAAATGAATTCAAACAAAAAACACCTCAAAAACTAGTTCATAATGTACAGTACGTGCATAGACAGCTAAACCACATGGAACTCTCCTGCCTGCCTCCCTGTACATGGGGTAGCACTCCGACCAAGCATGTCATGTCGCAGGACTGGGGCTCAGCAAAACCTTCTGTAATGGCGGATTTCATTTAAGCATGCAAATTTCACACACAAAAGAAAACAAAACAAAACAAGAAAATGGGAAAAATCAGCCTATAAAAAAAAGGAGTGTGAGGGTCCATACTTGTGACTTCTGATATGATTTGTTCAGTTTTACCAGGAAATCTTTTTCATGAGTGCCAGTTCTGCAACCATTCGGCCTCTGCTCCTTTCTGGCTCATGCATCATCACCAGAAATAAAAAAATCCTGCAACTGGAACTTAACAATTCCACTGCGAGGCATGAATCAGAAAGGAATCCAGAATTCTCTCCTACAGCTCCATTAGCTCTGCAGTGCTAATAAAAATTATTTGTTCCTAGCAATTTTTTTGAGCAGAAAAGAGCTTTGCAAGACTTCTCAGAAACAGATCTGCTCTAGGCTTTTAAGACTTCATTTGCACACTTATTTTGCTCTTTGTTATTGCACTTTACAATAGTTACTGATGGTGTGAAATATGTGAAGGTGTTATATGTAGAGCACAGCAAGTGGCATTTTGTGACTCTATATTTAATGAGTATTTCTGTCTGTTCTCGTGGGAGCATGTGTTGATAATGCACAATGCAAGTCAAAAAGACTCTATGGTGCTCCACTCTAAAGTGCATTACAAGAGCATTTTTTCCTGTTTTATATAACAACATGTAAATGTCTTGATCTCACAGACTGAGCATTGTTTTTCCTGCAGATAAAACCAGACTCATTCTGGGTTGCATGATATGAAGTGATGCCCAAAGTGACTAGGAGGTAACATAGCCAGCTGAGAACCTCAGCTGTACACAGGGAGCAGGGCAGACTAGCTTCAATCCACTGTGTCACCACTATGACTGACAACTGCTGAGCAGATTTTAGACTACTGAGGCAAAAGTCCCATTAAAACCAACAGAAATTTTGCCTGAGTATGGAATGCAGAGCAGGACGCTTTATTTGTTCACTAGGGGAGGAAGTAATGCCACAGTAAGAAAGCTGTTCTTGTAAGTTATTTATTGCTGAGTTTGGGGTTGGTTAGGATTTGTGCCAGGTAATAAATCACTGCAGGTCACGGAAATTTTATTTTTAAGCATTGCTCTTTTGGATGCCCCCAAAATTGCTTTAGCTGTGAATTATTCTGAAAGACCATGACCAATAAAAATGTGCGAACCATAAATCAGAGCCAACACGTCCCTGCTGGAGAACCTGAGTATAAAATAGGAAGCCAGAATCAGGACTACTAGGAAATAGGTTCCTTTTTCTTTTGCAGGTACAGGTAAGTATAAATACTGAGCCTAAATTTTCAAAGGGGCTGTCTCAATTATTCTGCAAAATCTCTAAGTACCTGCAAAAAAAACATGTTTATGTGCCCAAGCAACTTCTCTGCATCTTTGGTATACTTTGCTTTCTTCTACCCTCTACTCTGTGCTCTCACTTTATCGCGTGTCCACAGAAAACCTGGTTCCAGCTTATCTGTCCCACATCTAGCACTGTTGCAATGCAACCCATCTTGCAGAGTTCTTTCTGAGATGTACTAGAGAGGACAAGATTGAGATGCTCCTGAACTCTTTAGATCCTCTGCAGCTCAACTTTCTTCAGGTAAAAGCCTGAATAGAAAGAGAAGAAGAGCTTGCCAGAAAAAAAGTCCAAACATGGAAGGCAGTGGATGTTATACCCTTTCCAAGTTATTACTTCACTCGGTACACCCTGTTACTCTGAGAGGCCTTGAGCCCATGGAAACCTGTCCAGGCAGGGAAGCACGCTACTGCTGAGAGGTCTGGATCTGTCTGCCAACAACTGACTCTTGTGTGAGTAAAGCATTTGCTAGGATTTTTACAAGGTGAGGGTTAGAAGAATCTTGCTTCTCCATTTAAGCACCTGGATTTTAGGTGGTGGATGGAAATATTAAGTAATGTGAAAATAATTCTGTTCACATGATGTGTGTCTGTGGGTGGCAGTGTTCACACCACCACTTACAGCTTCCCCTGATGTCTCTCTTAGACATGCTGATTATCCCACTGAAGCACCTACCTTTTCCCACTGACTCACATGTTGAACTGACTGGTCCTAGGGACACCCCAGAAATGAAATCTCCAAAGTAGATAATACCAAAACATCCCTTGTTTTATGACTGCTCTAGCCAAAAGCGATGGGAAAGAAAATACTCAGGTTGGTTTGCTCCATTTGGTACTTCTTTTCCCCTACCTAAAAGCTGTTGAGCTGAGGTGGATGCTCCTGGGAAAACTGTGACTCTCCATCTGTGAAGCTGTGTTGACAGTGTCTCCAAACAAGTGGTACTTTGGCATCAACAGCCCCAGCCAGCACTGGTCTGGAGTGGATCCCAAGTCTGATCAGTCCATATGAATCAAAAATTACATCTGATACATCATATCAGCTTCTCATTGTCATTACCTAGAATATTTATCAGTCCTTCCTGAACAACCATGCCATGCACAACCTTGAACAGGCTCTCCCCCACCTCCCATTCTAGGGACTAAATAACAACTTGTTCCTCTACAGGAACCTGTGCACTTGCTTGCAGAAGCAAGGATATAGCCTTGGGCTGATGACAGGGAGTACATTGTTTGTAAGAAGAAGAAGAGGATGATGATCAGAGGGATGATCAGAAGGATGGAACACCTCTCCTATGAGGAAAGGCTGAAAGAGCTGGGGTTGTTCAGCCTGGAGAAGAGAAGGCTGCAGGGAGACCTTATTGCAGCCTTTCAATACTTAAAGGGGGCCTACAAGAAAGATGGCGATAGTCTTTTTAGCAAGGCCTGCTGCAACAGGACAAGGGGTAATGGTTTTAAACTAAAGGAGGGTAGATTTAGACTAAACATAAGAAAAAAATTTTTCATTATTAGGGTGGTGAAACACTGGAATGGGTTGCCCAGAGAGGTGGTAGATGCCCCATCCTTGGCAACATTCAAGGACAGGGTGGATGGGGCTCTGAGCAACCTGACCTAGTTGAAGATGTCCCTGCCAATTGCAGGCGGGATGGACTAGATGACCTTTAAAGGTCCCTTCCATTCCAAAGCATCCTATGATTCTATGATGCATAGCTGTTTATCTACTTTCCTATCTTGTGACTGTCACACTGGTGATGATAGCAATTGGCAGAAGAGAAGAAGGGACTACAGCCCCATTGTACATATGGAAAATATCACTTTGGACACCTCTCCACTGGACTGTTCTCTCCTCCTCATTACCCAGCACACTAAAGTTAGTGTTCTGTGTGTATACGATTAATGTTATGCTTTTGTAGCTGGCCAATAAAGAGTTGTAAAATTCCATATTTTCAATGAACAATTTAACACATGCCCTTGTATAAGCAGCCCTTTCAAGCAAGGAGCAAGTGCAAAATAAATCATTATGTCAATTATTTTCTGTCTGTGCATGAGTTACTAAATGGCTTTCTAGTTATCCCTAAACACAAACATCATTAAAGATAGAGTTTGTTTCTGAGTACTCGTTTCTCTAAATTGTCAGTGAATGGACTACTTGGCTATTGTTAAATGCATATTTTGGTGCATTACTGGATTCTGAACTGCAGAGGTCTTGCTGCTGAAAAATTAAAGCCCCACAGCCTGAATTCAGCATAGCATTTAACATGAATATTAAACCCGAAGTGCAAACATGTTGACTTTCACTGGAACTTGAGGTCTTGCTTAAATATCTACTGATATATAACATCTATTTCAAAGCAAGAATTCAGTCATCCCTACCTGAATGGGCTCCTCAGTCACGGGGGTCATGATCTCTTTAGGGGCAAATCCCATACCAAATGCAAGATTGGCTGTTCTTAGTGCGTGGCTAGTGATGGGGACTGTGATGCTTCCAACCATCAGGTATTCATCTCCTATTGTTTCATCCTGACAGCAGGAAATTCTACAGTCATAAAATGCCCAATCCTTGCAACTCACTGAAGTCAATGGAAAAGCTCCCATAGATGTGAAATGGACTCATATAATGATGCAATGTTACAAGGTGCTAAGTGCTTCCATTTCCATTGAAGGCATGGATGTTCACCCATTGAAAGGATAAATAGTGACTCTTATCATGGATAAGCAAATCATTTTTTTATAATTTCAAAGATTGCCCAGTGACAAATTTTTAGTTTGGGTCTTTCTACGTGGACGAGTGAAAGGGAAATTGAAAAGATCTCTAAATTCTTACCTCAAAGCATTGAAAATAGCAAGAGTGTCACTTTACAAGAACTGATGGTTGAAGTTCTGAAGTAACAATGTCCACCCCAAATTTTCAGCCAGTTTCACTTTCTGCGATCACCACAGGTTCTGTTTGGTTAGACAGAAGAAAACTCATCATAAAACCAAAATAAAACAAACAAACAAACAAAAGAACAAAAAGAAAACCACCACCAAAGAAAACAGTAATAGAAACACTTACTTTATAAACTCTATGGACATTGCCTAATCAATCAGACTTGGAATACATTGAATTCAGTATGTTCACCATTTGGATGGGCTCACAGGCAGGCATTTGTGAATGTCACAACATCATTGAAGAGTACTGTGCAGGAATCAAATTCTCCTGAGGAAGAAGTCGACTCTTAGATGCATATTTCTTCATACAGGCTTCTATTCTTATTTGACTAAGTCAGTAACAGACTTTGACAACAGATTTCTGTAACTTTCTAAAATCCTATTAATTGGTTTAATAGCTGAAGAAAAGCTCCCTGTAAGCATAGGGAAGATTCCCTTCTTTCTCTGCTTGGTAGCTGAATTACACTGACATGTGGTGTGGACACCTCACTTCCAAGTTTCTTTTGACTTCCAAGCCTGAGTATGCTAATATCCTCAGCCATGTTGGGCAGAATTTGAGTCCTTTCTATTTTGCATCTATTTACAAAGTCATTTCTTCAGACACGATTTTTCTGAAGTTCAAGTGCCCAGAGCCAAAGAGCAGACATGCTAAACAGCAGGATGGGACCAAAGGAAACATATCCTGTGTTGTGGAGGTGTGCTGTGGAGTCATGGACTGACAATTTGGGGACCTTCTAACAAGATACCTCAGCTCCTTTCCCACTCAGTGATTTTTGTCCTGCCTATGGAAAGCAGTGAGCTGGGGCAGGGTGGGGAGCCAAGGGAGATGGTGCGTTGTGGAGCTGGGAAGGGTGAGGATATAGATCTGCATCCAGGAATTTAGGAGTGCTCTTGTGCCTCCCCGTTTAGCCATAATCAGAGAATCTCTCTGAACCCCTATTTTCAGTGAAGAATTAAAGGCATACATTTGTAGAAGTAACACCAAATTAATGGTCACCATTTTGTGCAGCCAAGTTTTGAAGCTCAGCGTTCTAATACAAATAAATGCATGCAAAGTGAGCAGCAAATTATGTGTACTAAGTAAAGACACCTCTGACTGGAGTCGCTAAAAAGCTTTTGCTTAGCAAGTGTTGGATGGGACTTTGCTGAGTTGGTATATTCCAGATTGAAAACAAAGCAATACACATGCCACAAATGCTCTCCTTTCCTGCTGTGAACTACTTCTACTTCTACTTCTACTTCTACTTCTACTTCTACTTCTACTTCTACTTCTACTTCTACTTCTACTTCTTCATAACAGGGTTCTCTTTTGAAAAGCTTCGTACCAGTGGTACTCAGGCATGAATTTATGATGCAACTCTCATAGCTGGAGTTCCCAGGCAAGGCCTGTTCTTCATGTGCAGCCATCTGTTCCCCATCATCATAGCCATAAGGGTCCCTGATGATGCTTGTATGCTCTGGGTGTTGTAATTCATCACATAGAGAAAAAGGATACCTTGGGACTGCTCTGGTAAATACACTGTTACAAAGGGAGCTGCAATGTTTAAGACCAGTTATACTAGAAAAAACATAAGCAGAGGAAAAGAAAGAAACTTGCAGTACCTACATCCATGTTTTTCCCTTCCTTAAGCTGATTCCTTAAGCTTCCTTAAGCTGATGCGCTTTGGCAGCATGACATACAGCAAATTCTGTGTCACTTCTACCTCCAAATTCTTGGAAAAGATCCTGAGCTCTTCCTTTGTCCTCTCCAAATGGTTTGAAAGCTCTGTCTCTGCCAGGTGCCACTGGTTCAGCAGGATAAGGTTCCTTGTGATGTCATGAGGTGCAGTGTCAGGGAGTTGCATCTTCAGCTCCTCTAGTTACGCCAAGCTACAGAGCTTGGTGGAGCACAAGTACATCATGTACTGCATGGACTCCATCCAGATCATCCATCCTTTAAATAAAAGCGTGGGCCAATGCCACTACCAATGCACACATTTTTCTCCTTTGCACCTCCCCAACCCATGGATTAGTCTGTGACAGAAACAACACAATCGAGCAACACTTAATATTTTTTAGACACATCTAATAGTACTTGTCCCAACATACCAAGACACTTGGGAAGGAAAGCTGCAATAATAGGCTAGTATAAACAACTGAGTAAAGCCTCCTGCACATGCTGAGGTACAACTGTGGCTTCTTCTCATCACAATCCCCCACAGAGACAGCTATACCTTATTCATTGGCAACACTATGCTCTCCCCTTATTTCCATGCCCTAGATGTAGATAATCAGCTCCCCTACAAATTTGGCTGTTGCATCTGGCCACAGAATAGGAGAAGACCATTAACTAGCCATCTAGGAAGAGCTCTGTACATCCAAAAGGCTTCTTACGAAACATATACTGCCCTTGCTGCAACCTGTCATCTCCAGTCCCTGCCCTATGACACAACAAGTGCAGGACTTGTTTCATGGAGCAGAATCAAAGACACTTGAAAGGTTTTCCAGACATTTTAACAAACAACTCGTCTTCATGGAGAGATGGACAAGGTGTTTCAAAATAACCTGTTAGGAACAAGGACAGAGCTAACATCATTGTAATGATACATTAATGAAAAGATTTTTTAATGCGTTCATTGGCAATCCATCCTTGTTCCCACTGAAGTCAGCACTAAAGCTCTCACTGGGAGCAGCTATGACAGTTCAAAGAGAATCTGATCATACCAGAAAATGACATTTAGGATCTTGGGTGCTTGGGAATGGAAGGTGCTAACAGGAAAAAAAAATCTCCAGGAGATCTGATATTCTGTATTACACTTCTTTTTCTATAAAACATATATTCACAAAAGCTTAAGTTGCTCAATTTTTTGTTTGTTAGTTATGGGGCTGTTTGTTGTTTTTTTTATCTTCTCTGCCTGCTTTCATTCCACAAAGACAGAAGTAAAAACATACCTCTGAGCTTCAGCATGGAATGGTTTCTCCATGATTTAGATGAATTTTCTCCTTTTGCTTTGAGAACAAAAGTTGATGACACATTTCCTCCTGCTGAAAATGAGGAAGGTAACTGGTAGATGGATGATGGCAAAATATTTATCTAAACAGGTCCCTGGGTTCCATATTCCTGATGTGAACTTCTGAATATTCATATCTGCTTGCTTGATCCATAGCTGAAGGAAAGAATGAAAGCTATGAAAAAAGATTAAAAAAGCCCTCTTTCTTTCAAAAGAAATGTAAGATAATGCCAGAATGTGTGTCTGCAGATGTGTGTGGATGGGGGAGACAAGGAAAGACAGATATCATGGTGAGAGACAGGGGCAAAAAGGGAAAAAGAGACAGACTAGATGATGTACAACCCTGTTTCTCATCCCCACTTTGGGAGAAGGGCCTGAAGCTACTATTGTCTTGAGGAAAGATCTCAGGGGGCCATCATCACACTCTAATATAAGGACACCATCACTCTAAGTTCCCTCTGTAGTCAAGGGATAAAGGCAGGCACTCTACAAGTCTGATATGTGGTCTGAACTCTGAACCTCTGAAGAGGGAGATCTCCGTCTCCCCACTGACTATAGAGGGCTCCTCAGCTGATCAAACTCTTAACTTCTGTGCTTCAATTTCTGACAAATTTGTGACTCTGCAGATGCCAGACTTCTGCTTCAGTCTCAGCCCCTTCCCTTGAGAAACACTCTTGATGAAGATCACAACGCGCCAGTCACCCAGTCCTGAAGTACATCTCACTTCAGGAATGCTGACTAAGCTGGTTTTCATTTCCCAGGTATATTAATGCAAGCATCAAGTCAACAATGTGGTGTTCCTTGATTTCCAAAATTAGGTAAGAAAGAGTCTGCAAAAGATCCCCAGTTTATCTATCTGCATAAATTTCATACTAGGCTGGTGCAATTTGTGCCAGGTAAGGAGTCAGCCCATAGACTTGTTTCTCTGAAATAAAGGTTTAATTCCATGTTCAAACCAAGTATACTGCCTTACTGCTTCGTCAAACACAGCATGGGAAGGAAATGCACAGCAGAATCTTCTGTCTTCAGCCCAAAGCTTCTCTGGATAAACCGGATCAAAAATAAGTTGTAAAAGAACATAACAAGACAAAATAGAGACACTAAGACCAAGGAGAGGATTTTGAGAGGCATAAGTGGTGCTGAAACAAAAAATGTCTTGCTGAAGGTGTTGGATGCCTTTCTGCTCTTTGTACCTTCAGAAACCTTCTTTATCCATAATAAACTGGTCTCAGAGCATCAGTGAATTAATAAAAAATTATTTTTATTTTCCATAAAACAAAATATCTTAACAAAACTAATTTGTAGAAACTTGTCAAACTTTTCCATGGGGTGATTTTTATGGGGAAACAGAAAATAGGTTTGTTTTTAGATTTTCAAGGAAATCTGAACTGTTTCAGTGAACCTTCATTTTACTTTTCCTGCAGAAATGTTTTTGTTACACCTTTCATCAAAAGAATGAATTGAAAATGTGGCTAGCTATTTTATTTTGGTAAGGAAAGAAACATAAGCTAATGCAGTAATTTGAAACATTTCTATGAAGCAGGCTTAAAGTGATTATTTTTTTCAGTTCTTGTGACAATGTGCACATACATTGTATTATTCTTGATGAATACAACCTTACTAAAGCAAAAGCAACAGGTTCATACTGGTGTGTGTCGTGGTTTAACCCCAGCCAGCAACTAAGCACCACACAGCCGCTCGCTCACTCCCCCACGGTGGGATGGGGGAGAGAATCGGAAGAGTAAAAGTGAGAAAACTCATGGGTTGAGATGAAGACAGTTTAATAGGTAAAGCAAAAGCCGCACGCACAAGCAAAGCAAAGCAAAGCAAGGAATTAATTCACTACTTCCCATCGGCAGGCAGGTGTTCAGCCATCCCCAGGAAAGCAGGGCTCCATCACGCGTAATGGTTACTTGGGAAGACGAACGCCATCACTCCGAACGTCCCCCCCTTCCTTCTTCTTCCCCCAGCTTATATACTGAGCATGATGTCATATGGTATGGAATAGCCCTTTGGCCAGTCTGGGTCAGCGGTCCTGGCTGTGCCCCCTCCCAGCTTCTTGTGCACCTGGCAGAGCACAAGAAGCTAAAAAGTCCTTGACTAGTGTAAACTCTACTCAGCAAGAACCAAAACATCAGTGTCTTATCAACATTATTCTCATCCTAAATCCAAAACACAGCACTCTACCAGCTACTAAGAAGAAAATTAACTCTATCCCAACTGAAACCAGGACAGTGTGCCAAGGGACAGCCATAAAGCATTACAAGGAAGATGAAATCTGCCTGCCTGAACCCAGGTACTGTCACATGCAAATTAGCAATAACCAAATTAATTTTAATTTCCCAAAGTAAATATAAAAGCAAAACATCAGAAAACCTTAGTTTTTATGTTGAAACTGCTCTCCAATGCCAAATTTCTGCCCACAACATGGTTTTATGGAGACTATAATAAGTCCAGAAAACAAGTTTTGTGAAAATGCTGCCAGAAAAAGATCCTGCACATAATAATGCAATCATGTTTTTTATTGCTATACAAAACTCTTTTGTATAGCACTGGAGGCTACCACAGTGACTTGTGAGATGATGCTCTCTTCATTACAAATATTCTTATGAACACAGAAAAGTAATAGTTGCAGTTCATGTGGCTTGGTAGAAATGGCAGTAACTTGGCTGCCTCAGCCCATTGAAATTCTGCGGCTGACCAAAGTGCAGTTATTTTCTAATTGCCAGTGGAAGAGTTCAAAAAGACGCCAAAGACAGTCCCCCAAAAAACACTGAACTGTAGCACATCTGGGAATGTATATGAATACATATTGTATATGAAATCTATCATGTTCTAAATCCATGATCCTTAAAACTGAGATCCTGCCTTTAGCTGGTGCACACATACATATATATGTGTGTTTGTGTATGTATAAACACTAGTGGTGGTAGCAGACAGCCATCAGCAGTTCATATCTGCTGATAAGTTATCATCCTGATAAAGAATTAACTGTTTCTTCCTCTTTGTCATCCTTCCAAACATCAGTGTCCCATCTGACACCATCTATCAAAGATGTGTTGCATTTTTTTCACTTCAGACACTTCTCTAGAAAGCTAACTGAAAACAATTCTTGTCTCCTCCTCTGGTTGTATAAGCAACCGCAGCAATTATATAACTGCTGAAAAACCAACCTCCTTTCAGGACAAAATGTACACAAAATAATTGAAAGAAACAAAAGGACACCCAGAGTATGTATTTTTCCTGAGCAGCTAACTCAATGCATCCCACCATACAAATAAAAGTTCAGCAAAAGCTCTGCTACAATCAGAAGCAAATAAACTCACTGCACATCATGGTCTGGCTGCATTTAGACAAGAAAACCTCTCCCACCAAACCCAAACTCTGCAAACCTTGCATAAATCAATGACATCATCTTTGGTGACTCACTGCCTACAATATTTATATTCAGCAGGCTGTCTCCCTCGTGGGAAAGTGTCTGTACTGCTGAGACCCATAGCTCATTCTGATCCCTGTACAGGAGGTAAAGAGGATGTTCTCTCACCTTGCCTTAATTTCACACACTTTGCACAATATCCCAGTAGGATTTCTTTTCTCAATTTCACAACAACGTTAAACAGTTGTCTCCTGAGAAGCTTCATCTTGTGCTGTCTAGGGAATAGCATAGAGAAGAACATATGTGAGTGTGCTCATGTTCCTGTGTATGACATGAATCATCTTGGTAGACTGTTTTAACATGATACACTCAGATGACACAAAAGTTGAAAGATAAGCACTTACTAAACATGAGATGGCAGTGGTGCGTGCAATATTCATTTTGCTTCAGTTTGTGAAAGAGTGATGATGCATTCTTTCATTACATGCTCACACGCCCTTTCTCAAATACTCTTTTATACATTTTTGTTGTATTTTCCCATTATCCAAGCTGGTCACCCCAGGCTCCTTTTATAGTCAATAAGAAGAAACAGGCATTTCCACAGTGCAATTCATCTCATCTGAAAATAGACATCTAAAACATGACAGCTGAATCATACTTGAGAAGTACCCTTCAGTCATTTACACCTGTATAAAATACAGCCACTTGGCTTGATTTAGCTCACAGACAATTGCCGCGCGAGAATGGCAAGATAAAGGACAATCCAACTCATCCATCTCCACCCTCTTTAAACTTCAGGGCTGTAATGTGTGTTATCGCTAAGATATTTCCAGTAGATGAAAAAAACCTCCAAACCGGCAGAGAAAATTGTAAGCAATTTTCCTCATTTCTGTAAATCATTGAATGCACCTCATTATCTTTATGAAAGGCTCCATTTTCTGAATTTGTGTCCATTCTTGTTTTCCTCTTTGGGCTGTTAAACTTCTGCAGCACAAGGAATGCTATGTGCTTGTCTCCCCCTTTGCACTCCTCCTCTTCTCCTTGATTTAAAATTTCCATTGTCACTTCACTGTTGAAGAACTCTCTGGCAACAGACTCTCAGTTATCTCATTTAAAAGCAGTCACAGCTTTGTATTGTGGCCTAATGATTTAAGTTAATTATTCTACATCAAATCCTGCCATTTTTTTAAGTTCATTGATGAAACATTTTTTCTCTTCTCCCTCTAGCTCAACTGCATTCTTGTTGTTAACTAGCTCATCAGCAGACTATTGGGTATAAAATATGCCATATAAGGGACAATTATAACCGATTTAATAATGATTTATATTCCTGAAACTTTGTACATCTCAAAGAATTTTAGTCAAAGCATAATGATTCCAGATTTACACCAGAAGAACCGAATTCAACATCTGGCTCAGAATTTCATCCAGAGTAAAAATGGTTCAAACTGTGAAGGTTCTGTGTGCATGTGCTGGTGGGGGGTGGGAAGTGCAAGAAAACAGGTGTCTTTCTGAAATGGAAACACCAGGCAATTTTATAATTACATTACTAAAAGCTGGGAAAGCATGTTGCATCTCCCACACCCAACATAAAATTATAAACCCAAAAATACGATGTTCATCTGACCCTTTAAATGCTATCATCTCAATTGTTTTCTGTCTATGATATTTATAGAGTATCTGTCACTGCATACAGGCACCAGCTGCACAACCACAGCTATTTGGATATGATCAAGTTAAAGCCATAGGACTAAGAGTGGCAGCCATTAATTTCTATTATGATTCCCACTGCCCACAACCATGTGATGCTAAGAGTAATACATACACACGTACAGAAGATAAATCCTGATCTTCAAATGAACAACCAGTGCTGTCTCTTTGCAAGTGGATAAGTCTTAAACATCAAACAAGATCTCAGATCTCAGGCACTTTTAAGTAAAGATAATGCAAATCATGTGTTGAATCCAATGCAGAGCATTTCTAGACACACACAGGTGTGGCTCACAAGTAGCTTAGGCTTTGTTCATACAGCCTCTTCTAGCTTCGATTTCCCTGGTAAAAGGAACACCATTCCCAGCCTGCCCAAGAAGTTTGTCAGCACCCTGCCTACTGGTCAGCTCTGCCAGCTGTGCTGCTTGCCTAACTGCTCCCCATCTATTTCATCCAAAGCCTGGCATGTAGAAACACACTGCCATTTCAGAGGAAAAAAATAGGGAGGAGTAGGAGGGGCCTGGAGTTGAAAAACTGAGGTATTTTATATTATGAATCCCTGCATGTGACTACAATTCCTCAGAAGGTGTCCTCTATTCCTTGAAGAATAGAGGTCCAGATTTCCTTTAAGCAAGACTGTCAGGGCATGTCTGACCAGGTGCAGTGCACATGAGGTAGCGCTTCTGTCTTACCTGGCATGACACGACAAAGGCCTCTCCTGGCAAAATAGGAATGAAGAAGCATTACTCTGTCTGTCCTCCTTTCCACACCAAAGGATGGTGCATTCATTTCAGAAAGGTGAATACCCACATTTTTTTTGGAGCAGAACTTCATAGCAGTTCCAAAGACCTACAGACACTAAAAATATCTTAGGCATATCAGCTGCTGGTTAAATCAGCATACTACCCATTTGATCTAAAAGATACACCTCGAGCAAAGATCAGGAAAATAACCTAACCTACTCGAATGAGGCGTCCCTTTTTATTTGCTTCGTGGAGTTTTGTATTTGTATTTTGAGATATGACTAATGAAAACTAAGGCTAGTTTGAGGCAAGAAGAAGCACAGAAGTGCTACCTGTCTCTCATAAGCTTTGGTTGTCCACAGGGAGAAACAGAGAGGGCTGTTGATCTTGTGCAAATGTGAATTCAGAGAACAAGGCGCTGCATCTTCACGCAGAGATGCTGTGCTCTCCATTAGCCTGAGAAGTGGTATCCATTTCCCCATCACTTTGTAGGGGCAACCTCTAGGATGGGCTTGAAGGCACCTGAACTGAGCTCCACATGAATGAATGAACAGAGTCTGTAGAGTTATTAAGCTCCTGGAGGCAGATATATGTACCTGGTCAACTGAATAACTACAGGCTCCATTTGGTCCATTGGCTAGATCTCCATTGTCTTTCACGGGAGCTTAGACATCTGACTTATGTGTGGACACCGACATACAGACACCTGAACTTAAGTGTCTACACTGTCTACAGTCTGGATCTGAATGGGGGCTACATGTCACTGCTTAGTTTTGCACAGGCGTGCTGATGCCCAGGGAAGTCTACCTGTAAGGAGACTGATTAGATCAAGCCATCTGGAAGTGTCACTTTGACATCAGAGGGAAAGGCCTGGGACATAGTCTAGTGCAAATGTGGTGAGTAGATTATATATACATGCCCTTTGCATGTCCTTTCACCGAACCCAGGTGAAAGACCCTGTCATCTGTAGGACAAATCCTCACAGGGCTTACCCTGGGATGGGAAATTATTCCCTCTTGCCCTGAGAGAGAGGCTACAGGCAGATCTGCCACAATCTGGCATCTTGGTATGACAGCAAGGTCTGCCAGGAGGCACTGGGACAGACGTCAGTGCTCTCTAAGCCATAGAGAAGTAGCAAACTGTCTTTACTTAGCATGCCACAGGCTTCTCGAATCAGTAACATCATCAGACACAGCACAGGGTCATGAAGGTGTTTTTAACTCCTGCCTGTGTTCTGAAAAATACAGAGGATAATGACTTTCAGGTAACATACAGGGAAAATCATCTCATCTAGTTCCCTCTGAAAGTGATCCTGCCAGTGATAGGGCTGAACACAGGAGAACCAGAAAGCAAGACCCAGCATTCTCTAAATTTCTTGATTTTATAAAAGCAATTTCCAAGGAACAATAAAGAAATTGAATCAATCCCTGTCAAGAGGTCTTTGGAGCGGTGGGCTGAGCAGAACGCAGAGGGCATGCAGGGTGTCCTCTGTGCTTTCTCCAGGAGGTATGGTTCCTCAAACAGAAATGCAAGTGGAAAAAAAAGCTATGTGAGAAAAGAAAATGTAGTCCTTTAGCCTTATCTCTTTAGTGAGCCTTATCTCTTTATGTTTGTTTATCCTAAGCATTTTCAACTCAGTGCAGAGCTCTCTCCTCCTACTCTGTTGATAAAGAAGATCCACAGATGCTCTAGATAAGAAAACTAGGCAGAAGACCAGAAACAACTGTTCCTCAGATCAGGTGTGTATCCTGCGTCCCTCTGCATCTCCTGCACTTGAGCAACTTCCAGAGGGCCCAGACAAGACCCTGGTGTGCCAGATGCTGCAAAGACCTGCATAAGAAACAGTGTCTGATGCAGTGGGAGCAGGCAAAGGCTGAGAAGGAAAGAAAGATCGCATGAGTTTAGAGGAGTGGTTAACACCAAGGTTTCAAAACTAGGTTTTGGATACCCAGTTTGAAATACTTCAAAGGACCTGATCGCCAAGTATTTTGAGCTGAATACCTGAAATCACTAGAAGTTTTGGAAAACCTTGTCCTATATCACTGTGTTATGATAAACAAGATTTATGTCTACACAGGGAACATTCAGGACTGAATGCTCATCTCTTCGTGTCCTTCCCCACCTTAAATGTCACTCTTATCTATCTAGTGAAACTCCTGATAGAGACAGGTCCTGTCATGATTGCTTTCTGGATCTGAGATACTAATGGCATAAAGCAGCCAGTAGTAAATTCAAATATCTTCCTAGTGCAGCTACTGAGGTTGATCTAATTTGCAATCCTTTTCTGATGGCCCTATAAACTCATCAAAGCCGCATAAAAACTACAGAGGAAGGGACAGAGGTATATTCATGCTACCCACAGTGTGCTTAAATATATGACTCCTTTCCACTGGATTCGAGCAGCTTCGGATAGCAGGCAGGCTGAACGGCACATTGCTCTAAGATATCATACATGTTGCAAAGAAAAGATTTGCAATTCATTTCACCTGCCTTTGGATTGCTAAAAGTCATGCACGTAGCCAGACCTAGTTGCCTAGAGTCCTTTTATAGACTGTGAGAGAAAGGTATTTTCAGAAGGTGATTCATCCTACTCATCCTACCCCAGAGAGGAATAGCCTGTATGAATGGCTGTCAGCCTCCAGTGACTGCACAGGGAGCCAAGGTATGCCTTATAATAGATGCATAAGTCTTTAGATGCTAAGAGTCACCCTACCCAGAGTTATACAGGTTGATTATAAGCCCATGTACCCTGTCCAGATGAGTTCGCATGTACGCATTTCTTTATATCTAATAGAAAATGCTTATATCAGTCAGTTCTCTTCCTCTGCATCCTCTTGGCTACATCTATCATTACATATCTCTTCCTGTTCTCCTGACGTTAATGCAGTAAGACACTACTGGAGAAATACAGTTATACTGGGGGAAGAAGGAGGGATAAAACACACTGTGTGCAAACCCATTTCAGAGGCTGAGAGCAGAAAATCAGAGCACAGGCAGAACAGTCTGAGTGTTTCTGGCGTGCTTGCAGGCACAACACAAGTAAACATCTGAAAGACAAAACTACTATCGGCTCAGCATAGAAAGCAAGCTGCCAGATCCAGACAAAAATGAGTGTGAGGCCCAACCTAAGCATGTATGTGCATGCTGAAGAGAGCCAGAAAATCTCTACAAATGTCACCATCCACTCTGGTATGATATACTGGCCCCAGAGGCCAAGAACTTGACTCTCGGATCTTTTTTGTACAAACTGTGACATCTCAGATTCACGTCAAGAGCTTTCTATATGTTTTGGCTCAATATCTCCTCCCAGTTATGTTGGTGAAAGGAACTTCAGATTCACACCAACCTAGCAGAGTTTATTTTGCCATCTGTCTGTGTTTAGTCTTCATATTAATAATTAAGGCAAGCAATGCAGATTGGGATGCAAATTCTTTCCCGAGGAACAGAGCTGTGTGCCATGCAAACCACCTAGCAGCCACTGAAACTGTTGTTTCAAAAATTACTAGTGAGAAAGCTCACTACTCATTTTTCTATAAGTATCAGCATTTCTAGGATGTCCATTGCCATGGGCCTGTTATTTAAAATTTCTGCTGAACAAGAGCATGCCCAAAAAGTAATGGGCTCAATTAATAACATGCTGTGAACTTTGTGAGGGTTTTTAGAGCTATAAATGTACTTTCTGTGGTCTGTTAATGAAATCATCCTTCCTGTCAATGAAACAGGGCCGTGGAGAGGCGAGTTGCATGAGTTTCCCCTGATGGAGTCTTTCCCAGCCCACGCCACAGCGCAGGGTTATTTGCACAGAGGCCCCTTCACTGGCTCAGGAAACCCTTCCAGTCAATGGCCACCTCCCTCAAAAGGGTTGTCGGCATTTGTGTGGCCTTGGCTCACAGCTTTCCTCCACCCAAGAGAGGGATGGTGGGTCACCATTGAGCCAAGAAGGTCTCAGTCAGCCATTTACTGCTTTCTAACGCAGGTTATCCAAATGAACAAGTCTGGTTTATGATATGCAACACATGAAATCCCAGAGGGGAAAGGTGAACCTGGGAATAGGTAAAGGCATTGTTAATCTCACAGGAAAATGCATCTGTCACCGCCGATGTGGGATGTCTTTGCCTCTTCTGAGTTGTTTCCTGATTTACACTGAGCACAAGCCGCTCAACTTGTATGGGGATATGACTCAGCACTGAATTTTGGCACAGGCTGCTCAGAATTAATTATAATGGTGAAGTGCAGAGCTGTGGGGGCCCCAACTCTATTGATAATCCTCCTCACCACATAATCAGATTTTAACCCCCTTTGGCCCCATTACAAAAGTCCCCATCCAGGACCAGTACTTCTCTTTTGGAGGATAAAATACTTACTTGAGTTTTTTCCCAGGTTTCTTTACTGAAGTTCTCTATAATAAAACATTTCAGACAGGAATTGATAAATCCGTACTAAAGGGAGGGAAAACATTAACATATTATACCTCATGGAATAAAAGGAGAAAAACAGAGTTCTTGAAATGCTAGTTAAAATGTAATGGCAAGCCTCTAAAGAAAACAACAATGCCCTCATTTTTGTGTACATTTTTTTTTTTAATAGCTCTGCTCCTTTTGACCCTCGGTCCTAAATTCTTCACATCAGTAATTCAAGTTTCCATAAAGAAAACATAGTAAATTTTGAAGCCACAGTGTAATTAAAGACAGTTACAAGAAAATAATATCTGGGTAATTTGAATCCTTTCAAAATCAATATGGCTAAACTATTGACAGAATAAAGAGGGGAAATTAATGGATCTCATATCAGACTGGAGTGAAAGGCAACGGTTTTGTTTGGGAAAACCACACAGCAATTGGCATTTAAATCTGACTTACAAAGCTTGCTATTGAATTTTTTTAAAGTGTTCTCTCACCGCATATTTTCATCTTAAACAGTGATACTGAAAGAAGCTTACCAATGGTTTGGCTGTCTGCTTGTAGCTTCTGCAAGGCAGGTGCTCTCGGCTCTTTGCAGCAACCAAGTTGCTCCTGCTTGTTGCTGTTCTGGCACACCAACTGTGAGTTTCTTTTCTTCTTCATTTCTTTTTTTATAGTACAGCAGTCTTGAATGTCTAGAGGCCATGGTATACAGGACTGAGAGATCCACAGAGAAATATAAAGCCCAGTGTTTGTCTTTCTACATATCCTTTCCCAGGAGAGCAGGGCATACTGCTCTGAAGAAAACAAAAAGTATTTTTGTTGGTCTGAGTCTGAACTAAGTGTTTCAAGGTGAAAACTTGAAGTTGCTCAGGAGACGTTGAGGAAGGGGGTGTTATTTCTAATAGAGCAGCCTCAGTTTTGAAATCCATAGATTCTGGAAGTAGGCTGCTCACTTCTTTCAGTGCTGCTGTTAAGCCAGCTCAGACGCCATCCATCTGTATGCGTCTCAGCGTATATCAAGGTAGCCAAGTGCAGTCCATTGCCTGCCCAGCGGCTGACAAGGTACTCTCCACAAGTTGCATACCAGCCGCACCTGGCAAGTCCTGCTGATCTTTGTCACCGTAAGGCACCATACCATATGAGAAGTAGAAAGACTGTGTTTAAAAAGGCAATACTTGCATTGAATCTCTTCATCCTGAGATGTCTCTTAGGTTATTTCATTTGTTCCCGTCCTCTGTTTCCCTTCAGCCCCTTAAAGTCAACAGATGAGCTCCAGATCTACCATAGTGAAGGAGATCAGACTCTGATCTTTCATATCTCACTTCAGGGTAAACCAAGTCTGAAATCTTCTCCTGAGGAACGGGAAGTGTGCTGGGATGTTGCCATAACAGCTTGTCTGTGGAAAATGCCATGTTGTCATGTGCAAGTATCCCTTGACAGAGGGGTACTTTTCGCAAGAGCCCTTGGATATACTTGTGTGAATAGAAGAGCAGCAGCAGTTCTCATATTCACACAGCATTCATAGAAATTCTCAGTTTGTGAGTAATTGCAATTCCAGGAACATTATCAACAAATCCTTAGGGCCCAGGTTACATGGGAGCATCAGTAAGAACCAACAGCCCTGCAGGAAGACAGCGGCAAGGGCTGCGGAAATCTGACAAAGGTGTGGGACAATTCTTTCTTTCAGAATTATGCCACTTGAGGGCTTAAAGCTAGTAGTCTTAGAGGCAGACAGACTGCGCTAATCCGGACTTCTTGTGAGTCTAATTTAATTCCTAGAAGTGGAGCTGTGTCCACTCAAGCTTGGCTCCAGACCATCTTTTCCAAAAGCAGTCAGGCACTAGTACAATTGTCAGAGTCACCTAACTCTCACTGATGCTAGTTACGTGCTTTTTGAAAATCCCACTAAGGGTGACTGCAAATCTGGCCCCAAGTATACTCACTTCAGTTTATTCAGCTGTAATTACAGGTCAGCTCTGCTCACACTGGAATCCTTCCATTGAACTGCTCGCTTTCCTGGCACAGCAAAGACCTATATCATTAAGGTGAGGGGGGCAAAAATTAATTCTGTGTATTGGAAACTGAAAAGTGAAGCTATTGAAGGCTAAGAATGCGATGAATCAGTTCTCTACAGTGATGTGATACTAAAGCTAGCTCTAACTTAGGAACAGCACAGAGTATTTTACTGTTGATCAATCCCCTTTTCCCTTTGCTGTTCCCCATACAAGTATCTGGAGACGACGGTACTGCGTTTGCCAGGTAACAAGGACACAGTGTCATACATCAAACCACAAGCAAGCCCAGACTAAGAGCCTGCATATGAGCAGTCCCAGTGCTGATGTTACACCTGGGCCTTATTAATGCAGGGAACGTCATTAATCTGAACACTTTGGGACCATACAACCATCTGAATTAATGAAAGCTCCCATTGCTGATGTGTAGTCATAACCATTGCAAAGAAATATTCCTTTTTTTTTCTGTAAATGAGTATTTTGGCATAAAACAAAACAAAAAAAACCTCAAGAAATTTAGAGTACATGCACTACATATAAACATACCCCTGGAAGACACAGAAGTAGCTGATGCAGGAGCAGGTTAGCTTTTGACTAACTGAGCTACTTGGATTAGCAAAGTCTGGAATAACAGCATTGCAGGCCCCAAGAAGCTACAAACCTCATATATTTATTCTCCTGGGCCTTGGAAGGAACTTCAGAATCAGGTCAGAAACTCTTAGCTCAGGGCTATCTCAAGATTGAACTTCTTAAACTTCAAATCCTCTACTTATTATTTGTAATCCATATTTTTATTTTCTGTGCCTAAGAGTGCATTGTTTCTGGCAATGACATTACTTTGTCCATTTGTTTCCAGACACAGTCAGAGGCAAGTGGTCAGCATGTCAGACATGATTTACTGAGGTCTCAGTGTCTCCTATGATGTCATGGTTATTTATTTCCTAAGGAAATCATCTCCCTGGAAGAATAAACTCATTTAAAAAACTAATGTTAATTGGAAACTGCCAAACAAATGCTTGTGAATTAAGGAGCCTAGAAGTGAATAACAGATACAAACACTGACTATCTGTTGATGAAGCAGGACAAAACACTTCCCTTTCTCTTTCATCCCCAGTTCTCTTGCTGATCAGAGAAATAGGAGGGCTGCAGAATAGCTAGGAATGAACTGCCACCGTGTGGCCAAGGGACAGTTTTAGCTACCTTTCTAGAAATCTCCTTCAAGAGCTGTTGTTCTAAGATAAGTGACAGTCCCCAGCACATACAAGTGAAAGTTTTCTGCTCGATCACACATTTCACTGTGGCGGCACTTGCAGTGCATCCCTAGCAGTGGCCATAGGATTCTTGGTGAGGTCTTGCTCCCTTCTCAGTCTCGCTTTAATAAAAGGGTAGAACACATCACTTTTAATTCCATAAATTCTTTTTCTATTTTCTCTAATAGGTCACCTCATCTTCTGACAGGGGTCAGGGTATCATAATCACAGAGCCATTCAGGTGATGATACCTGGTCTTGCCTTAAAATAGATGGATAATTTTTTTTAATATGACAAGCCTGTTGTTAGCAGAAAACTTTACCTTGCACTAAATTACTGCTAATCAAGTAACAGACGCTACTCTCCACTTCTCAGCCCGGTCTGAAGCGGCTGGACTCATATGTTCTAATTTGCCCTAAAAATTCTTTCAGAACATGTTTTTCTAGCCTTTAAACTCAAGATAAGTCAAGAGTCATTCCACTGACTTGATGCAACTTGGTTCCACTTTACCATGGGCATAACTCAGAGCTACAGGCCCAAAAGGTGGCAAAAGCCCCCTCAACACAGCCTGCTGTGACTGGCCAGCTTTGTCCTGCTTTCATCTCCTTGTGGACCTGCTCCACCACAGAAACAGAACAAGGGCTCTCCTGAATTTGCCCAAGCAGAACTACAAACTGGCCCTACAGCTGTGAAAATTTTGAAGACATCCACTAGGTGCTAATCTAATATTTTTTATACACTCCATTCAGTCTGGAGCAGCAGATAACTGTATATCTTTGCTATGCATTACCTTGGAGGACTTCCTGCATTACTTAATGCGGTGCTGACACCTTCTGCCTTCATTCGTAACTTTATCGCACCGAAAGATTCAAATCAGAGTGCACATCTTGTTTAACTGCCAACTTTCCATTAGCTGCTTACATTTCTTCTGTTTCTGCCAAAGACACTTGCAATTTCAGCTCACTTATGTGTATCATGATTACTCTGAGTTTCTCAACACGAAAGGACAAAATTATTTAGAATCCCCCAGGACATGATTTCTTCAACAGACTACATCTCTCTTCAGTTACTGGATTCTTGTACACAGTGTGTTTAGTTTCTCACAGACAGCTGTGGATGTGGCGTCACAGAAATTCATAGCCCCTTCAGAGCTAGTGCTCAGCAATGACACCAGCTAGAGGAATGCAAAATACCCCAGTACTTGAGCTGAGCTGAATTTGAAACAACAAAATAAGAGATGCTCTCCTAAAGATCTTGCCTATTGCTCCAGTGCACTCTGGGAAAGAGCTTTTGGGGATCAGTGCTGCAGGGAATGCTCACACACAGCGGCCTTCATCGATACAGCTCCTAGTTGATGCACTTCATTATCAAGGCCTGGGGGCATGACTGAAAGAGCTCACTAATAATTTCTGCAAGGGATCTAGGTCATACAGAGCTCTGCTGGTCATGAATAATTCTTCTGTACAATTTGCATTGTCAGAGCACCTATAGTGGGTGCTTAATTTCAACATTGCAATGCCTGAAAATAGCTGCATGTTGCAGCAAGGTCATTTAGAGGGCCTACCCAGGGCAGATAGAGTCATTTTGGTGCCAGTGCAGGGAGACCTGCCTCCAAAGGCCTTGGGCACACAATTCAGAGCAGCTGAGGAGCACCTTTGTAGGGCAACCGACTGCTCCTGGAAACTGTGTGGAAAGCTGCTGGTGTTGGGCAGGGACATGGTTCTGTCTCAGGGCAATACAGAGGGTGCTGCCATCCACACGAAACCCTTCTCTGAGGAGGCAGCTAACACAGGATGGAAATGCTTCCCTTTCCTCTCTTTCCTCTTTCTGCTCGACTGTCCTGTTCTAGCACAGGTAGCACAACACCCAACTTCTGGGCTTGAACCCTCAGCTCCCATCTCCCCAGAGAGTGCCCTAAGATGCCAGGGCCACTCTCCATAGGTCTGTTGGAGCTGAGACATGTCCAGTGAGGAGCTCGCAAGGGCTAATATGCTAGGAGAAGTAAGGTGCCTGCATTTATGAGATAGGAGGTAGAAAATGTTCTCAGAGAAAAACTGATTAATTTTACTTGCTTAATTAAAATTTCCTAAGATGATAGCAGGCTTGAAGTGAGCTTTAAGGAAAAAAAAAAAAAAAAAAACCAACACAGAATCCAAATCAGAATTACAAATCTTTTTTTCTCCCTCTGTCTCTTATTCATAAAAGCAAACACATATTTCACACTGGAGTTTGTGTGCTAGACAGCAGGGGGACCATTACCCTCTGTCACAGCAGATGACCAGAGATACCTCCATTTTACAAGAACAGACAAGAAGTCACAGGGAAGGTCAAACATGCTGAAGCAGTCTGGTTCTGCACACCACAGTGCATCCTTAAAACAACAGCAAAAAGATCAGCTACTCCAATGAGTAAAACCTTGGCACTATGAACATGAAGCTCAGCCCAGGGTAGAACACCATTGGAATCCTTTTCTTCTTCTTTCATCAGTATTTTAATTATGCACATGCCTAATTCTGTTATAGTAACTCTAAAAGATGGTGAGGTTTTCTGTCAGCATCCATTCATGTTGCAGGTTCTAGTAGCAAAAAGGTGACCACACACTCAGTAAAAATGTTCCTCAGCAACTTCAGCATGAGATTCTCCTTGGAGAGCGGTTTCAGGGTGACATGGTTGCCAAAAATGTGCAGGTTTTGGCCTTAAATGATCATATGTCAAGCACAGAACAGTTTTAAAGACAGTTATGATGTTCAGTCCAGGGCAGTCAGGACAGAACTGGGGAGGTACAAAGGCAGCAACACTATAGAGAATACAGACTAATCATGAGAAGCATCAACAGCAAGGAAGCAAAGCCTAGACTTTAATTTAAACTCTTCACAAAAATGTATCGATAACATTGGTTAAACCGGTCATTTTGAAGAGGATACAGACTAGACAAAGAGTGGCAAAAGCCCCTCCAGAATGAAAGTGCTACAGAAACAGTTCACCTCTCCCCTTCATGAACATCACTAGAAAAAGGAACAAAATGCTTTAATCAAACAGGAGATGCCAGCTCTGAACGGAGGAACATGTGGGTTTTTGGCACTCTCCTATCTCATGACAGAAAGTGTCCTAGATTGGTGAGATCTGAGAGAGGTACTTCCACCTCGTGGCAGAAATGCTGTTTGAATAACTCAGTCCCAAAGACTAGGAACACAAATCAGCAAGAATTGCCACCTGCCAAATGTTCTGTGTGGTGGGCACAAAGTCTATGGAGGTTATGATATATCAGACAGGTTACATTGATGGCCAGCGCCTTAGGAAATTTATCCAAGCCTGTGGACACAAAAACTACTGAACATAGAAACAAGAAATCACCAATGAATCACCAGCTGGTCATACCAGTGCTGCCATGATCCATCTGTCACAGTGAACCACCGATTGAACACCAGGTGAAAAAAATCAGAGTAAGCAAAGGCTTGATCCCAAACATCTTAGCAAATTCTTAAGACAAAGCATGAGCTGGGGGATGTGGCTCAGACTGATGCCTGTGATATAAATGGTATTGCCCTATCTGAAGGGCCATAGGCTAGTATTTCCATAGGGTGCTAGCTCCTTGTCACTTTCTATGCATTTTTACATTGCTGTACATCAGTAAAACTGGCAGAGTATGGGGCTTAACAATTCCAAGTATCACATGGAAGACATATCACCTCTAAGATGCACGAGCCTGAAGAGGAACACCTCTAGACTGCATTCTTCCTAATATATAGTCTTCAATGATGAAGCAGCAGAATTCCAAATATTGGGTATAATCGAATACTGATGCAGGGGATTTGTCTGCAAATTGTCTTCTGCCCTTGAGAACAACCTTTGCTCCAATTTATTCACAAAGTGTTCTTCTCCAAGACATTAAGCTTTTCTAATGTACACTGGTATGTCTAGATTCAGCAACTGGGTGTTAAAATAGATGAAAACTAACAGGTCGTGTAGCCATATGAAAAAAGTTGTGTACATTTGTGCATGCAGTGAATCCCTTGATGCTGTATCCCAGGACAGAACCATTCCCAATAGCAAGCAGAGTACAAGATAGCTTGTTTCTTCAAAACGCACTGGAGCAATTCTTCAAAACACAGGTTTCTAATGCTGATTCCTTCACTGCAGCTTTTTCTGCTTGTACCACAGCCTGCTTGTACCTCAGTGCTGCTGTATACGCTCAGATCACAGAGTCAATGATGGCACGTACAAATTTTCACATGCAAAAAAAAAGGAGAAAACTCTGCTTCACTGCTCTGAAGTTGGAAACACTGGTGCAAAAGCTCCAACATATTAGCTGAATTGCTTGAATCGCTTTGCAGTACTGGACTCAGAAGAAAAATTACTGCACCAGGCAATCTCTGATCCTTGATTTCAATAACAGCACTAGAAAAAAGGTTTGTCAAGTTGGAGTTCCCCCCAAGCTGAATGACAAAGCAGTATTGTTAGGCACAATGAACTCGATGAGTTAAACCCTCACATGAGTTCAACATTGGAATAGCCATGGCTTAAAATAAGTCCCACACAAAGAACCTTCAGTGACTGCACACGTCACTTCTAGAGTGTAAGAGCTAGGTCAGAAGTGAAAAAAAAAAAAAAAAAGAAGCAAGTCTTACATGCCCTATTTAATATATTCTATCTTCAGCTGAAGAGGGAATATTCTTTCAATATTCTTTCTTACGTGTTTTGGGCTTAAATTTTAAAGTGCTATATGCCCCTTCCACAGCTTTGGGCAAGTACATGGGATGTCTTTCCAACCTCTTCCTAGAGCCAGTGGTTCTCCGCTGGCTGTTTCTTTGAGACTGGTTTGCAGCCTTTGCTGTTTGGGCAGTATCTTGCGAGTATCTCCGGGGAGCACGAAGGATCCAGTTTGAATGTAAACTGTGTTCACTTGTGCTGGTAGCAACTGAAAGACAGAAGATAATCTGGTGTTAACAGTTTGCCAGTGATATTTTTACATGCACAGTGAGAAAATAGGGTGCCTGCTGGGTCCTTCCTGGAGATAATGCTGAGAAATCAGCCTGGTTTCACTGCAGGATGTTGCTTGGGATGGGATTCATCTTGTCTAGTATTTCAATGTCTTCAGTGTAAAATACATATGTCGGAGCTAGTCCCTTTATACACACTTTTAGGGCACAGCTAATCTGACCTGTTTCAGATATCCACCTTAGCCTAAGACAAAGGAGAGAAATTTCTGTTTCTCTTCACTGATTATACAGGATAGATGATGAACTCAGATGGGCACATCTTTATTTACTTGGGCAATGCCATCTTTTCTGATGGAAATGTACTGTTATTTAGCCTAATCTCTAAATTACTTCTTTTTGCTAGTTGGAGAGAAAACATCCAGCCATTTCTCAATGAGAAAAATGAAAACCAGATGCAGAAAAAATTATCTTTATATTTTTTATAGCTCTCCTCCAAAGACAGCTCAGGGTAGAGATGCAAGGGTGGAATTCAGCCCCGGGCAGAAGGCAAGCACTATTCCAGCACTACACATGCTACATTTGCTCATTTAATGGCCACACATAAAATAGTTGCACCCTTTCAACAGGGAACAAGCAAGGTATTGCTGTAGTTTCACATACTGCATGTAATGGTCCTAGATTTGGGAAGGAAAACTGTGTCCATTAAATAAGCAAACATGGTCTTATAATGCCACTCCTTCCTCTACCCTCTGCACACCAAAAATAGTCGTATTTCGGCTGGTTTATACTGCACCATCAAAATCAACATCCACGTTTGGCAGATCCACGTCAGGAACTCCCCGCCATCTCTCTGAATCCAGGTCTGCAATAACTGAGTCGAAGAAAGCTATTGCTTCTCTTACATCTGAACCGGACTGCGGGCCTTTTCTCTCCATGGATGCCTGTTGATCACATCAGGGGGATAAAAGAGTTAGCTGAGGGTTGGGCACAATGACTTCTTAATGAGCAAACTGTATAAGGCAGCTGCAAAAATTGTATTTGATTCCATACTTCAAGCTGTCAGAAAAGGACACAGGTCCAGATTACTCCACAGTTTGTAGTCATCAAAGAATGCGGGACAGCAGTCTAACAAACATCCATCTTGTTATGTGCTCAACACCTAACATCTTCCACTTGGGCACTGCTAGCCAGGTGTTATAAAATCCCTCAGAATCCCCATATCAGGGCATTTAATTAGGTGGCTAAGTGACAGCTGGGCTTTGTGGCCAAATTTATTCTACCTAGCAGTAGGCACCTAATGAGACACACATTAGAAATGTAGTCATGCAGGGTTCCTTCTGTAATTAATGCAGGGCTCGAGTACCTTCAGAAGATGAGTCAGGCCTTAGGTAGGCTGAATTCCCCTCCGCAGGCAGCTCTTTCTCTTAGCTGCAAAGGGATTGTGGGGTAACTTGGTTACTAATTTAAGCATCTTATTAAAATGCCTAAGTTAGGTGAAACGAATCCAGATCTAAATTGCTAAAGTCTTTTTGAAATGGAAAAGGACCGTGTGTGCTAAAATATGAGTCATTCAACACTGTGATAATTCCCACAGGAAAGCCACAGGGTTTAAAATTAGGAGCTTGTCTTGATAAAAAAGCAAATGCCTGTCTATAAATGCTGAAGCAGTCGTAAAGCCTCAGTTAGCGATTCTACAGGTCCATGTGGGATGAATACTTTCTGTCAGGCTCTACCTAATGAAGGGCTGTATATTTTCCCTGCCAGTCGAAGGCAGGTGTATTGCCAGGCAGCAATACCAAGTCAGAAAAGTACTACCTTGGTTTGTAAACGTGCAAGCAAAAGGTACATGCTGTGTCACATCTCTGAAGGACCAGCTTGCTCCCCATTCTGTGGAGGCAGAGACATGAACTAGCTTATTCCCTTCCTGACATTCTGGGTTGACTGGCAGCCTCACAAGTGCTAAAAGATAACTGCTACCACACATCTGCTGAAAATAGTGACTGCTATTATCACTAAGCCCTTATTGGTTAGAAGACATTTTAAAGAAATGCCTACTTACTTCCAGCATCTGACACACCTCTCTATTCTTCTCTCTCACTAGACCCAATTGGTGAATTTTGAATCCACAGTCAGCCTGTAGTCCATGCCCCAGGGATCTTTGGATTAAACCTCCCAGGAGGACAATGTACCTTCCCATTAATCATGCGGCAGGTAGGAGAAAGAAGTGAATTTCCACTGACAGGTAATTTAACACAAACAGATAGTTAGGGACAAAACCATTCAAGCCTGTTGATAAGACGAACCTTGCAATCTGTGAATACAAAATTTGTAGTTTGTAATTTTGTGAACATAAAATTTGTAGTTAGGAAGCAGAGTATTCTGGCTATTCTAGTCTTCTTGACCTTTCCCTAACTTTTGCAAAGCCAGGGCTGTGTGGCTGTGACCCCACCATTTGTGTCAGCAAGAATGACTCATATGGGTGGCATATCCTGGTGATGTTCCTGTCTGTTCCTAAGAGGACAGCTTGTGGAGATAGCATGGCAGCCAGTACCAGGGCTGTTCATACGTAAGAGCTAGCTGGCCACAGTCAGATGACAGCACCCTTAGCCTCAGCCTGTGGGAGATTCACTAAACAAGTGAAGCCAAGTAAACAAGCCAAACCCAAGTTAAGCTTTTGGCATTTTTCTTAAGTGGTATTTTCAGTGGCAAATCTGAGAAATTCACAAACCTGCCTGAAGCCTAGTTGTACAGAATCTATCTCCCAACCTCCTGGTTTTAGTACTCTTTTGCACTCATTTTTTTTCCACCTGGCTGATGATTAGTCATGCTCTGCTACATCACTGCTCAGCTCATCAGGGAACTGGCATGCTGTAAATCTCCGCTGCCTCAAGCCAATCTTTGTGTGACAGTGCACAAAGTCAGTTCACAGACTGTATCTATAGTGTTGAGATTAATCTCCTGGCACCTGGCACCACCAGGCCACTCTCCTGTATCTCAGTCATTCTCTTTGGATGTTTCCCTGGCCCTAAATAGTAATGTCTTTATAAAATCTATCTTCTCCAGCCCACTGAGCTGAGTATTGTTTCTTACTATTATTCCTAGCTTCTGAGAGTCACCGTTCAAAGCATTAAAAAGATGACACAAAGCTCAATAAAACCAAATAAAAAATTCCCACTGACTGAATGGGTATTAGATCAAAACATAAAATTAAGAACTGTGGTATCTAGCCCTAAGCATGTGAGCCTTGTCCTTTCATTAAGCAATGCTTGTAACGGAGCTCAGCTTCAGCCATTCTGACATTCTGCTGTGACAGAACATCTAAATGTGGCAATAACCTTTTAGTAAAGTCTACCTGGCCTAATCAGTAAGTCAGCCATACATCCCTTCTTCCCACCATCCCCATTAGTATCCAGTTTAAAGACTGCACTGGGTAACCTGTGAGTCTGCTGTCAAAGTCATGTTTGGTCATGTTACCTAAACAGATCACCCTACCTGCTGCAGTCCTTTCCTTTGTCCTCACTGAATCAAGTCCAGAGTCATATTAATGAGTGAACTGTCTAGAGAGATGAAATCTGTGAATGGCAACCAGGAGGAAGCTTTGCAATGCAAAGGATACATAGAAACAGTCTACACCAAAGATGATATTTCAGTTTGATTTTTGTGGCACCACTACAGTAAAAGGTGAAGAATTACAGTGGCTAAAAATGACCTGCCATATTAATTAAACGAGAAAGGAACCCTTAAGAATTCCTCATGCCCTACAGCCTATCAGTAGAGCTTGCACTGATGTTAAATGTAGCACTGACAAGCTATCTGACCAGTCAGAAAAAATCCTATTTGTTTCAATGAATTTACAATTACTTTCTGTATGTAGTTTTATGCCAATAAAAAGGCTGTCAGTAAACTTAGGGATTACTGTGCTTGTCAGTCATTAACAGCTATGAATAACCAGAGTGGAGAATTCTTAGGCACTTAAGTAGCCTGTCAGAGTATCGAGAGAACAGCTCATTCTTTCATAACATGTTTTCAGATACTTCCCATACTCTCATACCTCTTTCCTTCTCCTATTTTCTCTCCCCTCACATAAACATAGACATATATACATTTCTTTCCATGACCAGTCATTTATACTTAATTTCACTACTCAGAAAGAATCTTAAGGTATTTAGCAGCATTTCAAATGATGTAACAGTAAAAAGACAACCAGCTGAGACCAATAAAGCAGTAAATCAACATAGGTCAAACAGCTAATTGCTTCATGGCTTAAGACCAAGCACATGGCAAAAGTTCTTAGTAATTACCTTAGAAGACTCTTTGGAAGGAAGTGGAAGAAATGACTTCTTTCCAGTTTTGGGTGATTTTGTGGACGTTGGGGAATCTGCAGCCACATGCATGGATTTCAAGTTATTGATGTTGTCAAGATATTTTTTCCTCAAGGCTAACAGATCCTGTAAGTACTTCAAGCAGTCCTGAGTCTTAGAGTACATCCAGTCTCTGTCTTCCTCTTTTGGCTGGAAGCAAGAGTCGATGCTGGTTGTACTTTTGCATTTTTTTAGTGGTTCACTAACTTTTTCCTGCTCACCTCCAAGGACGTACATAGAAGTGCTGCGGATCAATCTCACTGCAGAACCTGTGCCATCACAGTAAGGGATGTCATCTGTCACATTTCTTCGGTGGGAGTTGGGGTGAAATATAGAATGGATCTTTTTGAACATAGTGTGTCGCTTCCTCCCCTTTATTCCCTTTCTCTTTCAGCACCTTAATTTAACCCTAGATCTGGTAATCAGCAGCTGTTACTCTTGCCCTCAGCAGACAGACAATTTTGCCACTTACTGTAATGAGGAGAAAAAAAACCCTGTTGCTACGCAAATTGCTTTCAGTCTAATACGTTGTGAGGAGCATGATGGTAACGCCGAAGTGTGTTTTCTATTCCATTTGCGTCAGCGAAATAGCTTTATCCTTTCCTCGGTTTAAAATATAGTACAGGAGGTCAAATATCATGCTTTGACCTTCTATTTGACTGCCCCTCCCCATAAAACCCATCAGCATCGAGGCAGAATTCCCCTCTTCCCCGTTTCCCCCGCGCTGCTGGGGGCCGGAGCTGTCAGCCCCGCGCTCCCCTTCACCGCCGGCCGCCGCCGGCCGGCGGGCGCCGGGCGCTGACCGTGGTGCTGAACCGCTCTCCCCCGAGCATCCCGCCGCCTCCCGCCAGGGCGGAGCGGCAGCCTGGCCGGCCTCTGCCGGAGGGTTTTTTTTGGGAAGAGTTTGCGGAGATCAGCCTCGACGGGGACAAAAGCCTCAGTGGGGAAGAATAGCTTCTGTCGGGTGAAGTTCAGCTGCTGAAAGAAGTCGCTCTGGGTTTCACCCGACGGTAACCAGGAGATGGCTACAGCTACCTGATACCACAGCACTGCTAGGAACAAAGTGGATTCAGATGTCAGGCTCTATTACACTCAATACAAAGATGCCCCATGTAAGGGATGCTGTAAAATAAAACACTCTTCCAAAGTACTCACCGGGCAAAGTGTTGCAGACAGAAACCAATGAATTTGTATCTTTCCACATTAGTTCTTCTCCTAGGTTAACGCAAGAACATTTAAGACAGTGGTTTGGATCACTGGTTTTTGTCTGAAAGCTGCTGAGAACATTGACTATTATTGGCATATTTGAGCATTGCTAGTATTTGTGTCTCTGTGACAACATGATGTGTGCTTTAGAGATAAGTAGATAGCGAAATTTGGTCAGTTCTCATGACTAAGACAATCAACAACTTTTTAAAAGCAAGCAGGAATGTCCAGATTTACCATGTTCAAAAGAGTTTTCATAATTCATCCTGCTCAAGCATTGAGTGCTTGAGAAAATAATTATTTTGAAAACCAATGGATATCACCCTGCAGACTCTACTGAGCAAATTTCTGCTAATGCCCCTGGAAGTGCCAACTGAAAGTTTAAGCATCCTAAGATCTGTAGGATCTCAACAGGAAAGATAGGTTCTAATATAAATTTGCATTCATTCCCTCAGGAACTCTGATTTACTGGATACTAAACATATACCACAACCATCTTAAAATATGCACTTTTTTCCTTTTACTTATAGCTAAAGTTGAAATGTCCTTATAACATAACTAAAAATTGCAGCAAACTAACTTTTTGCTACTTTTTCAGGCTTCTAATATTAGCATAGACACTATTCCCACTGCAGCTGAGAGCAGCCTAGGGATTGTCCTGAAATACATTCAGCTGCTTGAGATCTAGTACCAGTATAGAGGTATTCCACTATTGATTATCTCCAAAGTCCTACTCAATCTCACAGCTAGGTAATAGATTAAGTTGACTTTATGCTAGCATAGACCATTAGAACTATGAAAAAAAAAGAGGTCTCTCCATAAAATTACATGTCTGAGATGGAGAAAGTTTCTGGTCATCAATACTAGCATAGAATACTAATACTAATACTAATACTAATACTAATACTAATACTAATACTAATACTAATACTAATACTAATACTAATACTAATACTAATACTTCCATCTACGGATTGATTTAATTTTCAGAGCAAAAAGTTACAAGGGGATTTTAATTTATTGTCTGAATGAGTGAGGTAAATATCTGTCATAGTCATTCTAGACACTGTTTACTAAGTTACAAAAATGAGATTGTTCCAGAATAACCCTATTAAAAATTACTTAGATTTGCTACACGGGATATTGGTCTTTGGTTATAGACATGATACAATACTAGTGAGCCTCAGAGAGGCATTCTAAGGGACCTCATAGTCACAAAACCTGTAATTCAAGAAAATCAGTGGGAGCTCAAGGCATTATTGACAAAGAGTTGAGTCAGTAAGGTCAATAGGAACTCCACTGAGCAACTGCTTTTAGGATCAGACATTGCCTTTCAATAGCAGATTGATTTCTAAGCTCATCTGGACTTACAGAGAGCTACAGGGTAAAGCAAAAGAAAGAAAAACAAAACCCCCAAGATTCTGTTCATGAAACCACAGAAAAAGATATATCTGTGAAGAGTAAATCTGATGATACACTTTGAAAAACATTTCATATGGGCCATAGATTTTCTTATCCTGCTTCAACTAAGTACTTAAAACATATGCTGACATCTCACTAATTTAAAAAAAAACTTTCAGGCTCGTAAGAGGGTTCTCAATTTCAAGCACGTTCATTCCCAATTTTTAAAAAAGCTTGCTAGGCCACATTCATTCTGTGCCAATATATGTGTGGTTTCCATTGTTCACAGTGATGTTAAAATAAGGAAGGATTAATAAAGCATGAGACAACACAGTAGCTGCATTATATGCTAGAATTTCATTTGGACTAATAAAGGGTCATTTACAATTATTTCAGACATGAATATTTTATTCTATGCATTGGTTATGGGCAGTGGGAATTCACAATCTTCCTATCCTATTGTAAAAATGAATATGAATTTGTTTTCTTCAGAGTATCTACTTTAATTTAAATAGCTCCATGGATTTAGAAAGTTAAAGGACAAAATAATGGATATATTTAAAGGTCACAAATGTCTCTAGTGTGTTTTGTGAGAAGAGGGATGCCCTATGCCTTTTTAAGATATTTTCCTATAAGGCATTTGCATTGAAAGATGTTTCCTGAGTAGTGCTTTATTTATTTATAGTCAAACTCTGGTTCCCTTGTACCTTTAAGTGTCTCTATTTAAGTAAATAGCAGGGCAATTATAATTCAGCCACCACAGATCACAGGTCTCTTCCCTAGTGGGTACTGCTGGGGACTGAGTATGCTACCATTGTCTGAGATGGCTGGTAATTAAAAACCAGGATCTTATTCAAGAATTATTTCTTTCTGCACAAAGACACTCATCAAATGGCAAATATGGTTGAAGAAGAATATTTAGTTTGTTAATTCAAAGTACCAAATTCACAGGCAGCTATTAAATCATAAATAAAGACCTCCCAAGGAAGGAACTTGTGAGAAGCAGATCAAATAGACCACACTAATCAAATAGACCACACTAAATATTTAATGGCATCTAAGATTACTAACTTTGACAAGGCAATGCTTATACCTTGTTTGTTCATTTGGCTACTTGAATCTGACTTCACTTACTCAATATTTTTTTTTATTTTAAGTGACTTTTTTTTCTATTACTGCTTTCAATGTTTCTGTTTTCTTTGTAGCCAGCAGAGTGATCTAAGTTCCATAGACCACCACCCAATCACTCCCAAAACTGCTTTTGTTATCTAGCCCTGGCATTCTGGCAATTCCTGAGCCATCATGACTGGGTAGGAAAATCAAGTTAGAAAATCCAATGTATGTGCTCTATTTAACTAAATTAACTATACAGTTGAACAGCCCCCCGCCCCCAAAATAAAATCATAGATAAACACAATTAAAAGAAAATCACTCATCTTTTAAGTTTTCCACAATAACTTATTTGTTAAAATGCATTGTTATCTCCAGAATAACATGGTATCATGCATACAAATCTATGTACTTCATAGTTACATTTCACCCAAGTGACTGATACAAAGGAATGTCAAATCATCCTTGAAACAAAGTAAAGCTGGGATACCAAAGAAGAAAACCTTTCACAAACTGTAGATGACAAGGTATTCTTTCTCTATCATAACGTCGTATGAAGCTGTTGTATCTCATTCAGGATAATATATTTTATTATATTTTAAAAAGTAAAGTGAAAACACCTTCTTTGCTTTTAAAGAAAAAAATCCACTCTTATAAAATATGTGAGTGGATAGTAAAGCTATTGAGCCTTCTGTTATTTTAGATAATTCAGAAACTAAAGTGCAGTTGTCAATCTCTGTTGAACTCTGCTATGTCTATATAGCTACATAAAAGAGTAGATTGTTTGGAGAGAGCTAACCGAAACAGTCCAAAACAGAGGAAAACAGAGCAAACAATTCATCACAACAGGTGTCTACACTTTGCTCCCTAGTTCCTTACTATTTACCACTTCATATGTTCCCTTGAAGTTCTGCAAAGACACACACAAAAAATACACAATCTCACAGAGATTTAAGAGAAAATCAACAACTGCAGGAATGCTGAGACCACAGCTGAATACTAAAGAAAAATAACATCCCAAGGTTTGATATCTGCATATGGTGGGTGTCATGACACTTACTGTTTCAAAGACCACACATGCTTGAAAAGATTTGATGGTGTAGCATTCCCAAATCATGGATCAGGTGCTGAATGTCAGTGCTTTTGGTGGGTGGCAAGAAACATCCACTATTAGAGGTGCAATACCACAGGACTTCTACCTTTCATTGACTAAAAGGGAAGATGGAAGAAGAATGGACCTTGTTATCAAGCAAAGAAGAATCCTCAGGAATGGTTGTTTCATCTCTTTCAGCCCATGAAGGCAACAGTCTGGAGGAGTTCTGCCTCCCCAGAACTGCTATCAGCAACTGCTTGATATTCTTCCTCTTTCGGGAAGTTCTCAAAGTATGGGAAAGGAGAGCAATTCTGATACCATGCATTTGAAATAGCTATGATTGCTTCTCTGAGGCATGAAACTGGGGAAATCAGTTTCCCAAGAATGAAGATAAAGATTTTCATTTGAGCTGATTTAGATGTAAATGCAGTGAATCTAAATGTGTTGCCCATGTCTGATTTAACGGTGATCTTTTTGTTTAAGGGTACATGCTTGAGCCGTGCTGTCACCCAGGCAACACTGACCTGCAAAACCAGCTGAGTCAGAAAATCGAGGCTCCTGTCAGAGGATGAATAGAATTTTTTGTAAATCTGGAGCATCATCTTTCCACCTAATCTAAATTTGAATCTGAGTATTTCCATTTGACTTAGACCCTGCATATTCTCCATAAATTTTCACCACATGCAAAATTTGCATTCATTGAATAGGTTTTGTTGCAGCATAAGCACTGACTGCGACTAACTGAAGCAGTGACAGCATTCCTATCAGGCATGAGAAGATAAAGAAATGACATTCATGTACACAGAAATGCTTAGGAAATGATTACACAAATGAGATATCAGTCAAGTTTTGTTTTGTTTTGGGTTTTTTTTAATTTGTTATCCTGGCATCACTGTTGGGAAAGGTTTTGTGTGCATCCTATGATAAAGCAATAAAATGCACTCTAGTGAAACACCCCCTGCTTTAGAGCTATCTCTATAGGGGCTGCCTGGCAGCATTTTCAGAGGGTAAGAGGTTACCACACTTATGCCCTGCTGCATCTAGCCTCCTCTTTCCCTTTGTTTCCTCGAATAACCCTGCCGTCATTAAAAACTCCATCTCTGTGACAAGCTTGACAAGGGAACTTTGCCTTGTCTTCTGTCACACAGGGTCAAGGGACAACCAGTTGGCCTTGCTTGTTTCATTGGAAGAATTCATGTCCTTTTAGTAGAAACACTGTTAGGACCTTTCAAAGCTTTGTTAGTCTTTGTTGAATTAGTTATTGTCTCGCCTCTTGAGTCTTTTGTTCCAAAGATGGCTGAAGAATTATTGTGATGTCTAGCTTGTTGCCTGTCACATCCATCACCCATTGATAAAGTCTTTGCTAGAAGAATGTGATAAATAGCTAAGATTCCTTCATGATAGCTCAATGAGGAATGGATGTTGTAAGCAGCAGTTCTTCAAATTAGTTTATAGAAGACAAACATTTAAATGACCTGTCTGTCTTGATCTTTAACTGGATCATCTGTTTCTCATTCCAATTAAATTTTAATACACTATTTATCCTTCCCACAAAGGAAGTCCATAGGAGGATTTATGAGAGGGGATGGTCTGGATCTTTGGGTAAGTCACAGAGTTGCCAGACCGTATCAGTCATCTCCAGGCAAGGCCCACTCATGATACCTACAGACATTTTTGTAGGCACCCTTGGGTCCCTAATTCCCATTTCTATCTCCTTCCTACTCTGCTAACCCAATGAAACAGGGCAAAGACTAGTTTAACTGGAAAAGCAAAGAAGGAGCAGTTTGGCTGGGATATCTGAGAAAGCAAGACTCAGTACAAGTGAGACATCATATGAGCACTAGGGAGGATGGAAAGAAAGAGAAGAAATATATCTTGAGCACTTCCCAATAGTTTTTTTGAGCTTATTAACTGTTTTTCTGCTCAGATCACAAAGTCCCTGAGGAAAAATCATAGAATCGTAGAATCATAGAATCATTAAGGTTGGAAAAGACCTCTGAGATCATTGAGTCCAACCTCTAACCTACCTGCCAGGTCCACCTCTAAACCATGTCCCTAAGCACCACATCCACACATTTTTTGATCACTTCCAGGGACTGTGATTGCACCGCTTCCCTGGGCAGCCTGTTCCAATGCTTGACCACTCTCTCCGTGAAGCAGTTTTTTCTAATATCTAATCTAAATCTCCCCTGGCAAAACTTGAGGCCATTTCTTCTCATCCTGTTGCTTGTTACTTGGGAGAAGAGACTGACCCCCACCTCACTACAACCTCCTTTCAGGTAGCTGTAGAGAGCAATAAGGTCTCCCCTCAGCCTCCTCTCCTCCAGGCTAAACAACCCCAGCTCCCTCAGCCGCTCCTCATAAGACTTGTGCTCTAGACCCTTCACCAGCTTCATTGCCCTTCTCTGGACACACTCCAGCACCTCAATGTCCTTCTTGGAGTGAGGGCCCCAAAACTGAACACAGCACTTGAAGTGCGGCCTCACCAGTGCTGAGTACAGGGGCACTATCACCTCCCTGGTCCTGCTGGCCACACTAGTTCTGATACAAGCCAGGATGCTATTGGCCTTCTTGGCCACCTGAGCACACTGCTGGCTCATGTTCAGGCGACTGTCAACCAACACCCCCAGGTCCTTTTCCTCCAGGCAGCTCTCCAGCCACTCTTCCCCAAGCCTGTAGCATTGCATGGGGTTGTTGTGACCCAAGTGCAGGACCCGGCACTTGGCCTTGTTGAACTTCATACAGTTGGCCTCAGCCCATCGATCCAGCTTGTCCAAACTTCAAAAAGCATTTCCCTTATGCCCACTGTGAACAGTCAAATTATACACTCCTTAGAGCTGTGGCTATTTGCTGGGGCAAAGAGAGTTCATTTACATCCTCCCAGGAATTTTCAATCAATTAACATCATCCTCCACAGTAGCTGACCTACTGTGTGGGATCTACATATGAGGGAAAAAATACCATTCCAAAGCAGTGGCTGCACAGAAGTTGTAAAGAGACCTGCCACCAGCCTGTTGGGTACAGTGTAGCTGCTGCTGGAATATCTGGATTCAAAAAGGCTGCATGAAGCCCTTTGGAAACTTGCAAAAGTGGACACTTGAGGTGTCCCTGGGGCAGACACTGCTTGCAGGGGGTTCAGAAGTTTTAAGAAACTTCGAGATGGCTCACCAATAATACTAAAGGAAGTAAGACAAAAATAACCTTTACATATTCATCTTCTTAAAGCAACCTGAAAAGTCTCAGGAAAGGTACCTGGGTTAGATTTCAGTCAGGTCATAAAAAACATGAGAAGACATAGGTGCAGGTGCACATGTATGCTGAACTGGGTTTGCAGCTTAGCAAGATATTTGCAGTGATCTGCAAAGCCAGAAGACACTTTCCAGGCTAAGCTACTCATTAAATTCACAAAGCTTGCAAGTCAACTTAGGCTGTGCTCAAAGGATCATGGAGACTTATGCCTGCACCCTGAAATCGGTCAGGACATGTGCCTTTGACCCAAGGTGGGCAAAATACAGAGGTGCCAAATATGTTTTTCTCTGACACCTCCAGATCAGGCAGGAGGGAAGTGAAGCCGGTTAACTGAAACAGAAGGAAATATGTTAACTCTGGTGAACTGTAAGAGCCCAGTCTTACGGGCCTGTGATCTGGGCACCAGCACTAACTGAAAGGGACCATCAGAAAGGAAAGGATTGAGGTAGACAGCCTTCGTCTTATGATTTTTTTCTAAAACCATTATTAAGAAAAAGCACCCCCAGGAAACTGTGGTAGTTACAAAAGTGCACAGGCCAAAGTAACAGATCAAATTGTGGCCAGAGCTGGCAGCAAGCAAAGGTCACTGCATTTCTGACTCAAAACACAGTCAGCAAGGACTTCATGGAGGATCTTTTACACATCCACTGGAGCTAAGCAGATACAACAGGAACATCCAGAAGAATTTGCTGCAGTGGAAATGAACTGCAATCTATCACCCATAATTCTTCCTGCATAAAGTGAAATCCAATTGTCTGAAAACATGAGGCAGCAGAAATCGAGTTGATATTTCAATTTAATTCACTTCAGTTCACCTTATTGACTTCAACAGTATGCAGAACACTATCTTTTATCACTCAAGTGTCACTGTTCTTTTTTTGCATAGTGAATATGGTTATGGTTATTGATGCACTTATGAAATATGAGCTTAGATTCTTCCACAGTGTGTCTGGATTTGTGCCTGTGGATATCAAGAATTGTTCTGTGGTGGTTGGTATTTGGTTTGGGGCTTGGTGTTTTTTTGAGGGGGGGGGCAGGGGGAAAAGAAGTAGGCTAATCTTGCAAAAGCAACCTCCACAAGGTCACAGACCTCTTTCTTTACAGAGTTTTCTGCTGTTGCAGAGACTGTAATGTCATTAGAGTTTCCAAGAAGGGCTCTATTTGTTCCATCTCTTTGGCATGTCCTTGCAGAAGTGATTGTGAGCCAGATTACAGTTCTAAACCATGTGGGAGAAAAAAGATTATCAAGAGGTCTTGACAGGATGATCGCAACCTGGAAAATGTTGTTCTCCTCACCCTCTATGACAGTCACATTTTTTACTGAAAAATGAAATCTGAAAATATAGATTACTGTGCAGAGACCAGGCTTTGCTTTCTGCCACGTCTGAGGTCATGGGTTGGGCCCCAGTACACCCAACTACTGCCAGCATATCTGCAGAATGTCCTGCCTGGCTTTAAGTAAAAGACAACACCCATCCCAGTGAACTGTCCTCCCGTCCCGCCTGCACTACACTGCTCCTCCAAAAACTCGGAGATTTGTGGGTTCCCTGGTTTTTTTCCTCCTTGTATTTTCTTTCTCTTCTCCTCAGTTACAGTTTGGAACAAGGAGGATGCTCACAAGGACCTCAGCCATGCTCATTCCCATGAACGGCTCCTTTTGCACCTTTAAGTTTTACCACTAGATGGAAGCCTTGACCTCCCGAGTTCCTCTGTCAGCTTCCTGACCATTCAATTGCACACTCGGGCTTCTCGGTGAGCTGTTTATCTACGCTGAGTCAGAAATTTAAGTAACAACTCTCTGGGCTCAGGCATTTCTGTCGCTCACGGATTCGTACATGGAAGGTATAAACCTCCCAGGTGTGGTGGCATTCTCAGATACAACTGTAGAGATTACTAGGGCTAGGTAAATCTTTACTAACGATATGGAGCTAGATTGGATCAGCCTTGGACAAGCAAAGGGAAGAGAATGGGATCACAGCTTCCCATCGGTCTCAGCACAGGGGGGTAGTCACCGGTGGTATATAGCTGGGGTTGCAAAGCCTGTTGAAGGCTATTCCTTTGGGCAGCACTGAGCTCCCAGCACAGTACTGAGGTCCTAGGACATAACATAAATAGTGGCTATATAGTCCAAGTTTCCTACAACATCGCTGGCTGCAAGCACCACGTGAATGAAAAGTGAGTTTTCAATTGTTACTGTAAGAAATTTCTCACCAAATACTTCCTATGAATGAATACTTTTTACATCTTATTTCCGAGCAGTTCACTGTCAATATTTATATTCAGCATTCAAGGTGTTTAGGACATACGGCTCTCATGGGATCATTCTCTGACTGGGGAAGTAGCTCTTAGTAATGGGATATGAACTGCTGAATACTCACGATTATGAACTCAGAATTTGCTTTTGAAGAGAACTGATGTTGGCTGTTAGCCAACATCAATGAGATCAATGGGAGATATTTCTGCTCCTGAGTGCCAAGTCAGATGCTGAGAACTCTACTGTTTTAGCAGACAGCAAATTCATTTCAATACTTAGACAAAGCAAACAGGAAACACAGTTTATAAAAATTTGCTCAGAAACTCAGAAGGCTATTCCTGAAAAGAATTTCTGATGCTCATGTGTCTTTAGCCCTTACTTTTATAAGCCTATGGAAAGATCCAGAGGCAAAGGGACGAAGTTTCTTGTTTCTTGCTCTTCAATTATTTTTTTAATAAAATTGCAAAAATCTGATGTGATCTTGCTGTTTATCCTTATAATTGTTCTCACACACAGCACTACAGCTGTTACGTCTGTAGTGCTACTAAACTGCAGAACAGTTTAGATTAGATGGTGTGCATGTCAACCAGTGGCATGTGAGGTTACATCTGCGCAGGTACATCAGATAGATAGTGAAAGGTTGGACCTCTGGCTCTGAGAGCAACAGACATAGCATGGATTACATCTACCTAAATAAATTCTCTTTTTCCCCCAGAGTATATGGCTTTGTCTTTAATGCCAGACAGGCAGATCTCTAGTCTGTGCTATTGCCCAAATTGTGATGGGTGCTGTTTGATGGAGCGCTAGCTGATACAAGCTGAAACTGCTGAAAAGCATGTAGCCAGTGTGGACAATCACAGGCTAGTCATGATTCCATGGTGCCATGGACCTGTTTCATCTACCAGTATAGGCATAGCTCTTAAAGTCTAGGCCCTGAGCTGGTATAGATAACCTAATTCAAAGGACTTACTTAAACACATTCAGTGTAGTCAAGGATTTGGTACACACTAGCACAGATCAGTACAGGTTAGGAAAAAAACTAGATTTGTTTTCATCATAACATACTTGGGAATTTCACATTGCCATTTGCAAATGATTTGTGTGTAATACAGACAGCAAAACCAACCCTCTCATGGGTGACAGAGGCAGCTCTTTTCTCTTGGGCTCTGCTTGGGGTTAGGATTGTGTTGTCGTTAATCTACATGTCATTAATCCCTTCTATTCATTTGAGTCAATCTGTTTCATAGTCCTGCTTGGTCTCATTGGGTGTCCTTTTTGTGGATTGGGACAGGAAGGGGAAGATGTACCATCTCTGTAAAGCAATTGCATTGTAACAAGCAATACTATTGCTTATTACAAGGAGAATGCCTTATGTGTATGTGCTAGTCCACACCATATACATGTTATCTCAGTGGGACAAAACAGTTAAAGTCTAAATGTAGCATGTCTGAACTTCAAAAAGACACTGTACAAAAGATTACTTTTCCTGGAAAATTGTTTGTTTGGTGTTACCACAAGTAACACTGGAGATTATTGTAATTGAAAGGGATGGAAAACCTTGGGCTTGGACATGGTTTCTTTGTGTACACATTCCCATTCATTCCTTGTGGAGCATACTACATGGGTTAGGGCATGGTCCTGCACCAGCTGGATTTTCTGGCTAAGCTCACGTCAGCTTCACCATTACAGGATGATAGCTTGAACTAATAATATTCAGCTTGTATACATCTCTTATATAGTAACGAAGAAGAGAAGAAGCTATAGTTGAATGCAAAAAAAAAAAAAAGCACCAACTGGCAGGAGTCACGAGTGGCTGTACTATCTGAAAATACTTTGAATTCATTTCTGAAACCAAATGCATTTCAGGTTGCCAGTGTCCTTTTAAGAAGTACCATTTAATGCGAAAGCCATTTGTAGAAAAGAAGCAAAAGTCTCATTGATAATGGTATCAGCATGGAATGAAGGACAATGTCACTGTATTTCATCACTGCCTTCTGTGGTAGGACTTGTGTTTATTGAATGGAAAACAGTAAATAATAAATATGTGGTAAGCTTCTATAAATAGCACCTTTTTGTTATACTAATCATTTTCAGTTTTCCATGATTTGCAGATGCCTCAGATTTTGCAAGCGGAAAATGCACATACACAGAGTGGAGCCTGGTGTATGGGAAGAGGTGAAAATGTCAGTCTGATGGCTAAAATTTGAATTAATACTTGATTTGAGTTTTATTTTAATCTATAGTTATAACAGAGTCATGTGAACATTCATCTTATGGGCCAAACTGCTTAAATCTTTTTTTCCATTAATGAGCCAGCCGCTGCTGAGACATTCACCCAATTCAGTAGATTCACAATCTGTTCCTTAATCTAATTACTAATAAAGGTGTTCACAGAAAACTTATTTTGGATTGCTCAATTTCACCAAGTTTAATGTAGTTTTACCAGTCAGAGATATAAGTCAAAGGCTGCACTGGTTCCAATGTCTGATACAATTAGGTTAACGGCATGAAGCCACTGGAGTGCGGAGATGCGGGCAGACTGCTCCGTGCCCAGGAGTCAGAGCCATGGTCATATTTGCCCTTCCTGTCAAAGAGAAGAGAACAGCAGTGACAACAGTGGCTAGAAGGATATTTCTAGAAATAAAAACTGTCAGGCTTTCCTTGCATTCTCACGCCTGTAGGCAGCTGTCCTACAAAGTACTCCCACTTCCTACAAATTTCAGTACATTTTTCTGGGAGCGGACAGAGAACTTTTTACAAAAGAAAAGTAACAACTTGCTCTAATGAAAGACATGAACTGCTGTGCTCCTCAGGTCTGAGTCTTTTCCTTACGTAGACACTAGCATGAGAACTTAAGGATAGATCAGACTGAGGTCTCCCTGCAAGTGAGAACTCATCTGAAATGACTTGAACATCCCCAGAAAAGCCCCTAACACGTTAAACTTTTTGCAGCAGCCTTCCTAAGTATAGGAGTTTTCTCCCCATTTTCTTCCTGCAACTTGGCTCCATTTTTGTGTTTTTTTTTTTTTTTTTCTCTAGTTTCTACCAGCCTGCTTCCAAGCTGTGTTTTAGTTCAGCTGAAACAAAGTCAATACTGGAATGAGCAGCATACTGTCCTCCTTGGCCATTGTTCTGGCTATATAATGGCTTACCTCACTCACCCTTCAAGTTTGTGATCAAGGTCAAAGATGCCAAGTTTGTTGTCACATCTATACACTCCTCCCACAACTGTTTCTTTTCTACAAAGGTGTAGATACAGGCAATTTCCACCTTGAACAATACCCTCCGTCATGTAGACTTGCCTTTGTATTATATGGAAATCATTACTAAGTATTACCGAGAAAGAGCCTAGTTTATATAGACATGAAGCCTACTTTCATTAGGGCAGTCAGATGTCAGTTATTTATAGATTGGTTCTAGCTTTTTATGTTCTCCTCAGAAAAAAAAATTACTTTCAGTCATAATCCTGTTCTTGTTTCATGTGGAAAAGGAGGTGACTAGACAGACTAGAAAACACAGAGCAGGTTAGGTGGAACATTCTCATTAGTAACATGAATGATCACCATGCGACCACCCATGCAAGGGTCGGACTCTGATTATTCTCTGGCACTGAGGGCCAGATTATCCAGTTTGTTAGGGAGGTGCTATGCTGCATAAGCATGATAAAATCTCAGTCAGAGCCTTAAAGGAGCTAGAGATGCCTGGAGAGAACCCCTTAATATGAACCAGAAGTGCTGTGCAGGTGAAAGGAAGGTATCTGGATATGATACCAGTCGGGTCCAAAAGCAGTCTGTGTTCACATGGCACTGCACCCAGTTTCACAACCCTTGTTTCAGGTGCACTGTTACGTGCATTCACTCAGCGTGATTTGGGACTTGAACTGGCAAGTCTACCTGGCTTGGGAGCTGGGGAATCTCAGTACTGGGCTCCATTCCCAGGTACAGACATCCCTTCTGACATCTTCCCTCCACAGAGATGGATGGGGAGAAGTCAGACAAGGACCTCTGCCAGCACCAAGGAGTGGAGGTCGCACTAAGGACAACTGTGGAGTGGGAAAGGAAGATAGTTTTTTAGCACAGAGGCCTAGGCTCCCACTAAGTGGCAAAAGCTAGAATGAATTTCTAATGCTCTACAAGCAGTCCCTTTCTTCTCTTGCCCGTGTGTAGCTTCAAAACAGTGGAAAAAGAAGTCCATCCTTACAAAAGAGCTCTTGAGCTGCTGGGGACTTTTACTGTAACTTGAGTGCCTCCAGGAGTCCTGAGGCATACAACTTCTAGAGATTTTATTGTAAAATGGAATTAAGATAAATACCAGTAGCACCTCACCATCCTTGTGGCTTTTTGCCTGCCCTGGCTACCCTGCCAGAACTGATTGGTGACCCATGAAGATCAATAAAAGATCATGCAATAACAGTACACACATTCACAGCTCAGCATTCCAACAAACTGCTTGTTTGGTCATTGTCATCTAGATCTTAATACTGTGAATTTTCTGGTTGAAGGCACAAAATCGGCCTTGCAAGTACATACAGGGACTATTGATTTCACTAAATTGAGGCAGTGAAATTATGTGTTTAAGTGTGCTGGTTTTGGCTGGGATAGAGTTAATTTTTTCCATAGTAGCTAGTATGGGGCCATGTTTTGGATTTGTGCTGAAAACAGTGTTGATAACACTGGGGTGTTTTCCTTATTGCTGAGCAGTGCTTACAGAGTCAAGGCCTTTTCTGCCTCTCACACCACCCCACCAGCGAGGAGGCTGGGGGTGCACAAGAAGCTGAGAGGGGACACGGCTGGGACAGCTGACCCCAACTGACCAAAGGGCTATTCCATACCATATGATGTCATGCTCAGCATATAAAGCTGGGGGAAGAAGAAGGAAGGGGAGGGACGTTCAGAGTGACAGCATTTGCCTTCCCAAGTAATCATTACGTGTGATGGAGCCCTGCTTTCCTGGGGATGGCTGAACACCTGCCTGCCGATGGGAAGTAGTGAATGAATTCCTTGGTTTGCTTTGCTTGCGTGCACGGCTTTTGCTTTACCTGTTAAGCTGTCTTTATCTCAACCCACGAGTTTTCTCACTTTTACTCTTCTGATTCTCTCCCCCATCCCACTGGGGGGAGTGAGCGAGCGGCTGTGTGAGTCTTAGTTGCCGGCTGGGGTTAAACCACAACATCGAGATACTGCCTACTTGCAAAGAGTGTGCTGCCTAGTACTTGGAAGGGAACAAATTCCTTTGGAGGTGACTCAGAGGACCTATTTCTCTTCACTGGCTTTGAAGGGAGTCCAGAGAGGTAAGTTTCCAGGTATGTAAACTTCAGCAGTCTGACCACTTGCCCACAAATCGTCTCCAAGAACCTCTGCTACATGGGAGTGAGGGAGATCTCCCGAAGCACAGTCACAGCCTGCCAGCACCATGTCCCCAGTGCTGTGCAGGGCAGCAGACAGGCAGCCTGCGGCCAAGGGCCTTACTGCAACAGCCGTAGTGACACCCCATCCCCTGTCCCCTAGGCAGGGCACTCAAAATCAGAGGAGCTCCTTTCTGTGCAAGGGCTTTTGCTAACCTGCGATGCAGAGGAGTGAGGGCTGGTCCTAGTACATTTCTTAACTCCATGGAAAAAGGAAAGAAAGCCAAGTTGTGAGGAGCAGCCCTAAAATTAGCTCAAAAAACCAATGTGATGCATATTATGGAAAGGTTTCCTCTTATAACCAGATCTGTACAAATAGTGAGAAAAGTAAATAGCAATGTCTCTCTGTTACAGACTAAATAAATATTCTGCTACTGAGGATGCTGTTGGAAGTAGAGCTTGCACTTGGAAAATAAAGAGATCAGATTAGCAGCAGGATTCACAGCCTGTTAGATTTACTAACATATGCAAAATAACAAAGACAACACTCTTACAGCACTTCATATCTTCATAGCACTGTGTAAATATCACCTAGCCATATACCTCAATAAACCCCTATATATTCTGAATGCCCCAGCAAGACCTAGCTTTAACCAGACACCTGTTCTGTGGGAAGACTGGCTTCCCTATCTGTCCAGCCTTTTCCCTCCCTTACAAGGTGGCTAGATATGGCTGTGGTCTTCTGCCACTCACACTAGAAGAGAAACCTACAGCAGATAAATCACTATATAGTTACTGGACTGTAAACCACTGCTATTTTTTGTTGGCTTGTGAAATGATCCAGAGCCCGCAGTCACTTCCCTGAGCCACCTAACACCCTTTCCACAGCCACTGCAAAATTACTCACAAGCTATACCATAAGCTTCCACCATTATCACCCATTAACATTCTTCCTTACTTACAGAATGTTTAAAAATACGTTATTATATCATGGCTGATATAATCATGGCTGACAATGTGGGTGGGGAGGTGAATAAGACTTTTTTGGTCCATTTACATCTTCCAGTGCCCAAAAGCTTTGCCAAAAATGCAAGAAAGGAAGCAATCACTCAAACAATCCAATAAACATTTTCTTCATGTGGGTGATCTCACGATACAGCAACCACAGTAACTATAATGGTTACTAAAAGAAACTTTTCTACCCCAGATAAATGATCTTATCCCACAAGAAATGTTTGTCTAGCAGAAATAGGCAGTATGCTAAGACAGTTACATTAACTGCAGTTTATTGGTTAGTATTATAAAGCTCCTTCAAGAATGAGGAATTCGGAGGCATCTGTCTATACAGGAGAATACTATCATAAGCCTGGACACAGTTTCCCTACCACCCACATGGAGGCTTCTTCTCTAGCAATGAAGAGGGATGCCATGCAATGTGAATCACCCTGAGGGTGCCTGTCTTTGTCCATTGACTAAGGAAGGCAGATGACTAGGTCAGCTAAGCTCCTCACTTCACAGTGCTCAGAGGAGAGCCTAATATTAAGCAAAATTCATTCTGTCCGATATCTGTTTGATATGATCACTGTACCCCTGGAATACAAAATGGAGCTGCACACAGGTCTTCACTCAATGAACTTGCTCCCTGCTTTCATGCATAGACAATCTCTGTTCTTCTCTTCCAAATCTTCTTTCAGACAAATCACTTCCTTTAAACTTTTCCCCAGTTGGAGACTTTTCCTCTGTCCTTGTACACTGGGCTGGTGACTGATGCATCTGGCTTTTTTTACCTGTAAGTTAACACTACTAAGTTCTCTGGACAAAGATCTGTTTCTCTCATACGTTCAGCACAGACTTCTGAAGAGTGAGAGTGGAAGGAGATGATGACAGAGCCCTTATTTATAGCAGTACAGATTTACCTGTACTCCTGCACCACCTTATCGTAAATATTCTCCAAACTTCATCTGACTGTCTGAGGACACTAGGCAGATGTTGGAATTCATAGTAAGAGGTATTTTCACTGTGGTTTCCTGAGAGCACCAGGAAAAAAGTGGATTTTTGAGGAAGATGAACAAATTGGTAGGGATCCCGAAGATGAGCTAAAGGAGGTCAAGTTGTTGCAGTAAAAAAAAAAAAGATACTTCTATAAAAGTAATCCCGTTAGGGATATGAACCAAAAGAAAGGGCAGGAGATGGCAATTTATATGAAAATTGGAGGAAAATAAAGGGATGGCGTAACCTTGGATGGGACAAGAGCATCCTCTGCTTTCCTATTAACCACTCCATCCCTTTCTTACATGCTTGAGAGCTTCCTTATCCTCTGAAATCAACGTTTGAATTAATGGCTGATATTCAGAGCAATAACAGAGATGTAGATTTTGAAGAGTGCTGAGCATCTGCATTGTCCATGGACAGTAAGCTCTGAAAATCTTGTCAGTTTTACGTGGGAATCTAAACACAGATGTAGATACCTAACTTTAAATGGATAGTCTTGAAAGTGATTGTCTAAATGTTGGACAAGATTTTATTTGATAAATGCCAGGTGAATAAACTTGGCATCTGAATCATTACTCCAAGCACAGAACTTCTGGAAAGCGGTTATGGGAGCAACTTCTGGGCAAGCAGAAGTAACTTGTAAAACTTCTTTTCACATTCTTTGAGGAAAGGCAAGTGCTTAAAATCATGTATTTCGCTTCTTCCTTTGACAGTCTTGGAATAAAATTTTTACAAGTTTTTAGACCTTATTTTTTTCCTCTCTTAAGTTTTTCTTAAGGGTTTTTGTGGTTCTTATAGCTATAGCATTATTGTGGAAAACAGCTGAAAAGGAACTATTTATGAGATCAGTCCTGCAAATACAGAATACTGCCCATAGTGCATATTCCAAAAGTACTGTGTAGATCCATAACATACTATGCAGTAATAGGCCATAGTAAACAGTCCCAGAAATGCCAACATGCACGCACACATATAAGGGTATAAAGGATGTACATATTCAAAATGAAATTTAACATTTTTACATAGTAGTGTCATTTGCTGAACAGATAAAAATAATGAATAGTGTTGCCTTAGAGTTAAGATTAACAGTGCATTTTCAGACAATGAACATAACTGTTTCACTGGTTTCATGCATTTCTGTTTTGCCCAGAATCTGTTATCTAAACCATTTCACGAAAGTCACACACCATTTCTTTGAGCATAAACAACATTCCTCACTCACAGACAAGAACATGCTGATCAACTTCCTTGAATAGCTAGTTAAAGGAGAGATGATTAATTTGTTCCCCATTCTCTGTGGAGTGGCATTTTTTTACACACTGACATGCTGTGATGAGCACTTTATGATGCATAGCTGACTGGCTCTAATACCACTTGATCCTTTATAAATTAAGAGGCAAGAGGCTGCAGCCTATCGTGTAACTCCATTACTGGGATTTGGATTAAGAGTGTCTTGCACATGTTATTGTCTTTCTTTTAGCTGCTACATGTTAGGTGCCTTGAGAATAGCTCTTGGAAACCTTTTTTTCAAGTCATCCTTTTACTGCCCGTCTGGGCTCTCTGAAAGGATCTATTTGCAAGTGAGCTGCATGGGCCCAAGTCTGGTGGAAAATCCAGCAATCAACAGAGAAAAAGAGTAAATTTAGAAAGAAATGTTTCCATTTGATTTCCATCTGCACTGCAATACCTGATCCTGGCTACTAGAGTAAATGCTTTTATTTGCGTAATTATTTCTAGGTGCATCCTAATAAGATTTTACCTGTTATATTATGTCAGTGACTGTTTTCCCAAGAGATCTGTTATAGTAGGTATAACAGGGGGTACAATAGCAGTTAGGCCTTTTCCTTTCATCTTTGAGAGTTGGTGGGTTTTTAGAGTTTAAAGACAGCGTGCTTGCTCCTGAATTCTCCTGGGCTACGGAGCTTCCTACTGCAGTGCACCCCGCCTGCCCCGAGTCACACAGCCTCCGTACACCCAGCATATGGGCCACGTGGAATTTTATGGGAAGGAGTAAAATTAACAGGGAGGAGGGAAATGAGAGTTTAGACCCCCTCCTCCCCTCTGCCACAACAGAGCAGCCAGACTGATGCCATTATTCCAGCAGTGGCCCAAGGGAAACAAGGCAGAGGGCCAATGGGACTAGGCAGGGCTGTGCAGGGCCAAGACAAATCCTGTAGCATGATGGAGAGAAGATACATGTTAATCTTATTGTCACGAACAGGACCTTCTTCTTCCTAAAAGGCACAATGTTTAAATCCAGCTGGGTTTCTTTGCACTTGTGGGCAGCCGGGCTTTGGTTTGTGCATCAAATAGCTCGGAGCTAAGAGGTGCAATTAGTAACTTTGTTAGTTGGACATTGTCTTTTGACGTCTCTTCCATGGTGATTGATGTCGTTACCTTTATTCAAACCTTTTCCCCCATCAAATCAAACCAACATATTCAGAGAGGCTATAACCACCCAGCTGTGTACAAGGATGATACCCATAAATCACGAGAGGCCAGCTCCAGGCAGTAGCACTGCCAGCCACTAGTGTGGAGGTCTTGGCAGATTCACCAAGAAGATTTTGCCATGTCACAAAACTCTAACTGAGGCATATCAGGGCTGAGGACAGCAACCATTAGATGCCCTGTCACCTACACAGTGCAGCTTTCCAGGGGAATGAAATTAGAGTGTAACTGCTGCCAAGACAGCTTTTCTGTTTCGTTAAGATTTTTTCCCCATCACTAGCTATGTGATGCTACTAGAATGTGTAGCATTCACAAAATCAGACACATATTCTCATAGTCAAACTGTTACCACAGCCAGACAGAGGTTGGCTAAACGTACCTATGCTCTGATCCACTTTGTACACTCATGATCCCTGGCCTTCTTAAATATCAAAGTTGCATCTTGAGATAAATCAGGGGAGTATCATTAGAAGTTTGCCCTGTCCTTATGCTTTTCTTAAACATCTGCTTTTGGCCACTGAATGAGACAGATACTGGGCTAGAGGGATCTTGGATATGACCTAGTACAACCATTCTTATAGTCTCTAATAAAAGAAGATTGCAGAGCAGCCAGAGATTCCAGGAGGCACTGCTGTTCGAAGGGAAGGCACTCACATGCTCCAGTGACGGGCAGCCATCCAAAACGCTAAGGTAGATGGATTGCAATAAACTCCGGAGATAAGCAGATGGCTCCCAAGCTACAGAACAAGTTCACAACAACAAATACTAGTGGTCTTAAGCCATTTTATGAACTTCTCGCAAAATGCCAGAGCCAGCTATTACATGTCTGAGCTTCTTAAACATCAAAGCTGTTTTCTTAAAGTTGATTTATACAAGCCAAAAGAAGTTATGTAATTTTCAGTTAAAACTTGCAGACCACAGAAATAGCATCTGAATTTTTTTCCTAATAATCCTTTCTGGTTAATGGATTTTTGGGCCAAGTTTCTGCCCTTCCTACTTTTATATAGTCCAGTTATAGTTCTGCAACTCTTTCAGTGCAGTTTGAGAATGGCAGCTGAAGTTAAATTGAATCTGGGCTGCTGTGGAGCCATGCACTGCCAGCCATGCTGTTCCATCCCTCTCTGTTGTCTTGCTGCTGGCATTTCTGCCAGCAGAAGATGAGTCTCTCCAAGAAACTAATTTGGCTGAAGACAAACCACTTCTTTCTTTTCCTGGGCTGGTTTTCAGTCAGATCAGCTCCTTCAAATTCTCCAGGTAATATGGAGATGAGGAGGTGGACACGCATGGTCAGGGACAGGAGAGAAGGGCACAATTTCCAGCCTCGCTTTAGCTGAGTATTAGCTGCTGAGGAGCCCTGCTGCTAGCAAAAGTATGAGACACCCTGGTTCTGCAGGTCATTGGGTGATGCAGTTTGCAGGTTTAGTTGACACCTTTAATTTGATCCATAAACTCTCAGAAAAGGCCACCCTGGTACAAATGGATCAACCAGAAAACTGGGATGGTTTACATTCTTTCAGTGATTTGCCTGCTGTGAGAGGACATTAAAGAACTGACTGGCCCATATGTTGGGGCACGGTGTTTCTCCTCCTTTTAAGTCCCAGTGATTTTCTTTCTATGGTTCCTGTACAAGACTCTGCTTTCATTCCTTGCCAGTTTTTAATAGAAGTGCACATTTATATCAAGTACGATTTCTCTCCTGCACCTGCCTCTCCCCATGCTGATCATCAGCAATGATGCCTCTGAAGCAAAACACTCTTGACTCACAGTTCACTGGCAATCATTGCCTCCTAATATTCTCAGCACAGGTAGAGACATCATGAATACAAGGTTGCTCCCGACATGAGAGAAGGGATGTTTTAACATTTCTTCCTCACCACCATATCAGTAAAAGGAGTCGTTATAGCCTCAGTCTAATGAGGGAGGGGAAAGGAAGGCTGTACAAAGCCACTGGACACAGGAGCTCCTGCAGAGCAAATGGGACTTTAACATCTCCCTCTACACCAGTAAATCTACTCTTGTTTACAGATATCAGAAGTGGAAACAGAATAAAATATCTTCTAGCAAAAATTATTTATTTCTGTGATCTACTTCACTACATGTAGCATGGCTTAGATTATGCATAAAACAGGCATTCCTGCTGTTCGCTTGATAAATCAGTTGCTAAAACTCACAACTACTGGATGAAGAGTTTTAGTAAAAACATTTAAACCTAATAGGACCATCTAATTGTCAATCTTATGATTAAAAATTTATATCACAGGTAATTCAAAACTGGGTTTTTAAAAATGTGGTAGAACAATTAAGAAATAAAATCTCCCTTGGAGATCCAACAGTGTTTTAAATGTAGCTGCTTTCCAGAGTAAAATGTTTTACTGTCACGACCAGCTGCAAAGGAAAAAAACTGAAGACCATTTTCCCCTTCAGAAGAGTCTACACGTAAAAGCTGCTATAACGTTTACTGCTGCTGCCATAGGGGCTTAATCCTTCCTCTTTGAACACCAGTGGGTACAGGGTTGGTCCTTGAAAATAAATGTTTCCTCTGCCTTGTAAAGCACACTATTTCATTAAAAACTTCATTTAATAAGAGTTGCCATGGTTACCATCATAGGAGTGCTTTTGTGAATATGATGATCATTCACTGAGTATATGTGAAGGGCTCAGGATGCTCACCAGAAGCCAGAACTGTCTCGCTGACCTCATAAAAGTGACACCAAGTCCATTGTCTGCTTTTCTGGTAAACTTTCACACACGGGGCACCACATGACACTTGCTAGCACTCCTAAAGTGACAACTGAAACATTTCCACTGTGCTTTAATGGATGTGTGCCAATACACTATTAACACTTCCATCAAGGGAGAAATCAAGCAAACACTTGAGCATCACCTAATACCCACTGTCCTGGTTTCAGCTGGGATAGAGTTAATTTTCTTCTTGGTAGCCGGTATGGTGCTGTGTTTTGGATTTAGGATGAGAACAATGTCGATAACACACTGATGCTCTGGTTCTTGCTAAGTAGTGCTAAGTTGTTGCTAAGTCAAGATTTGGAGGAAAGGCTCACCTCTTATACTTTATCTGGGATGTCAGTACCGATGAGTCCACTCACAGAGCCTGGAGACTGATTCATTATTGCTTGGCACAGAGCCACTGCCCTAAAGTCCAAGCCTGGGTGCTGATCCTGGCGCCTACATGCAGCAAACCCACTGATTACATCCACTGAAAAGATCTGGCTGAATTGGATCATTTGCAATGTGAGGGCAACAGGAATTTCTTCAAGTCCGTGACACAGAGTCATCTTGACTTTGCGTCCCCTGAGAGGGACTTTCCATCACCCAGCTTAGTCAAGCCTCCAACTAGATGGTTGTACAGAGATGGGGTGCAGCTCTGCTCCCCCTTGTACGCCCATTGAGGTCTGGGCTTCGGGATGATACAGAAAGTGACTCCAAATACTCAAGTTTTTATAGCAGTAGTTACTGAGTGCTAGAAGTTTTCAATAAAAAATTTAATATACTAGAATTCAAGTAAAAAAGAGCAATTTGCTTATAAAATACATATTTGCTGCACTGTACCATGAACTTTGGTAGGAGTGTGCATGCTAGGGTTTTCAAATGAAACTTAAAAGAGTGGGACCTGGGAACCAAACTCCCTAAAACTTCACTGAAAACCCTTGCCTCAGTGCTTTGAAGAAACTGCTCTTTATTGCATAGTTGTATTTTACCTCAAAATTGTAGAATTTTAGGAGGTTGGGTGTCTGGCTTGAGACCCACCACAAATGAAACTGACCTCATCATAACCCTTAAAAAAACCCAACAACCCAACAGTCTATGTGAGAAACTGCCACAAATATTTTGGCAACATTTACCAGTCTGAAAGTCAGCCTTTTAGGGCTGACCTAGCATGAAGACTGAACCACATGCCAAGCCGTAACTCCCCTCCTCCTTCCAAAACTGCAATTGTCTCAATTTTTTTTAATCCACAACCCAGTGTCTTAAGTCCAGTAGTGAATTTTAACAAAGTCTTGACCTGCAGAGTGCTGATTTCCTCCGGGACCACTAAAGGAGAAAACCTTTTCTATAAACACTAGATCCTGTAAACCAAGAAGTTCATCACTGCAACACCTAGAGTAGGATGAAAAGTGCCAGGAATGGAATCCAGAACCCCTTATTAGGGGTGAGATTCTGCCTCCAGAGTCAGGTAGCAGAGGATGGAGACAGCGTGATTATAGTCCATTTTGAAAAGTTGTAGTTGGGAACGAAAAATCCTAAGCTAGGTCCATGTTCTGTCTCTCAAAAACTAGAAGGACTGTTTAATTCATAGTATAATGCCAGAAGGAACTGCAGTGGCATCTGTCCCCTTTTCTTTTGGAATTGCACAGAAAAAGGGGAGAGATCCAAAATGCTGCATGAAAAGAACTGATTTGAGTACTTTTTTTCCCAGCAGCACAACTTTACCACCAGAATTTCAGTTACATGAAAAGGGACACATTTTTCTCCTCTTTCCCTACCCCACAGTGACGCTCTGCCACAGCATAGAAAGAAATATAGGGGAGAGGCTAGAAATATCCCATAAGTGATACCAGAATCAGTAGGACATTCACATGGGGCAATGATCAAAACAGCCACTTCTTTTCGCTCATGCCTCTCTGGGCTGGAGAGCCAGACTCACACTCTTCTGCTTATACTCCATCCTCACGGCTGGTGCAGGAAAGATGACAGCCCAGCAGGCAGAACTCAGGGTGCAGAAAAGAGATTGACACTTGACTCCAGGTGTGGATTCATCAGTGAAATCAATGCTTTTGCTTCCTCTTCTGTTTTAGCACACACACAATCTGATGCGGTTCATCTTTCAGCTTTCCACTCTGCCTTTCTTCAGCTCGAGGCCGCAGCTATCACTCTCCTGCACCACGTTCTCGGTTACCAAGACCATTATGTGAGGGATGAGGAGGAGGGAGGTTCTGCTGCCTGCGTTTCCTTCTGCGAGGACAGAGGTTATAGCAGCTGGAGGTTGCAGTTAGGTGGTGCTTAACCTTGCTGATATGAGCTAAGACGGTTAACCTTGCACAATCGGGACACACAGCACCAGGCACATTTAAAGTTTCCTTTGGAAGGTAGACACCTCCTAATTAGCCGCTGTGTAGGACTTATCAGGCTAACAGGTTCAAACACAGTCATAAAAATTCATTTTACATCCTCTTTTCAGTACCTTAAGCCCTATTTTAGATCTGGCCCTAGGCAACTAGAAGCGAGAGAACTTTCTGCAGAAGTAGCATTAATTTCACGTCCTTGGTGTTAGTTTGGTTTTGACAACAGAGCAGTTTACTTGTTTGGCTTCTTTGAAGATGTCTCCTGATATTTTTGTGTCCGACAGTCTTTGTGACTGCTGCTATTAAATGCTATTTAATGAAACGCTTGAAATTTGGGGTAGTTAAACCTAGGAATATTTTCACTCTATCCTTACCTTTAAACCAGTATCACAGACTCGTAAGAAAGTAATTAAAGTTTAACTTCTCTTTTCAACAAATCCTACAGAGGAGCTAATGTGAAGCACAGGTAACAGAGAAAATCTAAGTAAAGGCTAGGACTTAACACTTCATTCATTAAAATCTCTGAAATGCTTGGAATTTAATGCAGAGAAGTCTTCTTTTCACCATAATTATGTGAAAGACCAGAATAAAATGGAGTTAAATGAGGCAAATATATAAATAAGAGAGCCTAGAGTTTGTGGTAGCTTTACTTACTATCTTAATTATATATTTCCTTCAAATGTTTCTTTTTTCCCTCCCTGGGACAGATGGAATAAATTAATCTTAAATGCAGCATAAAATCTATTCCAGATCCTCTCATATGCCAGCGCTTAAACATAACTAACTAGAATAATAAAAGTCAGAGATGGAAAAGATCTATTAGCTGACCACCTAAAATTTTACATACAGAAATGTATCAATTTAACTAAACCTATTTCTAAATATTTAAGGAGGTTTGGTTACATCTTAAATCAGTTCAGCAGTGGCTAGAGTCAATTTATTTCACTTTGAAATCACATTTGGAAGCAAATGGAAGTGACCTGCTTTTAAGCACAGTTGCACTAACGAAATAAATGCATGCGTGTAGACTAAGAATCAGAGAGGCAGCAAGGTCTGTCCAGTTCTGGGAACGCAGACTAGCGCTACCTCCTTTAGGGGGCTCAGGGTCCTCCACTGCCAGGGCAGTTGATGGAGAATAAAGATTTACCTGCTCCCAAAACAGAGGCCCAAGCTGGGAATCAAGATATACTGAATTCATGTCTCAGTTTTGCCTCTCTCTGGCCTTGGACAAATCTCTTAACATCACATTATCTCTGAAAACACGTTAATGCCTCTTACCTGAATGTGATGATGGAAATATGAGCAAGCTGAGAACCAGCTCATGCCACAGTTACTTTCATAGCCAGGCACAGCCTTTTAGTCCCAGTCCTAAAAGAAATTGCATGCATTTAATTTTGTGAGTAAATTGGTTTGGATGGCAGTTTACCAGTCACAAAGGATAGAACAGTTTGTTTCTGTATATTCTGAACTCCTACGTAGGTGCCTGTACAGGACTGTTCTGTATGAGCACTTTTTACAGTATTTTGTCCAAACTAGCTTTTAGCAACTCACTGGGGGAAAAGACAGAAGAAGGGTTGTAACTAAAGGGGCTTATTCCATATCTAAAGCCTTATATTTATGGTAACGTCTATGCGAAATCCTCCACATAAACTGAAAAATCATTTATACTGCTTTCAAAATGACATATATGCAAACCTAGCCAGATATTCGAAACAGATTAAATACCAGCTTTCCTATACAATGATTTTTCTCTTATTCTTGATGAATAGTAGAGGCTGAAAGTTTCTTCTAAAGATCACTGGAGAACCACGATGGACTGACCTCCTGTGATGCCGAGAGGCCACAGGACTGCACGCGAGCCCGACGTCTCTTCACAGCAGAGCGGTGGGAATTCACCAGTTTCGTAATAAGCATTTCTGGTTTTGGTGCCCGCTCGTTGTTCCTACACTATGCTAACGACACCTTGACAGCTCTTCCCAAGGTCAAGGTGTTCTCCTTTCCTTTGGTTTTACAAGCATCCTACCCACATCCAGATTATTTTAGAGAACCAGGGCCACACACTATTAAGGACAACAGTGGCATGAACTACACCCAACGTGAGCCTGTTAAACAATGTTAGATGTTACTATTAATTTGTGCTGCTGTATGCCTATACATGGCTTAATGTACCACTGACAAGCACAAATGTATCTTGAAATGAAGGACGTCAATGTCATACCATGTAGACATAGCTAAAAAAGTACTGGTGGCAAACTAAACCAGTTTAGCACTCTTATGCCAACGTAAGATTGTCTTGTGCAGTATATTTTTACGTTCTGGTCCATTTTGTATTTCAAATATTGAGATTTTCACTGTTTTTCTTCTTTCTTGTAAGGCACAAATAATAAAGAGCAGAATAAAATAATTATTTTTAAAAAAACTTTTTTTTACTTGTGATCACTTTCTGCAAGTGGCCATCTCCCGCAGTTGACAGTAATTTGCTAGTTGGAGAATTTTGAAGAGAAAATTTGAATTCATCAAACCTGATATTTTCCACAAAACGTTAATGGAAAGGGTTTCCCAGTTCTGGGGTAGATTTATTTTTTTAATTGCCCCAGAATATCTAGACTGTGGGGAACACAGAACACCACCCCCAAGTTCTGTGCTTGAACCTGATCCAGAAGAGACACAAGTGCTGGTCTCCCAGCTTGGAGACACAAGCTAACAAATCGGTTCTGTCCCCTTCTCTTGTCATCTGCGACAGCCTGAATGGCCAAGTGGATTAGAGACTTAATTTTTTGTCTGAGTAAGAGATTGGTTCACACCTATGTGGGTGAATATTTTGTTTACGTTAAGTGATGGAGAAACAGAGAGGTGTTCACCTCCAAATACAAAACAGACGGGCACGCGTGACATGCACAGAATGCAGGAGCTCACCCACAACTGTTCACTGCGTGCTCACGTTATTGAATACAACTGCCCCGCTACCGGTAGGCTTTCTACATCAGCATTTCTTCACAGGCAGCATTCAAAATGCTCCTTTTGCGTCACGTCATTTTTTGTCATCATTACAGAAATTCTCATGGGGTTGGAAAACCATCCCCTGTCCACTTCCATGCATAATTTCAAAATGATTATGTTTGATGGAATGAGCAAGTGCCAGGCAGCACTAAGGGAGGCTGGAGAAAGCTCAGCACAGCGAAAGACTTCAAATAAAAGGCTGTAACAGCAGATGCTCCAAAAACATATGGGTAGTGAGGACGTCCATCCAACAGGCTCTCTTAACTTTCACTGGGTATGGGGTGCAGCACCTCTCAGCCCTTCTTCCAACCGGAAAAACAAAAGGGATGTAATGAAGGTGCTGAAGTAGTTTCATAAAATGCGACCACCTAAACGGGGTGGCCTGTCGACAAGCGCGGATGAAAGGTTTTCTCTGCGGGACGGGGGTACTTTCAGGGAACCGGGCGAGGCGGGCCCCCTCCCTCCCCTCCGACCGGGCTCCCCCCGGCAGGCGGGCGGCGGGAGAGGGGAAGGGGGGTCGGTGCCCGCCACGGGCGGGGAGGGGGAGGCCGGGCCGGAGGAGCGGCTCCGAGCCCCGGGCAGGCGGGCCGGGGCGGGCCGGGCGGCGGCAGCCGCGGCCTCTCCCAGTCGGCGGAGCGGCGGCGGCAGAGGCAGAGGCAGGTCGCGGCAGCCGCCGCTCCCCCGCGGGAGGGCGGGCGCGGAGCCCCGCCGCCGCCGCCGCCGCCGCCGCCGCCGCCGCCGCCGCCATGGAGAAGCATCCCGGCGGCGAGGACGACTGCGTGGACTCAGGAGCCGAGACGGGCGGGTGAGTGGCGGGGGGCTCTTACCTTCCCCCCCGGGACGGGCCGGGCGGTGGCGGCGAAGCGCTGGGGAGCTCCCTCCCGGGCCGGGGCGCCCGCCCGGCGGCTGCACTTGTTGCCGGCGGCCGCCGCCGAGCGCGTCCCGGCAGCGGCGGGGCTGGGGCTGGGGTCGCGGGTGCGGCGGTGTCCCCTGGGCTGAGCCTCGCTCCGACAGCCGGGGCTGCACCCCGGGCAGCACCCCGCTGGGCCCGATGGTTCCCCCGGGGCTGGGGGTCCTGTGCGATCCCCCGGGGAGACGGGGAGCGCTCCTGCGTGGGGCATCACCCTGCTTAGAAAGCCCCGGGGAATTTACCTTCTCCTTCGCTTGAGTAAGGGAAAGCTCCCCATCGTGCTCCTTCTACACATGGGGAGGAAGATACTGAGAGATCGTGGCCATGAGCTTGAAGTTTGAGCTCCAAAGCACGTTGTGCTGCCTCAGCGGCGGGGCCCAGCGCTGTGCTTTATGGGCTGTAGACACATTGGTCAGGGCTTGGTGCCACACCATCCCTGTATCCCAGGATAACTTGTGTTGAGGTTAGTCTGGAAGCGTGCCCAGCTACCTATGCTGTCCCTGTGGCAGTGACACCCGGACAACATCAGGCAGACAGAGCTGACTCCTTAGAAGGACCATCAGAGAGCCACAAAAGCAGGTTAGGTTTGTAGGCACCCTGAAATTGGGTTGCTGTTGTCATGATACTCATCGTACTGACCTATTAAGTGCTGTAAACTTGGCTGGTCATTGTCCAACCTGTAAGTGTCATATAAGAGTCAAGGAGAATGACTTTTTTTCCTGACTTCGTGACCCCGCTGCCAGAGGTTGTGCTATGCTTGTTAGTTTGGTGACTTCTTTTAACATCATGGAGCTGCAAGGATGATCCATGGGATCCCCCATTCAGCTCCCACCTTCAGCCCATCTCTGTGGGAGTGAGAGGGAAGTGCTTTCCAGCCTGTCCTACATGCTGCTGCCGTGCCATCTGGTCGGGAGCGACAGTGAGCCTTTGCTCCTTCTCTGGCTCTAGAAGGACAAAAGGAGGCTGCCCTCTCCTGTTAACACTGTTCTCTCCTAGATCTTCATTCTCCTTCCTCCTTGCTTTCCCAACTGTATTTCTCCCCGCTCCTTGTCTAGTGTATCTCCTTTGGTCACTACTCTGTTGGATGGGCACAAGGGTGTACGCATAGACAAATACTTCCCTTTGCAACAAGGTCAGACAGCGTTCCTGTTCTTTCTTTGACTCTTTTCCTTCTTCCTACTGTTAACAGCACATGCTGAGATTCAGGTAAAAAGACGATACCCTAATCTCAGACCGATACTGGTGAATAATAGCACCTACTGTTGCATCAGGGCACTGCGCTGATGTATGAGACTGAGAGCATAACAAAACTGTAAAGACAATCCTTTTTTGCAAAGTGGTGTCAGGTGCACGGCACCAAAACTGAAGTAGCGATATTACAAATTTAAAAAATAAGGTGGAAATGGAATATGGCAATCTTTTTCATACATCCAGCTATTAATTCAAATATATATTTTTTTTTTAATCTCTTCTGTGGTCTGGGAAGTTAAGGACTTTTTCCATCACCTTAAATAGTTGTAGTATTGTGGACACACCTGATGGGGAGAGTTTTAAAATGTTTTATGTGACATGAGCTTAAAGGAAAAAATCCAAGCCTCTTTCCAGATAGTGGGATAACAGGGTTTTAGTTCATCTTCAGGGAATATAGGCAAAAGGAAGACAAAATAACCAGTGAATTCATGGCTGGTTCAAAGCTCAAAAAATCATTGATGGGTCAAGTAACTCTTATTTTGCTGTGTTTATCCAGAATAGAAAAACCTGGGTTTCCTTGGGAGGGGCGCTTGGAAGGATTCGACCCAGCTGCTGACATTAGCCTTCAGACCTCAGTGGCCAGCATGACAGCTGCTTGTGTCTGGTGTTGATGAGGTGCTAAAGCTGATGATTTTATGAAGCATCCCTGTCCCAGGCTTGACACTGGAAGGTGCAGGTTAGCAGAAGAGTCTGTCTGAGGAATTTGAACAATGACATATGGCAATTAATAACTGCAGTGCTTTGCGCTGAAGTTTATTTTGAAAAGCAATGGGTCTCTGCATTTCAATTATTATTTTTAGTTCTGTTTAGCAGCTATTTTAGTCTGATAAACATGTTGCGTATGTCTCTTTCACAATGTTTATATTTCAGCTTTCTCACCAAACCAACTGTTCGCAGCACTTGCTTTTCCCTCTTACCAGAAGGTCTGCTTTTTGCTTTGTCTCAGTTCCATCATAGCTATTGATAAATCGAGCTGTTTTCCTTTTTCTCCAATTATTCAATAGTAAAAAAAAAAAAAAAAAAATAACTATTTTGAAGTTCAGCTGCCATCCTCTGAAAGTACAAGGAGAGACAACTGTCAAACTAATTCAGTAACAGTTTTACATCAAGTGGTCCCTTTTTGTCACTCGGGGAACAATAGTGGGTAGTGACTGTAGTAAATCCAGGCGCTGCAAGCCCTTGTCATCTTGATGATCGTATGTAATGATGTGTGAGCTCTTACACGGAGCCTGTACCTCTGAAGCTGCTTATAGCAGCTAACCAATCTAATACATCAAGTACTCTATGGGGCATATGTTCCTTAAGGTTTTGCTGTGGCTTCCAGCTACAAGAGTAGGCAAAACTCTGTGCTACAGGCAAGATTGGTTACAGTTTGAAGCCTTCATTTCCCTAATCCATTGGAAAATACCTTCCTCTTACTGCGTTCGCCTCGGTAAATGGGGTTGGCAAAGAGGCTGCTGAACAAAAATAGTGTATTTTGTGTTCCTGAATCCAATAAGAATGGATTGAGCTGGTGTTGTCAAGTGCCTAAATAAAGGGAGTAGAACATATAAGCCAATTAATTTATATTGGCTGTTTATTAATGAGATTCGAAAGAGTTTGACCATCCTTCATCTTAGAGATTTTGCCTGTACAAATTGTGTCTTCTCGGGAAATGTATTTTTGGGCTTTTTAGTATAAAAACCTTATTTTATCTGCTACTGAAATCTTTTAGCCCAGAAGTATTTGAGACAGAGAACTTTCTGTGGTAATAATTTTACTAGTGGATTTGTACTATAAACCCTGACATTTTAGGAAGAAGAAAGTGGTCTGTCTTTGAGTTTTGATTAGAAAGCAAACAGAGGGGAAAACAAGTGGAAGAAAGAAATTGAAGGGAGGAGCAATATGTATGTTTAAAGAACTGTAGGTAAATTGTAAAGCAAAACAAAAAAAGCTAGAAAATTTAATACTAAGCTACGTAAAATGAGTCATAGAAGTGTTGAGTTTCAAATTGTCTTGGTTTTACAAGCCATGCAGATACCATTATTTCACTATCCTTAGTCTGAAGAGCAGAGCAGAGTTTTTTGGGGCCGAAACTCTGAAGATGACAAACTAAAACAATTTTAGAAGTTGTTAGACATGTAATTTTGAAGCAACGAGACAGATTCTTGCTACCACTGATGTCAAGGGCAAAGCATCAGCTGAATTCATTGTGTGCAGGACTGATATCCCAAGTGACGCATAGTGCACATGGAAAACAGGTAGCTTCTCAGACCTAAAGTCTTAAATTTTTGATTCCTAAACTTTTATTTGGTTCCATTAGCTGTGTTCAAGGACTACTTCTGTAGGAATGCTCCCTCCAATTTGTCAAGTGTATATGCCTTAACGGAGCATAACACTTCAGTGAGACAGCTGGCATTGATGAAGATTTCAATATATGTGACAATTCCCAGCAGAACTTCACTTGTTCCCATAGACAGCTGTGAGACCCCATGTCTTAAAGGGATCACACTTTAATCATTAACTTACTAATGGTATCAAAGTTTGCCTAAACCTTTAGTTTTCTCCTCCTCACTTAGAAGTCATTTAAAGTTTTGACAAGTTATAACTTTTAAATTATTTGAATTTACAACTTTTCCATTTATATTTCAAATAATTTATCTTTTTAAAGAAAGTGGGGAGACATTATTGAAGTACAAGGCTTCTTTTTTCTGTATAAGAAGTTAAAAACCTAAATATTGATGATGCAGACTGAATTAATTAGTAGTTAATTGCTGAGTATTTGATGAATTTTAGGAAGAAGGAAAATTATACTGTCTCTTTGATAGCAAACAAATGCCAAGGAACAGTTCAATGATATATAGAGAAACCTATTGCAAAACAGATAAACAAAAGATGCTTGAAGCTTAGGGCACTGTACCATGCAGCAGCTATTTTTAACATTTGTTTAGCCAAATCCATTACTGTTTGGTTACAGTTGTATTCGGGGGAGTGTTCCCTCCTTTTCATTTTTTCCGGTGGTTCTATCCCTCAAATTAATTTTGCAGAGATTATGTTAATTTTTTGACTGCGCTATACTTGTTTGTTGGTTTTCCTTGTGGTTCTCACTAGCTGCATGTGTAACCCTGGCCAAATCACAAATTATTTGAGCCTCTGTTAACTTATCTGTTAAGTAGATACAAAAATTCTTTCTTTATTGCAGTTCTGTAAAATGTGCGAGACTCTAAAGTAGAATATACAGTTGCTAATAGGAGACAAGGCAGCCTGTAAAAAAGAGGGTGTACCCCACTTAAGGGAAAAAGTATTAAGAAAATCGTAATTCATGTGTGTCCTCAGTCAGAATGGGTTGCTTAAATTATCAAATTAATAGTTCAATGGTTTATTGGGGTGAGAGGTTGTTTTTGTGTCACGTGTTTCTAGCTTGAAGGGATTCAACGTTTATGACTTTGTCATCTCTATGGTAGTCCTTCAATATGACATGTCAGTCTCTTGTCACATATTTCATCCATCTATGAGAAACTCTCAGGAACAGAAATCACTGCTGCTGAAACCTATTTTAAGGCCTGTTTTTAGCTTGTGGTTTCTTTTTTTTTTTGCCGAGACTTTCACTTCCTATATATCTATCATTCCAGATGTGCCAAGGTAGACAACTTGTCTCTGGTTTAACATTCAAATAATATAAAGTTGAGCTATTTGTCACAAATTGGGGTTGAGGGACTATTTCTAACCAGATTTAATCAGTGGAGTGAAGCTGTTTGGTTGAATCTCAGGGCAGGCAGACCTGCTAGCATGTGGCACTGAGGCTAGGCACTGAAAGTGAGGTTGAAACAGATTTTAAATCATATTCTGGTGGCCAGGAGGTCTGTGCTGACACCCGTGATGGCTAGGTCCCAGCAAGCAGTGAGGTTCACCTCAGCTAACTGTAGCTGTGTGGAGGTTAGGTGTTTGCTCTAAGTTAGGCTGCTTGTGTTATTAGTTCAGAGTGACGGGACCCTGGGAGGGTGACACACCCGCTGGCTTTGGAGGGGCAGGTACGTGCCACCTGAGTCCTGATGCGTCCCTCTGGGGAGCGCTCTGTGAACAAGTGGTGAGCGGGGTGCGCAGGCAGGTGTGCTCACTAACGCACAGTGCGGTCCTGCCCCATCAGATGCTTTTTGAAAGATTACAAACAACCCTTCATCCTTATACAATGATGATGATGTCTCTCACATGGGGCCTCGAGCACTGTTGTTGGTAATAAGCTCTTGAGTGTGGTAGTTACAGCTGAGGGATGGGAATCCATCATCCGACTTCATCACTTGACTAGAAATGCAGAGCAAGGTGTTTTAAGACAAGATGCTCTGCGTTATTCCATTGCAGTTGTCTTGATTACAGAAGTAGAAGTACAGGGAAGGTAATGGATTTGCATTGGACTGATGCTAGTGAAGCAGATTGTAATCTGACCCACAGGAATTCGGTGAGAAGAAACCCAAGACAGAGCTACAAAGCTAAATCTTCTGACTCACACATTGTGCTTTAACTGCTATAAAATCCTCCTGTGTGCCCTGTGGAGCACTTTCTGGGGGAGGGAAGGCAAAGACGCTGTTAAATACAGCTCTTAATATGAAACGATGAAATCTGAAACAATGCTAGGTAGAAAAGGCAGGGGAAACGTGAATCCAGCAGGAGCCATTCCGTCAGTCCGAGGCAAGCGGAAGATGCAGACAGCAGAAGAGCTGTATTTCCACGATTTCATTTTGGGAGGCAATTAAGGAGTCCTGGCAATGGAGACCTTGGGCATATTGTGGTGTAGTATCATGTTAGAATAACTTGAGAGACGTGTGTTCGTTTTACACAGCAGACTGTCTTGTGGAGATGCTGCCTGGCTCAGAAACCCTAGTTACAGCCATGCAAGTGCATTAAACAGCAGTGAGGGTGTCCCTGAGCACCAGGACAGAGTTGTCCATATTGCTGAATACTTAAAATGGTTGATGGCATCAGTTTGGATGGGGCCATCTAGCTCTCTCCCATGTGATTCTTGGGTATGTTTTACCGTGGGCCAGGGACTTGTTTTACCACGTTACCATGGCCCAGGGACCGCTCCCAGCAGACCACTTGACAGTCTGTTTTGGAAGGCAGGAGGTTTTAATGGTACAGGTGCAGACTGTTTCATGACAGCTGGCCTCAGTCCCAGACGGTTCTCTTGAGCGCATTTGTTTATTAGCATAGATGTCACCGCTGTAGCTATGTTAACGTGATGCTGTGCCATGGCTGATCAGCATGCCGAAGTAACCTAAGCACAGTGAGACGTGGTGTAGCTACGTTGCTTGTGTGATTCAGAGATGTAACATAGTCATGCTTCTTACCCAAAGAAACAGGTTTCGAGCGTTTTTATATACCATACTCAATAACTGAAAGTTGTGCTGGCAGCTACTTACTGGTATTCAGTGGGCTATTTCCCTTTCTTGGGTATTTTGAGGCTCTGTATTACTACTAATCAGTAATGAGTAGTGCAGGCTGATCTCAGAGGATTGCTCAGGATCGTTTGTGCTTGTGATGGTCTTACGCTCTCCAATAACGCACAGTCCTGATCCTTCAACGGCACTAATGGGAATTGAGGTCCCACGTTTATCTCAAGCTTCTACATTCCTATTTTAATGTCTCTTGACATGTTCAGAGCTCCTCTTTGCTGGTGGGCTGACCGTTGAGCACAAATTCTTTGCAGACTGATGTGTCTTTTGACTGAGCGATGAGCCTTCCTTTTCAGTACCTCCCACTGCTTCAATACCCTTTTTGATCATTTTTTTCCTCATTATGTGCCTGTAAAGGGAACAGTCCTCCATTTGTTCAGTTTCTGTCCTGAATGTCTCTTTCCTTTTATCTATAATGTGATATCTATCAGAGGAAATAGCTTGCTGCAAGACCATGTAATTGGCCTGGAACCTCTGAGCCCCAGTATGGCCCCAGTCTGTCACCATTAAAGCCCATGAGTGCTTTATGCTTGAGTTAACCTAATGGGGAAATCATCTTCCAAGGGAACTGATAGAAGCCAATACTCAGGATGTTTAAAACAGGGATGGAAAGAATGGGAAGGAACGAAGTTGCTTAATGTCCAGAGAGTCTGCATGACCCAGGAGATGTTTATTTTGGTACTTAATTTTTCTAATGCATGATCTTGTCAAAGGGAACATTTGTTGTGTACAGTAGTCTAAAAAGCTTAAAAGACTTATAGAAACTTCAGAATTTAGTATCCTAAGTAGCTGACTATAAGGAAGAAAAATGTATTTTGTAATACAAAATAAGCCCCTTACCAGTACATGCCATGAATCGAAATGGTTTGTGCTAATGTTTTGAAAATATTAACGATTTTACTAACACTGTTATTTTTGTTCTTAAGAGCTAGATTCAAGACAAAGAAATTCTAAGAAAGAAAGGCATCAGAGGGAGGACAAAAGGTTATTCAGCTTGCCCCTGAGAACACATAGAGAGACTCATATTCATCCCTTTTTTTTAGGCATGTAGCCGAGGGTCCTACATGAGGAGTGTGGTTTCTGTAGGCTTCATCTCTAGAAAACAGCTAGGGAGAGACACACTTCAGACCTCTCATTTTATTGACTATAGAGGGAGCTTAGGGAGGGTACAGTCCTCATTTTGGCATCTGAGGTTGACATAAGCCTTTGAGCTTAATTATCCTTTTTTTTTTAATTCTGTGTATGTCAGTTATGCAACAAACATGAATTAAATATTAGCTTGAACCATATTAGAATTACAATAAAACCCCAATACAATTCTAAAGCCTATTAAAATGTGTCTGTGCAATTAGTCTCCAAGCACACTGTTGTCTCCTCCTTTCTCACTCCCCATCTTTTTATTTTTCCTCTTGTCTCATTTTTCATGTCCTGCCTGTACATAGACCGCCACTTCCTCAGTTCAGGACTCATTAATTCTCCATGTCCTATAATCTGCCTGCAGCACTTTGGGATAATAAAATAACAGTGTGAAGTAATAGAAAGCTGCTTCTACTTGCAGTAAGCAAAAGGCAAAATGTTGTCTCACTTCTGTCTGAAATACAAGCAGTGCAGATCTATATCGAATTAGCCGCCAACTGCTGAACACAGATACATTGAAGGACAGCCCCGGGCTGTTTTCAAACAGAAGTGCAGACTAAATGAAGCCTTGCTTGGGATGCTTGGAGGCAGCTGGATGTATATTGCTTGCCTCTGGGCTTGTGAAGAGTGACATGTTACATGGTTTTAACACCCTTCCAGATATACATGGTGCCAAAGGATACCAACGTGACTTGCTGCTGAAAATACCATGCAGCTTTATGGCCCGCACAGCACTACTCAGCCAGCCCCTGGGATCGCTTCCCCTTGGTCCCTGCTCAGAGCCGGACTGGTGGTGTGTCCACGACCCAGCAGTATGAAGAAGGAGGTCTCCTTCTCTGCTCATGTTGTTGCTGCCTCTGCCTTTCCCAGCTACACAAGGGTCCTGGGAGAGGTGCGTTGAGCGATAACATTGTATTCATAGAGGAGGTGCTATGTAACAGATATATGGGGCAACTGAGAGGGGCTGCTAATAACCTAATCATGTGGTCTCTGCCATGTGCGACATAAATATGTTTCCTTGCTCCCTGGCATTATCAAAGTGGCTGGGGATGCAGGAGTTAGTGAAGGGGAGAGAACAAGAGAGAGCTGCAAGCCCCCATCAGCAGCTCTCCTCCCCAGCATTGCACAGACCTCTTTCAAAAGCTTCAATAACCTCATGGTACTTGATGCTATTGGTGGATTTTTTTTCATCAATATTGTGGAAAATTCAGATTATGTCATCTTTCACCAGTCCAGCAGGATTGGCAAGAAGAGTTGGGGGTAGTTCCTTATGGTCTTTGTCACCTAAACCAGCAGTCTTAGCATCTGATCTTCAGGACACTGAGTGCTAAGCATGGGGCCGTGAAATACGGGAATGACTGTAATTGTTTTGTGTCTTCTGCAGAGATATGTCCATATTAAAATCGCAAGTGGCCACTATAGTTATGTGGGGTTGATGGCCTTTATTCCCTTGGATGCTTGAGAGCATAGAATATGAAGGTATCCTGAGAATATACTTAGATGGTATCTATTTCCAGCCAAATATCTTAGGAGTCAAGGCTCACATGTTTTTTTAATTTAAAGCAATATTGCATACTTGTTGCAATTATTTATATAAACCAAGCATTTAGGTTTGGATCCAAGAACTCTCTTATGACTCCCCAAACAGTTTGCCTGTTATGTTCAGGGCACTGCAGGGCATACATGCGAGCCATTAATTGTGGCAGAGAGCTCTGGCGAGTGGGGTCTGTTTTGGGGACCCAGGGAATAGGGGAATGGAGGCCGTGTGACTATGAACTCTAAAACCAAACACTCAGAAGTCATAGGTAGGGCCTCAGAAGTGGAAATGGATTTTCTTTAAAAAAAATACATGTATTCAGTGTTGGCATATTTGTTTTACCTTAGTATTTCTGAATCTTTAGGATATAAATGGGCCATGATTATGAGTTTTAATCAGCCCAGAATGGAGTTTTCAGGAGTTTGGGGTTATATGCAGCTGCAAAATTGATTGCACTGTTGCTCAAAATGCCTAACTGCTCTGACTTTCTCGTGGGTAATCCAGTATGCACTGAAGCAGAACCAGTGGGCCTGTGGTTTTACAGAGAGATGTCTGCAAGAGGAAAAGGGTTTCCTAAAGCAAAAAGCTTTGTCATCTAAATGTTTATATTTTGGTACTAATTTTATGTCTTCCCTGCTAGTTTTGACCAAAGAACAATAAAAATGCTGCTCTTTGAATAGAGTTCTCTTAAAAAAAGAAAAAAAATGTGCAAAGCAGCATTTAGAGGACATAAGGTGAGGAAGATGAGGAACAGAGTCAAAATCTAGTAGACTTCTGCTCCTAACCTGTGTCTGAAGCAGCCCAGTTTTCCCTTATAGAGAGCTTTCTGAGCTTTAATTTTTGCACCTAAAGTTAGGTGGCATGAATAGCCCCTAGATAAAACCCTAGTTGCTTTACTCACTCTACGTGTGTGTTTTCAAAATTCATTCGAGATGCCAGTTTTTCAGAGGCCATGTTCAAAACCTGTTCCAGTTATTATCTTAGCACAACAATAATGCTAAATGGGTGTTAAACTATTTTAATATGCAATGTGAGTTAGATTTGGTACATTTTTCTTTACCTCTTTTAGATTTAATACTAACTAAAATCTTTGTCTTGCAGGTCTGAGTACAGCCGTATGTCCTCTACCAGCAGTGAGTATAACTATGAGAATTTTTTTTAAATGGATTCTCATATTTTCTTTTTTCTGGTTCCTAATATTTATTAACATCAACCTAGTGTTATGATGGAGTTCACACTGACACAGTAAAGCCCCTGTTCCTTCTCTTCTTGGATCTATGTCTAGAAACAGTATAGAAAATTAAGCTGATTGGATGTTTATGACCAAAATATGAGCCATGTGTAAAGTCATAAATATTGGAGCTCACAAGAATGCAAGGCAAAATGAGAACAAAATCTGTAGACACGTTGTGGCCAGTGTGAATAGGTCCTCCAGCCAAATGAGTTTGCAGTAGTGAACATCATTAGAGCTGGGGGATGCAGGAATAATCGAATGCTTGTTGTAAGCTGATGCCAAGGAAGCACTTGAGAGCAAATTCTGTGAAGCATTTCTTTGATTTCAAGGATGATAGATGCTCTAGTAAGTGTCACAGTCTTTCTAGGTGTTTAAGATAGCCAGTTGAATTTCATGTTATCCAACTGATAAAAGATGAATCCTGGTGTCTGGATTTTTTTTTTTGCTTTCTTTTTCATCAATGCAAAATGGCTTTTTTTGGTTTTTTAGGAACAAGGAGCGATTTTTCAGTCCTCCATCTACCCACTCCAACCATTTTCTTAGTTGTAGGACATACTGTATCCACAGCACTTTGAAATGCATTAACACCTATTCGTGCACAGCTACTAGTATCTCTGTCATGTCAAAGTGCAAGGTGATGCCTGTCTCCCTGATTCACACATAGACGTGAGCTTTATTTATGCCAAGCAAGCAGATCAAAAATTCACAGATGACTAATTGTGTTTTATAATCTGGATCTTTAAGTGCCATGAAAATCAGAGGGGAAGAAAGCTGTCAGTTTTTTCTCATTCACACATTCCGGCTGAAGTGTGGAGAGGGTTATTTTCCGTCTCCCATGGTCTTCAGCAAAGGGCTTTTATTGATTTCAACAAGAGCTGGATCAGACAGTGTTCGTAATGTCTGGCTCCTGAGCTGATGTGACTAGCAGGGAGCTCGCTGTCTTTCCTCCATCTGCTCAATGTGTGTGTGTATCTGAGAAAGAGAGAATTCAGTGCAGCTTTTTCCTAAATTCTGTTGTTTAAATAGATTCCTGGTTTCCCGCTGTCGGATGTGATTCTTGAAATGATTGGCAGTCAAAATCCAGGCAATCAGCTTTTCTATGATAGTAAAAGCATATTGGATTTGACTGGTTACACCAGGTGTGTGCCCCACCACCCCCTCAGCTCACAATTTTGGGTGATGGCTTGGGGAATGTGCTGCCAGCTTCCTCCACTTTTTGGGTGGTGACTCATAATTATTTGCCTAGTAGAAGTGCTTATTTGGCAGGTAGGTTCAGAAGACAAGGTGTAAGTAAAGTATTGCTCATCTAAAAATTTGGTTTTGATCCCTTACCAACTTTGCATGACTGCTGCAAGTTTTACAAATAAAGGTAACAAATTACATTTGTAAGTCTTTGTTTTTATTAAATGAGCTGTTTGTAAGGGTAGTTTTTGGTTGTGTGGCAGCTACAGTGTGTCACGTTAACTGTGGTCACCTCAATGTCTTGCTGGCCACAGCTGTCCAGAATATGTGAGGATTACAGTTGTATTTCAACACCAGTAATTTGTCAGTACAAGGAGGTATTATCATTCCAGCAAAGACACAAAAGTTCGGGAGACAGGACAGTCTCCTCCTTTCTCTTTTCTGCTTCCAAGGCAAATTATATTGATACAGCTTCACGAGCAGCAGTATTTAACTTTGAATTTTGTAGGGTTTGTGTGGGCGGTTTGGTCAGAGAGTGCAAGAGTAACAGAAACAGCTACATAAAAGAATTTCAGTAAAATAGAAATGCTTTCATGTTGGAGGCTGGCAGTCAGGGGGGTGCATAATGCATTTGAAGAAGAGATTATTGGGGAAGAGATATTGGGAAAAAAAGGTGATTTGGCCATTTTAATTTCTTTGGGGAAAAGATTCAGCAAGTGGTATCATTCATAGTACAGAAAGCAGTCTAATCAATGATGCCATTAGGCCCTAACATAATACAAAGTAAGCTGTTGTAAATTAAAAAGCAAAGAATCTCCATTACCTACAGCTGCTTCATCTGAAACTCCTGTTCTAATGAAGTGAAGTTCATCTAAACCAGAAGGATTACGGGCTAATTTGGTTTTACAGGGTTCTTATTCGGTGGTACCAATGAGGCTCTGATTTCAGTGTTTAATAAATGAATAATCTTCTAAATTTCTGGATGAACTCCCCTGGACAATGGTTTTCCACAGACATGGCAAGAAAAGGATAAGAAAGATTTAGCAGGTGAATTAACTGCCTGTATCACTTGCTGCGATGACAGCAGCTGAACAAACTGCAGGACTTTGCACCGATGCAAAAGTATACAGGAACCCTAGACTGCCCAAGTCAGTGGTAAAATCTCATCAGCTGCTATATGGCAATGGAAGGATCATTCTGTACCTGCGTTATTTCTATTACTTTTTTTCCCTGACCGTATGGCAGCAGTTATCATGGGCGACGTACTACTTCAGCAGTTCAAAGCCCTGCCTGATGTGTTGGTTGGACCTTGGGTCTTATGCAGCATCTCAATTCTTTTCTTCTTTGCCCTTGTGTCCCGGCTTCGGGTAACCCAAAAATGTTTTTTACTGGCAGCATTCATCTAACATTTGTGGTTTTGTACAGCAAGTACTTTGGGAAAGAGTACCAAAGTTTGCAGAGTGTGTTTATTTCTGGAAGAAAATGCAGCAGTTATCAGCTGTGTGGGCTCTGGCTGTTGTCAGGGTGACTGTGTGCCACTTTGCCTTTTCTTATTGAGCAGAGTAAATAGGCCATGCAAACCTGTCTGCTGGATGCTGGGTTTTGAGGTATTACAGCTTTGAAAGGTTCAGCAGTGTGATTTCAAGGAAGAGAAGTGCTAAATTAATTTTGACTTTTTTTGTTTTTCCTGAATTATGGTGTATATAGCTACTTTTCCCTTTGTTCTTTAGTAGGAGGTGTGCTTTGTCTTATTAGGATGTTTTGCCCATTGGTGTGCTCTTCATTAATCTAGAAAATGTATTAAGCTTCTTTTTGCTCATATTTTCAATTACCTTTTCAATTACAGTTTTCAATTACCATTAGGAATCCCTAATCATACATGAGAGGGAATTATGCTAGGCGCTTTACACACACAGAAGAGATCTTTACCCAAAGTAAATAATACCAAAATATGAAGACCATAGGTGGCATATGGTTACAGACAGTTGGAATCACAAAGAAATAATTAATTAGTGTTGGTCAGCACAATAAGCAACAGTCTCTGCACATCAACACTTCAATTATCTTCAAATTGCTTTGAGCTATGTGTTTCAGGGATGATTTTCGACCAGGGAGGAGGAGTTTTGACAGGGGCTGCTTATTTTCCTCCTCTGCATAATCTTTGCATTTATGATAATAGCTCTTCAGAAAGACTCAAACCAGAAGTGGGCATTTTGAAGCAAGACTTTTGTGATTTGTAACATTTGAAATATTCCATACCTAGTCAGCTCTGGAGCCAATTTAACCAGCTTGTCTTAGTTATTGTGGAAGTGAGTGATTTCCCCCCCCCCGCCCCGACATTTTTCAGCTAGGCAATCAGTAGGGAGCTGCCTGGATACATGTTTGTACCGCTCCAGCTAAGTCGGAAAATGAAACATGAAACTGGCCCTATGGGATAAGATGCAAGTTTGTGGCAGATTTTAGACCATTTGAGATAGTAAAACCACGTAGCACGCAGTGGTTCATGTTGTGCTGCTCAATGAGGTAAAGGGCTTGTCACTCACCTGCTTTGCAGTTGGAAAGCTGGTAATTTGCCATCCTCTGCTCCCCTGCCTTTCATTCAGCAGCTGGGAAACGATTGAGTCCTTCTGGGGTGTTTTTAGGTTGTATTCTTCCACGGTAAACCTGAGAGCTGGGATATTAAAATTTTATTTCCATGTTGCGCATACTTCCTCACCCATGGAATTTCACCCACTTTCTGGTTCTAAAAATTAAGGGCAAGATAGTTTCTTTTGGCAGATTTACAAATATGTGGGTTACTGAGCAGGTTTCTTTTTAATAAATTTTTTTCTGTTTGGTATTCTGTTCCTATGCTAGTGTATATTCAGATCTTTGTTTTGGGATTTGGTCAACGTTTTTTCAGTGTCGTCTGCATCAGCTCCTTGGGCTGGTTTTGGACTCTGTTTTCTCTACAAGTGGCAAGAGTCCTCATGTGCAAAACTTGCAGTCTTTATGGAGAGCTAGTAAGGGCAAGGTTTCTCTTATTCTTGATTCCAAAGGCAGGGTGAGGTGCTAAGGCTGTATCTCACCCTCATGCACCAGCTGTGTGTTGAAATAGGCTGCCCTAACGGCACTTTGGATGGTAGATTTTATTTCTTAAATGGTGTTTTCTCTTTGTGCTGGATCTGGCCATGGGGAATGGGAAATCATCAGCACTACAGTACTCGCTGATTATGAAAAGCCCCTTGAAACCTTGTGTTTGTGTATGCACCCTGAACTAGTCTAAGACGACATACCCTAATCGACATCCTTTTTCTGACAGACTTATTCCCAGTCTTTTTTAGACACCTAGCAATTCTTATTAAAGACAATTAGGGTAAGTTAATGGCATGTAGTCAAGTGACAATATTCAAATAAGAAGAAAATGGTTGCCCAAAAGATAGTGCTGTCCTGAATTTGAGGTAAACCTTTGTTTTCCTAAACCTGCATTACCTTTCTTTGCTGGTTCAGTGCTGTATTTATCTGTTCTCATTTTGAGTAGCTGTGTTTACTTTGAAGCTAGCTGTGAGGTTAGGGCCTCATTAGAAATTACATATTTGTATGTACTGTGTATTCTGGGAACCCACCAAAAGCTACTCGGGTGCCGATGGAGTCCCTCAGGTAGATTGTGAGGGGTCAGTGTTAGGCCACCTGTCCCACCCATGCTTGGAGCTTGCTGAGGCACAGTTATGTGACAGTTTTCACATCACTTCCATACCATGTGCCCGTAGCAATATACTGCCTCTCTCTTTTGCTCTTTCTGTTTTGTCTCTTTTTCTCGTCTTTTTTTTTTTTCCCACCATGGCATCTGCTTCTTGATGTTACCTGGCAAGAGCTTTCCTCTTCCCTCTCTATTTGAGTTATTAGATTGTAAACATTATTGGAAGGAAATGCAAAGAAGAAAATGTATCCTTGAATAAAAGAGAGAGTCGGATCCAGCCTGAGCACTAGGTCCTTTATAGAGGAGAACAAAGTCAGTGACTCCAGAAGTTCTCACATTTCTAATACTTAAGAATTTTTATTACTAAATAATACAGATCACATCTGTCAAAATGGGCACTAATGGAGCCTTTGATGAAAAGCAAAAGAGGTAGCCTTCCTGGTTGCAGAGATAACAGAAGCTACAGGAGCATAAGGATCTATAGTATTATGCAGATGTATAGGTGCCTTGTAACAATAGCATATGAAGGAATGGCTTCCCGTTACTTGTGTATCATTTCAAAATCGGGCTGCCTTCACTTAACTCTTAAAGGTGATGAAAACTAACCAGGAGCAGGAAGGGGGCTGGGTTTGATTTGGGTTTTTAAAAATCTGTCACAAAGCTAAAATTTCATAATACAGTTGCCTACTTTAAGTCAGGTTAGTTCAAACTAGTTCTGACCCAGCGATTGCTGGACTGGGTATCTTCTAAGTATATTTCTCCAAACAATGTAATTTAATAAGTGTAAGGATATAATTGTATTCTTTTACTCCAATATGAAGATATACTGTAGTATATTGTTTCTTATTTCCATAGAGAACTGAGATGCTTTTACAATGGCTGGCAACGAGCTGTATTAAATACAATTGTAAAAACAATTTACGGTGGCCTTGCCAGCATCATGCTGCATTTCCAGAAGGTGTTATTGTAAAAGGAAGACTAATTAAAGTATGAGGAAAAATGGAAGAGGAAATTGGACCCAAATCATGTAGAGCTCTTAGCCTGCAGCATCTGTCAGTGCTGCAAATTCAGGTGTTTTATTTAGTAGTGAAATCTGAAGTGTCAGCTCCTGTGGAAAATATAGTGAGCATCTTCTGTATATCTTGCCTGGCCTGTGTTATGCTGCTAGAGGTAAAGAGCAGTGCTGTTTCCCACTGTGGCTATGTGAAGAAGGCAGATGTCATTGCTACCTGCCACCTAGCAGTCTTTGGCTGTGAAAAACATGTTTATGTAGCTGGTTGACATTAAATTCCACCACAACGAAGGAGCAAATGCTTACGTACAGGATAGAAAAGTATAGTACCGAACCACAGAAAGTTGAGGTCGGAAGACACCTCTGGAGATCGTCTAGTCCAAGCCTTCTGCTGAAAACATCCCCCCTCCCAGCCCCACCAGCATCCCAGTCTCATCCACAAGCATCCACAGATGATGCATCCAGAGTTTCAGGAGCTGTAAATGGACCCTTGCCTATGTCAGGAACGGCACAGAGTTATCACTGCTGCCAAGCACCATTCCCTGGAAACAATGCTGGAGATGTTGTTATTGAGTTAACAGTGTTATTTGCGCTTCTGCCTTTTGAGAAGTTGAAGTTAGGATGCTGTTCTAGTAACGAGATAGCATGTTGAGGTTGGTCGTGCTGCACATGGTTATTTAGAAGCATAAGGAGTAGAGAGGAAACATCCCCTTAAAGACATGGCTAAAGATGGCCAGTAGCCAGAAAGAGAAGATAAAAAAGAAATGAGGCACAGTCGTGTGTAAGGACATGCACAAACGAATGTGTAACTGTGCTTGAAATCAAATCTAGATTTGGTTTTTGCATGCCAAGTGTGTGGCACTAACAACAAGCATGCCCTTCCCCTTGTAAAGACTGACGTTCCCGTTTAAATGTATTTAGCTTGGAGTAACCCATGTATCTCTGCTCTTTGTTAAAATCAGAGTTTCACTCTTTGGGATCATTTGGCATGCACCAAACTGTGTTCCCCATGGTTAAATTACTTCCTACTGGCTTAGTGCTAGCTTGGGATTCCTGTATCGAGGGGGTGTAAGTATACCCTGAGCAGTTACTGGACCAGAGTTATCAAAACCCTGTTTTTGTTGGTTTGTATATTGTTTTCTGACCACATCCAGTCAGGTTTTTTTTTTTTCCTGGCATATAGAATCATAGAATAGAATCATAGAATCATTAAGGTTGGAAGAGACCCTTAAGATCATCGAACATACAGCAGATAAAAACAGGACTAGTTATTAAAAAAAAAAATCATGTATGAATGACAATCTGGATGTTTTTCTAGCTCATTTTTTAAGCACACATTGTCGGAATCAAAACCACATAAGCAAGTATTTCTTCTTTCTCATTAGCAAGCATGATTCAGAAGCATAGGAAATCTTTGATAGACACTGAGCTATTAAGTGCCAAACAATTCTAGTAAAAATTTACAGGAAAGATTTCAGAGAAAGTTAAATTGGATTATTAGGTGATGTGGGTTGAATTTCCCTCTGTGGAAGTGTTACTGCTGCTTTCCCAGAAAACCACAAGGATCTAGGCAGCTACTTAGTGGGTCTTTTACCCTGAGCAATGGGTTGCAGGAAAGATCTTGGCATTCCAAGTTCAGCTGGTACAGTGATGAGAATGATCTGGAAATTGTTGAGACGTCTGTCTGAATTGTTAAAGCTCAAAGAGGGAAGCTAAAAAAATAAATCTGTCCCATGGCAACTCCTGACTCAGAGTTGTGGTAGAACGGGAAAAGCCATCTGACTCACTGAGTCAAATGACAAAACACTTGTGAAGGCTGAAGCTATTAAGGCAGTTTCTACTAAATGCATGCTGTTTTGACAATGCCAACAATTAGTTTCCTCATTCTATTGCTGCAGTACATTATCGTGGTGTATTTTCTTTAATTTGAACTTTAAAAATAATTAAATAAACTTTATTTTTGCAAGCTCGGTGGGGAACTGGGACATTTGGTAATTGATGCGTGCCACATTCTGGAGCAGTAGATGTCCACTGCCTGCTTCCTTTTTGTTGGTACCACATATTTGTTGATTAATAGTTTTGGAAAAAAATCTTGTATCCGTAATTTCTAAAAGGTTCATGAAATGTTTACCAGGTGACTCCTGGCTGCCAGCGTATGGGATCAGGATGAAGCACCGACAACAAAGCATGCTTTCTATTACTGCTTCCCTTTTCCATCAGCTGGTATGGGGTAGGTCTTTTGAACCGCACACTGCTGCCAGCTGAAAGGATTATGAGATTCAACATAGTTTTCCACTACTGTCAAGTCCAAATGGCTCCTTTGCTGTGATGTTAATATTGTTAATTGTCTACAGAGACACAAACATGGCAATGTTTGACCATGCCCCAGGGTTTGATCCCATATTTTCTTTAGATATGTCTTGAGTGTAGGTGCTTTGTTGTGGCTTCTGCCTTCTCTCTGGCTGGGTTTCCCTGCCACCTCTTTGTGATACCAGCAAGGTTTGTGCAAAAGCACAAACTGATTAAAAAAAGAGGTCTGCCTGAAAATTAACATTTTTAGCCAGGTGAGTTCTCTGACTGCCACCAGAAGGCACAATCCTGATTACTCCTTGTCTGAGGGCTTCTTTTCAGTCTGTTCAGCAAGCTGTTTTAGCTTGCACCTAGACCTGACACGTGGGAAGCACTGGAAACACTTAGCTGGGAATAGCAGGGGGAAGAGTGCCAGCAGTGAAGTCTTAAATTGCCTTAAGCCCATCATAAAATCACACTCTCAGTTAACTAGAGTACATTGTGTGAGGTATGGAGCTCATTGTTGGACCAAATTTGTCAGCTGCTCAAGTGTACAGCATTTCTTGGCTTTTTTAAGGCAATGTTCTTTCTGCCCTTTTATAAAAAACGTATTTTTGAGAATCTCTGCTTTACACAGGAGTCAGATTTTAAGAAAATACAGTGCTTGCAATCAAAGGACTTTGAACAGTATAGTGTTGGACACAGATTGAATGCTGACATGCGTTGTACAGCTTTTGATTTACTGGTGATTGCTGATGGGAATTTTACTGAATTACTACACATTGCAACTCTGTACAGAATCTGATATTAATCTGAAAGATTGGTGTCTGGATTCTTGCCAAGTACAACGATTCATGTCTTTCTTTAGGAAAATTTTATACTTGGGAAGGATGTGCATCTTTGCAAAGCTTAACTCTTCTAAAGTGGAAATCTGCAGCCATTTGGAATACTGCTCTTTCTCTGTTTCAATTTCAGGCCCTCTTCCCTTCCCTATCCCCCGCTAAAAAGTGAGGCGACTTTTTTTTAATTCTACATACAATACAAAATAGCAAGAAAACAAATTAATGTACTAGTTGAGCATTAATCATTAATACACCTTCCCTGTATTTCTCCACTGGACTGAATTTAGCAGCAATGTAGGCTGTTACAGAAAATCCCACGTCTTACCCTGATGGCCCAGGCTCACTCATGCCCGTAGCATCACCAAACTCACTGGGGCAAATCCTGCAAGGAGCAGCTCACCATTGTGCTTCAGTTCCCCACTCAGGGGTTTCTGATTACTGTGTCTTCTTTTGTGTTTCTGAAAGACACAGAATGACAATTGCCAGCTGTTTTGCACAAATCAGGAATACTTTTCAGGGTATAAAAAAAAATTTTACTAACAGTTTCTCTTACAGGTATTGGGTCTCCTGTGAGAATTAATCTTTGTGTGATGAAGCCATTTGAGCCCCTAGATGGGCAAATAGAGGTAGGCTGTGGCTTTTGAGTGAAGACAGCTAAGACAGTGAAGAGAGTTTGAAGATGCCAAATCATGTGAATCTGTTTTGTGGCATGGACACATCCAGACATCCAGACAGCTCTCAAATTGTGGTGAACTGTGTGGGAGGGAAGAGGGGAAATTACAACAGTTGACATCCAGGAGAATATCCCTGAAGGTGTATGAGTACACCAACATTTTGGGGTTCTTGCTTTTCAGCAAGTTAGTAGCTAAGTCTGTGGTTGAGAAGAGTATTGAAGTAAGACTTCAGTGCTCTGCAGAAAATAAGTAGATGATAGGGATTTTTTTTTTTTAATTTTGATTATATCTAACACTGCTATTGCCAATGTAACATATGTTGTCAGCAGCTGAGGGAGGAGAACACCAGGTTGCAAGAGCACCATGCAGCAAGAGTAAAGAGCTCATGGAGAAGACCACAGCTTATCTTGGGGGGTGTTTGTGAGGAATTGCCAAGCAGTTTTCTTGCTTGTAACCATGGTGTGAAAGCACCCACTGCGGGTTCCTGCAGTTTGTCTGCATGAAGATCCCATACACCTTCTTCTCCTAGTTGGGGGTCTTTTTTTGCTGGGTGCTTAATATAGAGTAAAGCACAGCCTCTGCTTTGGTGTGCCTACAGGCTCCATAAAGCCTCGGTAGATCACACAGACACGGCAAGGAGAAGGCTGTAGTGTCAGGGACATGGGATTACACAGCCAGAAACACAATGTGGCACTCCCGTCCCTTTCTTTTTAGCCCATTTTTGAAGGGAAACATGATGTGAATGTGTGCCATCTTTCTTCACACTAACTTCCCACATGTTTCATCGGAACTGGATGAAAGGCAGTGGGGCAAACTTTTGTCTCCATGGAGAAAAAAAGCTTTAATGTGAGTTCAAGTTCTTCTCCTAACCTACAGTTGGACAGTCAGCCCACAGGCAAAACACACGTACCTTTATACCAAGTGTGAACTGCTTCTTGTCTGCCAGGTAGTTAGGGGATAAGTGAGAAAGTTGCAGTACTGTGAATGAGGAGATGAGGGAAATAGGGACTGAGAGTATATCTGTGACCTAAGGAGTCCCTGACTCTTCGCCTTGCTATGAGCAGTGAATAGTCGGACTACAGGAGTCAAAGAAGTTGGTTTTGGAGGATGTAATGGAAGACGTGACAATCACATAGTTCAAGAGCATTTCATCCATAACATCACAAAAACGTCTCATTCGTTGACAAAGTGGTACAGCAAGATAAGATACTAGAACAAGAATGATTTTCAAGATAAGCATGTAGGCCTGCAAACTTTCCCTCCAATTTTAGTTGCATAGCTCAGGTGCCCAAGATGGAAATGGAGTTACTTGGGTCCCACTACACTTGTGGACAGTGGTGAATGATGGGCCTTATCTGAGGTTTGATTCTGTCTCTCACCATGGACTACAAAAGGAGCCCAGGACAGCCAGCCTCCTGCTGGAGGGACATCTGTCAGGTACCTAACCTTCCATGGGATGACTCTGGACCACAATGGTTGCGTTTGCTGTGAAGAAGGTGAGGATTATATGGTTTTGAAGGCAAGCCGAGATGGCATCCTTGGCACCGTAGACCATATGACTGCAAACAGGAGAGCAAGTGTCAGGGTGCAGTTGCATGATCAGCTTAAGATGCGTAGCTACACAAGTACCTAGGCCAACATAAGGGAGGGGGCAGGAGTGCACGGAGAGGTGAAGGATGTGAGATGGAGTGAGATGGCCCATTTCAACAGCAGCTTGAGTTGATCATGAAAGGTTACCCTTAGGCAGGGGAATGTAACTGGTGGGGGAGGGATGAGAATTCACTTGGGGCTGTAGCACAGTGGGGAGTTTCAGCAATTCCTGCACCCTCTAATGGCAGAGGTACCACATGATGAGATCTGCCATTGCCTTTGCTTGATCATGCAGGGCCTCTGTGTGCTGTAAGTATCACTTTTTGATAAGATTCATTCCTGCAGGGTTGGCTGCATGCTGTACACCAAGGGCAATGACACCTCATAAGACTCTTCATACTAATGTACCAGAGAAAGCTTTTTATCTCCATCAGGCAGATAATGGGCTTAATTTTCCAGCTTTATTTTTGCTCAGTACCTTTTTTTTTTTTTTGGTTCTACAGCAACTGGATAACAGCACAGAGAGCCTATATCATGTGCCCATCTGGAGGAGCAGATTGACCATTTTGCCATGCTTGTCAGTATGCTGGTCTGCTGTGCATTGTCTATACTACCTTAGTAGGGATGGAGGAGTGAACATCCTGGCACCATTATCTCCATTAGAGAACATTCAACTGCAGCTCTGCAGGAGAATGCTGCTCTGATGAGAGCATGAAAGAGGTTTCTCCTCTTGTCGCTGTGCTGTGCAGAATATGCCCTTTCTTATTGCTTCTGAACATCCTTCATGAGTTTGAGGTGGTGTGCAAAAGCAGGGCATGCTGAGAAGCACATTATCCTGCAGCCCTGCGTTTGTCAGATGCTATTAAACAGTGGGGATAGAGAATGGAGGAGCTGGTGAATCTGTCACATCCTGCTTGTTCAAAAGATTATTGATGCTGCATAATTCATCAAAGCGTGACCTAGCAGTAGGTTTTGCTGCCAGAGGTGTCCAGTAACCGCTTCTGTTGCAGCTGCCCATAAAGTGATGCTCCTTGTTTATGAAAATAGCCTCTGTCTTTGTGTCTGCCCATGAGCCTTTCAATTAATACACCTAAAACGGTCAGTCTTGCCTTGGACTCAGATCAAATATGAAGGTCCTGTTCCGTGAGAAATGCTACCATTTTGGCATTTCTTTGTGTTTTGGAATGGGATTGAAATAGGGAAATACTGACATTTTCTGTGCAACAGAAATCCCGGTAAGTTTCAATTAGGAAATACTCTAGTGTTTTTTTTCTGTTCTTATTTACACAGTGATTTTTTTTTTTTTTTTACATTCCCACAGTTGAAATATTTTCATTTATTGACAATGAACAAAATATGGTGATCTGTAATGTTCAGTTTAGAATTATTTCATTGCTTCCTGATAGCAGTTATTTCCTGATAATGAAGTACTGCTCAACGGAGTTGCAGGTCAGAAGCCTGGCTCATTTACTCTGACCCTCTCCCATTGCTTGATTTACGTCTCCTGTAGTGCGTCATGCAATTTGGTCAGAATGAAATGTGAAATCTTACTGCCTGATGTAGTGATAAAGGAATCTAGTCTGTACAGTGTAAGAGAGGTTCAGGTGTTTGTTCCCATGAAGTGCGAAAATTTAAGTTCGTGTTCCAGTGTTCAGATTCTCAATGAAATATTGAGGGCCAGCTAAAAAAAATATTTACGTCAAGTATTTATAGGTTGAATACTTCCTCCGAGTTTTCTGGATAGAAGATTGAAAATATAGGTGGCTAGAAAATTGAAAATATCTGCCACAGTTTGGAAATGCACTTTCCCATGAACAAACTGGGGCCAGGATCCAGTCTGCCTAAAATCTCTCTTTGCCATCGACTCCATCCTAGCTCACATACTTACCAGGTCTGCCTAACGCTGTACGTAACTCTTCATTAAATATCTCCTGGTGAGTCTGAGAGGTCATTAAGTCCATATCTTGATTCACTAACACAGGGTTAGCAGAGACATTTCAGGGAGACAGATACTTATCTCCTTCCTAAGCTCTGCTATGGGCTGATTTTAGGCAGTCAGTGGATTTCCAGCCAAGTCCACTGGAAGAGCCTGGAAAATCAGATGTCATCAAGACTGCTGAAGGTGGTGACTTCTGAAATAAAAAAGTTGGTTGGAGTACTGCCCCGAGAAGGGACAGGTCTGCGTGCAGGGCAGCTCCAGGGGGAATGCAGCCTGGGCCTCTCACAGTGTAAAAGAGGGACCAGACTGCCAGGTCATGGCCAGATAACCCAATGACCGTGCTGGAGCCAGGTGTGCAGGAGTCCTGGGGCCAAAAAGCAGATGCAAGAGGGAGACTTCTGCAACCTAGGGTTATTCAGGTGGCATGGGAGAAAACTCTGCTCATTTCTTCTACGAACATTTTGCCTCTTGTGTGGTTTAATGTAAAATACATACTCCAGGGAGAAGGAGTTGTAGCTCCAGTTCGCCATACCTCCAGATGAGCCTAGCTGCTTCCCAGCTGCTACGGTTGCTGACTTGAAGTTACACCCGCTTGTGCCTGCTTTGGGCCAGGAGCCCTGCCTTCCAGGCCAGCTGCAGCAAGGATGGTGTTACCCCATACCCCAGTCTTTATAGCACCTCTCAGGGGTGGTGGCTGCCCCCCCACCCTCCATCCCAAGGAAGCAGAGCACTTAACCCATTGCTTCCCGCTTCACCCATGGGTGTTTTTGCCACTAGGTTGCCACTGTTGTCATGGCCATCCTGCTAGGCACCGCTGGGCAGCTCTGGATGCCAAGAGGGTTGTCCTCTGCAGGCACCACTGTTGCCTACAGAGTGAGGGGCAAGGAAAGGAATTAGGAAGGCAAGATCATCCTCCGCAGGTTTTTCAGAGGCAGCAGCCGCTCTCCATGCACTCAGCAGGGGACATAGGCAACTGGGCTAGACAGACAGGTACCTGTCCTGTCTGTCCCCAAAACAAGGCAGCTTGAATTTCAGTGAAGTCATGCCGAAATGAGGCAGCTGGCACAGGGAGACTGACAGCACCCACTGCTTTCTGTCAGATTGTCTTTCTGATGAAAAAATCCTGGTTTCTGGGCAGGGGAAGGAGGGGAGGAAGAACCACAGGGCAAGACTGCCATTCTGCTTTGCAGGACTTTCTTTTTTCTCCACTCAACAGTACTGCATCAGCAGCAAAATAAAAATAATATGTCGAGAAGGACCCATCCAAAGCTCAATCATAATATATCAGGCCACCTTCAGCTTCCAGCTTTAGGACATCAAGTGTGACAGCCCCGCAGCATTTGGGCTGACTGTTTGCTTTAACATCTCATGGGTGGTTAAAGCTACCTAACAGGAGTAAAAAATTTAGAATTGTAAAATACTCTTTCAGTCCTCGTAGTAATTACCTCTTAGCAATGTTAGTGCTTTGCCAACTCAAAGAGAACTAATCCCCTTCTGTCATAGGAAAGAAAAAAATGTAATAGCTGAGAGAGCTGTGGAGCTTATTTTCAAATAGATGCCTCAGCATTTTGATATTTTCTGTGGGATTAACTAGTAACACAGGAAGGCTAATACATATGCAGAGCTTTCATTTGCTTCTGTGAAAATTTGCCGGGGGCAAATTGAACTGTGTCATGAGAAATGGTGTCATTTTCCCCCCTTCCTTGTCAGTTGAAGCAAAAAGCCTTGATAGTAACACAGGAACTGTTTGCAACTTATCGTCAGTTCAGGGGAAGTTTCTCTTAGCTCCTTGCCTCATATTTCTGCTTTTCTTATGTTTCTCTTTTTCTTACCAAAACAGAAAGGGCTGCCATTTTATAAGCACAGAAGCCCCATAATGAAAGGTGTAAAACTGTTGCAGTAAAAGCATCTTTGCTAACATAAAATAGATACTGCAGCTCTTTCTGTACTGATTTGTTACACTTTTCCCCCTTCAGCATAGTTGCTTCTAGCTCAAAAAAAGATTATTTGCTCTGCTGTACGTATAACCCTAGCTCCTAACGATGGCTTTGTGCCGTGCTTTGGTGGTCTTCTGAGGCTGGCTCTGCGAGCATCTGGTGCCGATGGGCACAGGCAGCGACGGCTGCAGAATACTAATGCTGGGGCTGGCTCCCACAAGGCTCCACTTTTGAAAAATGCTTTAGCCATTCAGTGTTCATGCACCATGCTGAGCAACAGGAGGGCAGAAAAGCCATGCTCAGGGATTTTTTTTTTTCAATGCAGAGCAAGAAGCTGACAGGAACGATGGCTCTTTGCTTCACACTGTTGTGTCCAGGCTTCTTTCAGAGCAGCGGTCATTTATATGCATAAATATCAAGCCTGTCACTTGTTGCAGGCTTTGATAGCATTTGTGTAACAAAGGAAACAGAGGGAGAAAAGAGCTGAACATCTTCTATTCTAGTCTTAGAAAATGAATGACTGCGTAGCTATGGCGATTACTTTCTCTCTGGTTTTGTTAGATCACTGTCCTCCGAAATTTGTTTTCCTTCCTGTCCTGCTGTCCCATCTAAAGGACCATGAGAGGACCTCTCCCCACGCCCCCTTTGTCTTTCCCCCACACTGCGACTATCCACAGGAGATATCTCAAAGAGTTGCCTACCAGTAACAATTGCCACAGCAAAGCCTCTTGCCATATACTGACACAGATTTTTTTTTTTTGCTTCCATTTTTTTCTTCCATTAGCCATCTGACAAAGTCACTCCACATCACCCATTTCATGCAGCGATACGAGAACTCCACTGTAATTGTATTTTTGATTATTTACTTGATTTTTCTGTATCTCCCCTAGGCAAAATGCATGCTTGCTATTTGCTCTGCATACCATATCTTTCTGCAGCTTCTAAATTGAGGCTGATGGTATGTTTACCAGTCATCTCTGGAAAGCTATGCAGTTGCATCTAGCTTTTCTCTGGGTCTTGTGGCTATTCTGTATTGAAAGACAACTAAAATACACTACTTGTATAATACTGCTTTTCCATTAAAGCAATTGCTGAAGTATCACAGGAATGTTATTCTGATGCCAGGAGGGAGGAGGGAGAGGTTCGTACTGATTGCCAATAGGAGGGGAAACAGCCTGTGAGACAATCCCCCTATTAAATGTGATCTGAACAATGAAAAGCTTGGGAAGCCTTTCTAAGGCTTCTCACATTTAGGCTTTGTGCCCAGGCTCGGGGTCTCAGACATGGAGGTGGTTTCAGAACACCGCATAGGGGGAACCATTTCAGCAAAAATATCCAGATTACCTGGATAATTTATTAAACTGTCTTGGATCTTCATTCACATGCATCTTTATTGGCATCCAACTCCAGCAGAACAGAAGTGACGATTTCTCCCCTGCCCTCCAACCAGCCATTGCTCTGCTTCTGAGCTATCAAAGAGGTTTCAGGGACAACAACAGATAGAGCCCCTGTGAACATTCCCAAGGCTACCTAGAGGTTTCTTTTTTCCCCTGAGTAAGTGTAATTTTTTGTGCTTCCCGCTTTTACCAGTCTTCCCTAATCTTATAAAAACCTTGAAGCAGTAGTATTATAGTCTTGATGGTCTGAAGATATAAACAGTGCAGGATTTGTAGGGACAAGTAATATCTTTTCCTGAAGAAGGACTTGTGTGCCTGAAGGCTTGTCTGGTTTTTTTCCCAACTGTATCGGTTGGTCTAATAAAAGATATTACCTCTCCCTACAAACTTTGCCTTACTTATTAAAACAGTTGCCTCTAGGACACAGAACACTCTTAACTGGGTGGAAAACTCCAACGTCAAGGTGATAGAGTGGAGTTCAGTGGTGTGATTTCTATGCTCTGAGCCAATTGGCACAAATTAAAACAAGGTGGGATGAACAGTGTCCACACTGATCATTCTGCACATCATTAGTGTCCCTTTCACCCCCACTCTATGTCAGTATTTTTGTCTTTCCTACCTCTCAGCTGTATGGGGTAGCTCCTTTCTAACACAGAAATGCACATTGGGTAACATCCTTTGGATGCTACCTCAGTAGAAACAGCAACTCTTATGGTATGCTTGATGAAACTTCTCTGTCTTCTGATTATTTTCTTGGTTGCTGTATCTATGTACATTATTTTTAGTTTACTGCAGGTGAGCTTGAGAGAGATGGAAAAAAAAGCCCAGTGTGACTGAGTAGACTGTTTCTCGTTTAAGGATCACCTAAATGTTGACAACTTGGTTACAAATCTTAAAGGATATTTTTCTTTTTATACTCTCAGGTGAACTTTCTGTGGAAGGCATACAAGACCCATTCCTTGTTAGTGTACATATTATCACAGACCCAGGTGAATCCAAGACTCTTCAGCACGCCATCGATAAGCTTCTAGCCTGGATCCATCCAGACCTCCAACTGTTTCGAGTCTCAGAAAGACGAGTGCCCAAGAAGCGCAGGAAGCCAGGGAAGGCTGGTGTTTCTCAGCCAGCCCTTGCCATCATTCTGTTTCTGCAGGAGGAATATGGAGAAGAACCTATCTTGCAGCTCCACGAAACCTTTCAGCGGCCACCTTGGCATTACCACCACACAGAGCGAGTGCATGGGAAGTTCCTCCCTTACATGCCGTGCAGCCAGGACTTTTACACTTTGGCTCCAGAGACTCCTCTGTGGGCCATTCGCCCCGTGCACTACGGGAAAGAAATTATCCGCTTCACTATATACTGCAGGAGTGAAAACTTCGTTGACATTTTGAAATTGTATGAGTTAATACTGAAAAGACCAGTATGTCAGAAAAAAGCAGACTTCTGTGTTTTTCCTGTCTATTCAAACATGGAAATAGACATTCAGTTTTCTTTAAAAAAACTTCCAAAGGGCCAGGTGCCAATGCCGACAGAGTCAGCAGTGCTGGAGTTCAGAGTAAAAGATGTGGGGCAGCTTGTGCCTCTCTTGCCCAACCCTTGCAGCCCCATCAGTGAAGGCAGGTGGCAGACCGAAGACCATGATGGAAATAGGATCCTTTTGCAGGTAAGTTCAGTACACAGGGAAACAGAAGCACATTTATTGGTTTTGTGCAGGAAAGCTTAACCTGCAATGGTAGCCAGAAAAGGAGGCTTTTTTTTTTCTTGCTCTATCCTGGGGGAAAGAGCCAGGACAGTACCGCTAAAGAAAGAACTTGAAACCCCTTGCTGTGTGTGTAACTAATCAAGAAAGCAGTGGATGATACTATCCAGATATCAGTCAACCTCAGTTTATGCAAAGAGTGATGTGAGATGAGGTAGCTGTTTAAAAGAATGAGGAGAGAAGGAATTACGAGCCCAAGTGGAGAAATGATGGCTGATGGGTGTAGTTTTATAAGAAATATGGGCACAGAACTGACAGGGGTTTATAAAATAGCTCTCTGTTATGAGATTTTTGTGGAAGACAAGCAGAATTCCTGATGGTACTCATTAGTTTCTAGCATCACAGTGTGACAAACTGCATCTCTCTTTTGCACAGTGATTATCAGGATGGGGAGAGAGGTGGTGAAGGAAAAGAAATGCACCCTGAAGAGCAGCCTGAGAGAGACATTCCCACAGACTGTCTTTTTGAACTAATCACAAGTGCTCGTAACCAAGTCCTGAAAGAGAGTTTATTTGTTAGGACATCTGTAGGCACCATATCTGGGCAGCGTATCAGCATGCTCTGCTTCACTACACCACATCCGAGGGAGATAAAGGGGATAACAAGCAGCGAGCTTTTAATAGCTGCCTGCCCTGCAGAGGGGGTATCTGTGGCAATCCAGAGCCAGGTTAATGTGAATTCCTGCACTGCAGAGGTATTTATTGCTGCTTAGCATTCAAGTCAAGGAGCACAGACCCTCACCTTTGGAATACTGTTGTTCAGATTTCAAACAAGGGTATTTTTTTAGAGTGAATTGCATTCATGAAACTTGTCAAATTGTCCGACCTTGTTTCTGTGGAAGAGGCGTTACGGGTGCCATCCTTTCACTGTACGGACCTCCCAGCGTGCAGAGAGGTGTGTACACCCCCCCTGCAGCACAGTGCCTCTGGGTTTGTAGCTCCTGGGACTCAAAATCCAGGTACATGGGGCATCTGTGCTCTTGTGAGTCACATCCAGGTGGTGGTGAAACCTTTCAATGCGGCTTTGCAGATGCCGCCCACAGAGATACCCCATGCCAGAGCTGAACAGCACGCATGTAGGGCTCAGAAGGCAATTCAGCTTCCCTGCCCATCTGCCAAGACGGTCACGAATTTGTCAGGGTTACTGCTTGCACTGTAGGCATATCTGTGTTAGCCTGAGATAACTTGTAAACTCAGGCTTAAAAGAGCCATCATGAAACTTTTGCACAGCAACCACACTCACCTATGTCCTCTTTTCCCTGTTGTTTTTCAGGAGGTTTCTGCTATGTGATATAACTTTGATTTATGAGATCTTGCACTGGTTTCAAGTAAATTGAAGGGAAGGGTAAAAAAAAAACCAATCAGGCTTCTAAAGAAGGTTTTCAATTTCAAAACAGCAAATTTTTCAGAAATAACAGGTGCCAGGCAGTACAGAGGTAAAGCAAGACTTGCCGAACAGCAGGCTGGGGTAAACCCTGCAAAGAAAATCAGAATAAGATTCTAGCCGTATGCACCAAAAGAGAAGAGTGAAAGCCTGCTAAGTGCGGCCTCCAAGTACAGTTAATTTTCATTTCTGTTTTCAGTGAGGATGATGATGCTGAACAGGAGGGCAAAATGGCAAATGGGAATGAAGTTACAGAAATGGAAACTATCACATTGGAAGTGTAGTGAAACAAAAGAAATTTAATATATGTGAAATGGGGAGAAAACAGAGACTTTGGATCTAACTTACGCAATTGTAGTCATGAAGACTAGGTCCTAGTATACAGATTTTAAACAAGTCTGTACAATCAGAAGTGGAGCTCTATAACTAAACCAAAGGGAAAATGTCCTGTTTGTACTCAGATGACTACAAGCCACCAGTGCAACACAGCCATGAAAAGAAAAGTGCAGTCTCTGGTGTGTACCAGAGTTATTATCCCCTAAGGAGTGTGGGAAGTGCTGGCGCCATTGCCCAAGGTCCCATGGGCCTCACCTGTCTTCAGCCCTGGGCTCCAGAAAGGTGACTTCAGAGAGGTGCGGGTACGGGGAAGGGGTCTCACCCCATGCAGAGGAATGGAGAGACTGTCTTACAAATGGAAACTGGAAAAGTAGGGTCATCTGAGCCTAGCCACAGTAAGTCTGAAGGGAGCTCTGACTGTGCTCGGAAAATATACCAGAAGGTAAGCGGCAGGAATGGGAAAAGGCTGTTTCACTAAATGACTCTTCTGGCACAGGAACAAAAAAGTGTCAATAAATAGATTAAAGCTGGCAGTCGTACATATTGATGGCAAACTATATAACAGCCACCCAGCAGGTGCAAACAGGTTAATACCCTAATTCAAGACAGGATGGTCAGTTAAGGACAAGGGATTATATGATGGAGCATGGGCTATAGGAAACACTGGATTTGGTGATCCATGGACTCCTTATATTCTTTTAACTCATTCTGAGTCCAAAACAATTGTAGTATCTAACTTTTAAAGTAACAGGACTACCTTTTGACTTCTCACACAGTGCTGCTATTAACAATATTATCAATGCCACAGCACTGGTAATAACTTTCACTTCTTCCCAGTTCTATGAACCCAAACAATGACCTCCTAGTATTTTTCAGCCTGCACATCAGTTGGTACTTAGTAATCATCAGAATATTTTTATTTACTTCATATGGATACTGCACCTTTTTACAGATTAAAATTACCAATTATACCCAAAATGGTAGATTATCATCCCTGTTAAATTACAGGCAGTGTTTAATGTTTGAAGTTTGAATGTACCTCTATGATTAGACTAACAAGATGTGACCTCTTTGTTTTTCTTGGTGTGCTTACAGGGACTTGGATTCTTGCCAGCCAGATTGATCCATGTTCTTAACCCATTTTGCAAATGCAATTATCAAGGGGCTTAGATAGAGTCAGTGCAAGAGAAAATAAAGTTATTCATGGGCAGGATAAGTCTGTCTAATACCACAGAAACTATTCCTTCATTTGCAAAGAAGCCCTTCAAAATTATTTTGTCACAGTAGCTTTTCCACGTTGGCAAGTTAGCTCCAAGGGTGCAGCTATATACCAGCTGAGGCAAAGGGTAAGCTTCAGTTGGCTTTAGCAGCAGCAAGGCTTAAGAGCATGTTTGCATCCTGTGGGAAGACACCCACACTGCTTCACCAGTGCTAAGCCCAGAAGCAGGAGCTCCGAGGAGCTCTTGTCAGAGCAGTGGGAAGAATATGTAAATAATGTAGCTAAGAATATACTATATACCGAATATACTGCCAGTTTTATAGGTCTTGTCCAAGTTCCTGGCTGCCTCTGGGCATAATCTGCACAGACAGCTGAAGTGCTAATGAACTGGCACTCCTGGCAGTGCAATGTGGGAAGCAGGAAAGGTTAATAACTGATGGGACTGGCTTGGCCATGCATGTTTGGGAAGCAGGGATAGTGAGCAGAGAGAAGAAAGTGCACAGATAGCTTCTTTAAATTATGAGAATGTCTTTGGATAGGATAGGAAAGGTAAAATAACATTTTGGCAGAATTTCCTAGCTACTCTGCATGAGGGGGGACATGCAGACATGCTTGGGAGGAAGGTGGGGAACAGAAAATTAATATCTCACCTAGGTGGTGACTCAGCACTTAAGCATAAGACCTGCTGCCATTTTACATGCCAAAGGGTACCTGAGCCACGCAGAAGAGATGTCCTGGCAATTAGACTCAGGACCTACAGGAGGGCTGTGCCCTCCTGGAATGACAGACAGGCACCCTAGGAGATACCAGAATGGACCAAATGCCTATGTTCAGGCACCTGATTCACCCTGTAATAACCAATTTCTTGCTGAAATCCCCCCCCCCCCCCATCACCATCTTAAGCACCAAGACAACATTGCCTGAAAGCCAAGACAAATAAAAATCCCAGGAAATGTGTGGTTTGTTACCAGTCTATGCTAATCCTGCCTGAAACAAGGTAGTCAGATCTGGCATTGTAAGGCTTTTATGCCAGTTATTGTGCTAACGAACCTATACTGTTTATGGGGTGGCTGTTTTCTGCCTAGTGTTGCTTTATAGAGCATCCTTGAAATAACAGTGCAAATGTTAACTCATCGCAGCTTTTAGTTAGAGGGATTTTTTTAGCTGATTTGCTGAGTTAATCAGCCAATGTTCTTCTTACCTATACCAGGCAACTGTAATCTTGAGTTCAGAAGTGGTATAATCATATTTAGGAAACATAGTTTATTACCTGAAGCTTTGGTTCTGAGAAAAGATTGCTTGTGGACCCAACCATTAAGAATACTATTCTGCTGCCTAAGAACAGCACCTGCTGCTGTGCTACCTGCAAGCTGAGCTGTCTGCCACCTTGGAGATTTCTCCATCGCTTGGTGTATAAAATGAGTACTCTAGATCTATGGTCAGGCAGTAGTCATCCCCTAATGGTTTCATGAGGTCAGCTGCAGTCATTTATGTACAAGATTAGTATGTTACTGTTGAGTACATCCTTGGAGTTGCCAGAAGTCAATATGGGGGTGCAGATGGCTGCCAGCTGCATGCTTAAAGGCATTCTGTGCTAGGCATTTGCAGTGCAAAATGCCTGAAGATGGGAAGCAGCATGAAGGTTACATGCCTACACAGACATCGGCAAATACATTATACAGAAAAAAGAATCAAAAGCTTATAGCTGAAAACCTCTTTGTTTATTCAGTGTATTATATACAGGTGTCTGTGAGACTCATGAACTCATCTCTTCATCCCCTTTTATCTGGGGCCATGAGGAGAACGAAAGTGCCTTTATTTCCTGCAGCTTATTTAAAACATGTACATATCTGCATGAAAAGTATGCTTGTAGTCAAACCCCACACTCAAGACAGCTGAACGCAGAAATCAGGGAGAGAGGTTTTTCCATGATGCACAGCTAACCCAATGTGTTTTAGGGAGCAGAAACAGTGCCTTCTTACCGAGTGCTGGAGACTGACCGTAGCTGAAGCAAGGAACTGGAACAAGAGGACTCGGACAGTACCCTGTCTTAGATATATGGGCAGCAAGGGTGGGTATTACTGAGCTTCTGAGGTCAAAATAATTACGAGATCTGAGATTAGGACAAGCTTTTCCGCTTTCCTCCCAGCCCCAACTGAGACTAAAAGAAACATTTTACTCTCCTCTGCAGCACAAGGAATGGTTTGCTTCTCAAGCTTATCTTAGCCAAGGAGAGGCAAATCTTGGAGGCTCAGGGTTCACTTTTGTTTCTGTTGAGAGGTTTAGAACACAAATCAGTGTGGTCACGGTTGCATTTACTTCAGCTGACCCACCAAACCTTTCCAGACCTCACCTGGCTCCGCATTTCCTCTCTCCAACATGAAGCAGCGTTCCTTCTTCTTCCCTTACTTTCCAGTTTGGGTGCCTTGATGGTCATCCAGCATTCATATGATCTTAATAAAACATGTAAATAGTCTAGGAGCATTAGTCAATCTGCTGCCATTTTAGGGGTCTTGGGCTTTGTGGCACCTCTGTCTTATGCCCCAGCCTGAAGCAGACAGCAATTTAGTCTCCTGAAAACTGAAATGCATTCATCTGCCTAAAGTGTCAGCAAGCTCAGTAAAGAAATGGCTTAATGATTTGTAAAATGATGAACACAAGGTCAGACTGGATGATGTAATGTACCCCTGTAGTCTTAAATGCAGTTAAATCATCTCATCCTTGTTACTCAAAGCATTACCAACTACAAACTCTGGGAAATAAAGGAAAGAAAGCGCAGTCCCACTACTGCAGTCTTGAGTCACTAGTGTTAAGTACAAGTAGAAGAGAGAAAGATAAGTAAGTAGACTGGGAAGCAGAGAAGGTAAAAAGGAAAAACAAAAACAGGCAAAGAGAGGGCACTTTTGCAGAGAACAGTTTGGTCTGCAAGAAGGAAAATGGAGATGAGAAAAGAGCTTCAAGCTTGCTTGAATTAATAGTGCAGATAGAGCAGCTCTGAACACAAAGAGGAAGAAAGGCAAGAAAGGCATCAAGGACAAGCAAGGATGTATAAAGGGCACCTTTACAAAAATTACTTTTGGTTTCTCTTGAAACTGGTGAAAAGGACAGACTTTTGGAGTAAAAATTGACTCAGTCAAGGGAGGTGCCTTAAACTGATTTAATTAATCTATATGTCTAATACTAGCCTCCTGTTTCTAAAAATCTTCTACTCTATTTTTCCTCTCCTTTTAGTGCCATAGGTGTTTGGTTCTTCTTAGTGCTAATGATTGGTTTTGGGGGTGACACAGCAAATCAGTCACTAACTCAAATAGGAGGAGATTTTTTAGTTGTTTTTCTTCATCCTAAGGTACTTTCTCTGTCTTTTCCGTTAGTGCTGTGAAGTTTCACGGCATAGTAAGATCTCTGACGACTCTATACACCCGGCAAAAACTCCTGAGAGTGAATATATTTAACGTTACAAGACACCCACCTGTTCTATTTTTGTCAACACAGTGCATGCCACTTTTCAAATATTTTCAATTCAATTTTAAATCAAATGTGTGCATTTTTCCTTTTGATATGCTGCCCTTTTGAATACATTTTGCCTTTCAAGAAAGACTTACTATGGTGATACTGAGAACTAACCTCTGCCACTTTTTCTTGTGTTGTTTTTTTTTCCTGGATCAATCCCACTGGTTTTAATACAATTAAACAAAGACTGTCGTACTCCTGTTGAGCAAGGCAGGTAAAATCTGGGCTCAGGATGGTGATGTCATTGCCGTGCTGGCTGTTTGGCTGGGTTCTGACCTCAGCAAGGCCTTGCTGGCAGTGCTTAATACAGATAATGCATAATGAGATCATGATCTGCTTTCTTAAAAAGCAGATAGCTTAAAATAGACTGCAGGAGCACTCATGGATTTTTTGTGTCAGGTATAGGCAGTCCAAGTGAAGTCGAAAGTGCATTTCTGCGAGGTTTGCCCCAAGTCGTTTATGGCGTTCCCGGATATTCGTCATGAAATTCTTCTGCAGCCCATTGTAATACACAAAGACCCTAAATCCCTCCAGGCTTCACAAAGATTTGTGCAGAGATTATAAATGAGCAGCAGATAGCGCCAGATGAAAAAATCTGTTCTGTTAGAGAGCTAATCTCATTCAGTTCAGTCAATGGCTGGTTTGTTGTGTGTCTTTATGGCAAGGTCTGACAGATCTCTCTCCCTGTATTTGGAATTTCAGTCAAAATCAACGTGTCGGTTTGGATAGAGCCTTTGTCCTCTCAGATGGCTGACCCTCTCTCCAGCACCTCGGCCACACTTGTGCCTGACGCAGGCAGCATGGCTGTACCAGGCAGGGCTCTGCCGGGCTGCAGCCAGGTAACAGGCAATGCAGAAAGCAAGCTTTGAGAAGGCCGAAGAAAAGGACTTAAAAAAGAAAAGAATTCAGAAAAATTAAAGCAGATGCAACGGCTTCCAAAACCAAGGGAAGAACTGGGGAGGAGGGAGAAGGCTGTTCTGCTGAAAAGAGTAGCTGCATGTGCATGACGCTGTCTTCAAGGCACAAAAATAGGTCTTGCTGTTTACAGCATCCCATGGCTGAAAGGGCAGTGGAATATCAGCATCTCGTGCTTGCTTGTTGTGGTTTCTCCCGAGAGCAGTCACATGTGGAAATCCAGTTTGAACTTTGTGGGACTGTCAGGCACTGCAAGGGTAAAACAAAGAGGAGCGACCACGTGAACGCACAGGCTGCACGCAGTGCTCCCTATGCCGTGCCAGGGTGGTACGAGGGAGCACAGTCAATGGCCTTGGCACAGGACTAGGAGCTAGTTTCGCCTGAATTTTAATCCTTGCTAAATCATTGAATCCTCTCTGTGATCTCTGATAAGCTACAGAATGTAGATATAGAAAAGTCTTATTAGTCCACATAATCCAGCTCTCTACAATATAGGATTAGCCTGTAGTCTTTGTTCACTACTATTTCATGAGATGGAGCTTCGGACACTCCACCTGTAGTACAGTTGTGCAGTCCGGTATTCTCACAGTCAGGAAGGTTTTCAGTTATGTTGCTTTAGGATGAAAGTATTAAAAAAATCTCGCTCTATTATTTCCCCTTTCTGCTTGTATCATGAAGACCAGCACTGGAAAACAGGCCTTCTAAATCATAACACATCTAAACAAAAAAGGATCGAGGTAAACAATTCTTCCTATAAACAGAGCTGTTCAGAAATAAGCTGCATTAGTGATGTCTCTTGGCCTGCCCTGCAGGCAGCCGTCCTAAGGGCAGGCTGTACTTGTCCCCTTCTGCTCGCTGATCCACCATTACCTCCTGCCAGGCCAACTGGGCTTGACCAGGAGCTGTGACCCAGTAGCAGGTATAACAGCAAATACCTTGTATAAAATGAAATGCTCTTATCTGTCCACAGGAATGTTAAAAGAGCTAGGAAAAAAGTTAAAAATAACAAAACCTTAAAACTAATACCTTACCTAAAGTAGATTTTTGTTGTTAGTGTAAGTACGTTGCAGTTAGGGCAGGTACTTAAAGCTGTTCAGCTGCACGGGGCAGGTTGCCCCTTCCAAGTGCTCCCACTTAGTGCATTTCCCCTTTCCTTCGAGTCTCTCTTTTTTATCTGCATTTTGATTAGAAAGCTCCTACATGAGAGTCCCCAGGGTTTCTAGCAGGGGTGTTTCATCTCACCTCATCCATTTATCCTGGCGTTGCCCTCCACTCCACACTCTCATAGGCGATGCCTCGAGTAAGCATCCTTTTGAGTACTGGTAATTTGGTTGCACCTGTAGTCATTGTATTGCATATCTACAATCCAAAACTGACACAAGCTATTTTAAACTAGAGGGTTTGTAAATATTAGAAAGAGCTCAAAACAGCTATTTTTGTGTCTATGCTTTATTCCCCAAATGCTTAAGACTTTACCTGTATTAATAAATTAAACCTGCCCAGGAGCATTCCCTGATACGGAGTGGCCCGCGTGTGTGCTTGCAGGCCAGGCAGGATACAGCAGGTACCTACAATTACACAACTGAATCAGACCCAGTATCTCTCACCGGTGGTGACCTGAGACCAAATTAAATTACTTTTTCTTTGGAACACGTCAAAAGTTCTGTCAACACATAAGAATAACAAATTATTACCATCATCTAAATGCATGAGACTTTTACTAGTGTGCAAAATATGTCCTCTGTATACCAAAGCAAAATGAACACCTGGGAGTTACCTCTGCAGGATTTGGTTCGGCTCCAGATTGTAGACACCCAAAACTGGTGTCTAACTGCTGGTATTTTTGTGTGAGCTACAGTCTGTGTTCTCACTGTAGTCGATGGATATGCACTCAGTACAGCCCAAGGACCTAGAGAGCAATTCAGATAACCAGATACAGGAATTTCCTTTAGGGAAAACTGAATTGCTCTCCAGGCTCCATTGGCTATACTAACTAAACAACTAAATCCTACCTGTGATGTCTGTGGGTTCTGCTTTGTATATATAGACAGATGGTATGGTCTGTGCAAGGTAAAGGCAAGGCTTTCGTACTGCCCACAGAACTCTACCCCGTGCAAGCGTCAGATCTGTCCCCAAAAGCCTTACGTTTTCAGGTACAGTTTTGTCCAAGTTGTTACCAGTGCTTGTGGTCCCAAGGGCCTCCTTACCCTTTCACAGACAAGAAGACTGCACTTGCTTGGATCCTTGGTTTCTTTGGATGCTTGATCTGCCAGATTATCAACTAAGTCTATGAAAACACAAGAATATAGCATAAAAAGTAGCCATGGGCAGGCAATCCGCCATCTTCTCTCTGTGAGGTAGGAGAAGTGTTCTGGAAGCGCTTCTGTTGATTCAGCAAGCATGGAGGTTGAGTCCATGTACTGTATCTGATATCAGAGCTACTGAACAGAAAAAAAATAGTACCTTTGGTTAATGCAAACACAATACAATGCGAGTGTTTTCTTGAAAAAACTCATCAAAAGAGTGCGGTGGTTTGGTTGTGTACTTTCAGCATGTCATATTGTTATTGCTGGGTTATCCAGAAATGTCTTCAGTTAAGAAACAGCTGGTATTTTCTTCATGGACACAAGCCTTTTATCTTGCTGAGTAATTTTTTAAACAAATTAAATCACCTATTGCATAAATAAAATAATGTTGCACATAGAGGTCTAAAGTGATTTCTGGATAATGTTTCATTGACGATTTGACTTATTTGACTCTTTTGTACTCAAATTTTTGTCAGTTGATGAAACTGCTACACTACTGTGGTTAATTTATCCATTAAATCATTTAATTCTTTATGACATTAAGGAATACAGCTTATTATATTACACAGAAATAGATTATGAATTAACATACCTCATTACATATACATTGGTGTATATATAGATACTCATCTGCAATGCCTAAGTGAACTCCTATGGTTTGGCTGTCCTATAAATCACCTCTAGCTGGACGATCACGAATGAGCAAAACATTTTTTGCAGATGTGAAAATCCTTTTTTGCCTATAAAATCACTGCAATAAAAAACAGAAGATGGTTATGACAGATCTGGGTCACTAAGGCAACGTGATGTGCCCTAGCAAGATGTTAGAAGCAGCAATGTATGGCATTCTTTTAGAGACAGCGGATACAAAGGACCTCCTTGGTTGCCAGGTCTCATCCCTTTCTGTCATGTCATATAATCTCTTTAGTAAAATGATCAAGCTCCATCTTTATCCATTACTCACCCCAGAAGACTCTTCTGCTGTGATTAGAAACCTTTTATTAGTTTGTGGTTCAGGCTTTTTAATTGATAGTTCATCCTTTTTTTTTCGTGTGGCTGCATCTTTTTTGGTTTGAATTTATTCTTTTTCACATAGGCATGATTTGAGTCATGTGCAGCATCCTGGATGAGGCCATGGCAGTGTTGTACACAGTGCATTAATACTTTTTTAACTCACTTGAGACTGCCCAGAATCATGTTTGTCACAGCCTTGTCACTTTAATACCACATAGTGACCAAGATACCTAGTATTTCTCCTCTGTTATTTCCAACTGACAAGTCCCATAGCTGAGATCAATGTTTATATTCAAGTGTATGGTCTTGCACTTTCTCCCACTGTCCCTTTTGGGACAGAAATCTAGCATTTTGTATTATGTGAGAAATTCCAGTAAGAAGAATTAAAATTAAACTTTTAAAAATTCAAACTTCTAAAACCCTTACTGAGATAAGCGGGGTGATGAAAAACCTTATGATTGCTCAGACACTAGGGACTCAGTTCAGTCACCCATCCATCAGTGTCTAATCCCATAGGAAGGCCACTTGGCCTCCAGCAGCCTCTTGAGAAGGACATGGGCTCCTCATTGCTATCCTTGTGCAAATGCTCAAGTATCTGGCAGGTAGACAACTGAATCCTGCCCTAGGGATGAGATTCAGGTCCAGATTCAGATCACAACCATCAGGTTAGGTCTTCAGTCTAGGTGTCTACAAGCAATTAGGTGTCCAAAGCTGCCCTTAAAGTCATTAGGAGCAAGTTGCGTTCTAGGGCGCACCGTTCAACTAGCCAGATGTGAAAAAGAAAATGTGAAAGAGTTGAAAGAAGTAGTAAATTCCCATTGAGACAACAAAGAATGACGTTGCTTGCTAAAGGCTTTTTGATGTTTCAGAGGAAAAAATAAAAACATTTGCACCCCAATAAGGAAGAAATGAGAAATAATAATGATGGTAACATACATGTCCCATTTCTTCATTTTTGTTCTTTAGCTGTCCACTAAGGCAGTAATGTTGGAAGACAGAATATGAATGAATCTGAACAAGTCAATAGTAAGTGAGAATTTCAAGCTAGCGTAATTCAGCCCACAAGGCAGGGTTCCTCTACCATTTATTCTTGTTGTCTTCAAGGCTTCTTATGTAAATATTTGGGATTTTGGCAGGGTGCTTTCTCTTTGTTATTGAAGTGAAACATTTGCTGCAAGCATACTGAATGAAGTCTGCTTCGTAATTATTTGCAGTAACAACTCAGCAACGGAGACTTAACGGTTGTAAGACTGCCAATTCTGTATTAATGTGATCTTCTTTTCTCCCTCTCCCGGCTGCAGCAAGCACGCAGTTGGTGTAGGAAGTCTGCAAAGCAGAACAAGCAATCATATCCATCTGTGTCAACAGATTCCCGCTTCACCACTCTGCCAGGCTTTCTTCCTCAGAGCCACCAAGCTGTCCCTGAACAACCAAAAGAAATGGGTCAAAACAAGGTACATCACACAAACGGCCTTGGTCACCATCTTGGTTTCTCCCAGGAGGACTTGAGACACAGTGATCAAGGAGACTTCACACGCAGATCCAGCAGTGCCTCCAGCATTTCATGGTCATTTCAACGAAGCAAGTCTCTGTTCTGCTTGCCCACAGTGAGCTCCTCCTCAGCCTCAGAGACTTTTCGTTTCAGTGAACCATTTCAGTTTTTAAATACTGGGTCACCTGCAACCAGGTTAAAAACATGGAGATGCAGCCCCAGGCTTAACATTGATGACTTAGAGGGTGCCCAGGAGACTGATGTAGACACAGGGATGAAGCTGTCCTTCTCAGACCTGTCTGTGGTCTCTGCATACTCTGCCCTTAATGGATTTTGCAATGACTTGGAAGCCTCTCTTCCCCCACAGAAGCAAACTGTCAGTAAGACTAAACAGGCAGCCACCAGTGGACGGCCTGTATCAGCCACGTGCAATACCTTTGAGTCAGTTGACAGTTCATTGCCTTCTCTCTCTGAATGGTCTTCCAGTTCATTCACATCAGCATCTGTCTCCAAGCAGCCCAAACAGTCCTCGAGAACAGCTCCTTGTTCTCTGGACGATCGTGGCAGTGTTTGCCCAGCTTCACCAGCTAACGAAGAAGAATTTTACATCTGAGGTTTCTGTCTCTTACGCCTTCCAGGGCAAACATGTTCTACTTGTGAATGACAGCAGTGGGCCCACCTTGAACTTGCAGAAGGTTCCTCGCTGAGGAGAAAGTGATGCAGCAGAGCATGCTAAGTATTTGAAGGAAGCATTTGGATCCCTCAGAGATGGGTGTCCCCATAGCATGTACAGTAAAGCAGTCTGAGCTTGCATCCTGTACATTTGTGCCAGAGGGGATGATCAGAGGCTTATCCACAGCAGTGCGAGGTGGATGGTTTCTATGACTGACCCTTGGACTGGTGGTGAAGGAAATGCCAGAAGAGGCACATAATAATCCCGTTTCCTTTGGCAGAAACTGAAGAGTAACTTGTGACACCAAACTGCTTTAACTTTTCTGAGAAATTTCCTTAACTCAGGAAAGATGGGAGGAGAAAAGGGGTCTTCTTTCCCTTTCACAAGTTCCAAAAGCAGCTCTAAGCACAGCAGGTAACACATCTCCAGTAGAGTCAGGCAAGACCTTTCCTGTGAGGACACACACAATTCCTTCTAACTTCTGAGAGCTGGCAGTGCTGAGGTGGGGAGAAGCTTCACTCCTTCCCCAGGGGCGAGGAAGCTCCACTGTATCTGTTACTTTGGCAGTCCAGGATGCGGAAAGTGCCAAAAGGGAAACCTTACAGAACATTTTCAAGCCATCCCCTCAAAAACCCCATCCTTTCCAGTTGGAAGGGAGCCATCTGGGCTGTTGTCTGACCCACTTGGGTAGACAGTGGTAAACCCAAGAAAACCATGTTTGCTACTTCTAACTCAGGCAATACAGAGCTTACCTTTTTGGAATACAAAACAAGGAAGATAACTCAGCGTTTTTATATATTGCTACACCACTAGTTCCCAAATATATGGCAGCTCCCTATTTTTTAAGGGATTGTTTTTTCCTGATAAAAATAATTAATACAGAAACTTATTCTTCATATTTCCAGTGCAAGCATACTTCTTTCTGAGTAAAACACATTTCTGCTCAAATACCTCTCTCCAAAGGGAGAACAAGTGAAATTTTACTGGCTTTTCAAGTGATGTTTTTAAAATACACATGCTTGATAACCTGTTTTGCCTCAATTCATTTGGTATTTAAAAAAAAAATAAGTACAAAGCTGTTAATATGACAGCTAAGTACCTTCACCAAGATTTAAGTTGTATATACAGATTGTATCATGCATGTTCTGAAAAGTTACATTTTTAGCAGAGAAGTGGCACTGATTGCAGCTGTGGTGTACCCAGTGAGAAAATGACCGTGTTAAAAGGTGTATGTATAATGCTGTATGTAACCTATATACAGGTACAGATGCTGAAGACCTACCATGATGGCATTGTGGTGGATGGAATAAAAACACATTTGTGGAGAAAAATGTTTGCTATATTACCAGGTAGTTTTACTCAGAAGAATTGCTGCTTTGGGCAAAAAAAAAAAAAAGGGCACACGCGTACTCTAAATAATATTTACAAAAAATGGAACAGCTTCCCTTGCCCATTTAAGTAAATGCACAGTTTGTACAAACAATTCTGGAAGAAAGCGTGGGGGAAATTGAGTACAGGTTTATGGGGGAGGAGCGGGGATTCCATTAAACCTGCATCCCCAATCCAGAAGAGGCTAGAGGGACAGTCAAGAGTCAGGATACTATTCCTTTTGTAGGAAGGAAGGCTTTTTCCTTTTGCTGCCATTTTCTCCACACAGGGAAAGAGGCATCAGGCTGAAGTCCAGGTCTCCTCTTTGTGAGATGCTATCATAGCATGTACCAGAGGTAGACCTTGTCTTTTGTGCTAAACACAGTGTATAAATAGGAAAATCCATTCAAGCTGTAAGAGCACAGGAGATTATCAGCCTTCTCCTGCCCTCCAAACTGTTTAGGCTTACTGAGGTTTTGGGTAAACTGTTTTCTTAAGAAATGTCTGAAAATCCAGAAATAGCACCAGTGAAGGATTTGTCATGGTGTGCATGTGTTTACCTGCTCTATACTCCTTCAGAGTCCATGCAGTCTTTCCTCTGACTTCCGTGGCCTTTAGATCAAACCCCCTCTGAACACAGCGGACCTGATTTATCCAAAGTTGTGGTCTATGTTATTGTTTGTACCCTGTCAAAACACTTGTAAAACACTGTGAGGTCAGACCAGCAGTTTTTTCCATCAGCTTGCAATTCACTATACGAGCAGCAGTGCCTAGGACAGTCAGGCTCCACAGGTTTAAATTTATGATTCGTTATTTTCTGTCGTATTCATGGTAGTACAAAAATAAATTATGAAATAGCATTGTATATTTATGGGACAGCCATTTTATCAACACTTGCCACTTCCAGATATGACAACCAACAGGATAAATTTGGTTCAAATCTGTTAAAAATTTTAGTATTCATTATTTGGAATAGGAAAAAAAAATCCTTTTCACAATATTTTAATAATATAGACAACATTTGATCTGAACATGAAATCAAAAACTGGTTCAAGCTGATGTGTTTGTCTGATCTTGGAATCATGCCAACATCCACGACAAAAGCTGATTGGGGCTTTCAAAGAAGAGGAGACTTTGAAACGTCTCTCTGCCTAGGGTGTGCCTCTGCAAGAAGGAGTTCAGCACATCTGGGGACCGTCTCCAGACGCAGCAGGAAGCACTGGTGCTGGAGGCCTACAAACAAGCACGGGATAGCTCAAGTGTCGATCGTGAGGCTCATGTGCGGCATTAAGCAACAGCTCCGCAAACATCTCAGCTCCAGATTTTACCACGTTAATCCTAATGGGAAGAAAGCCAAATGAGCTTCCATGGACTCTGACTTTATGCTGTCTCCAACTGGTGCTGTCTCCAAGTATTTCTGTTCTGTTTATGGATACTTAACTAGAAATGGAAGTTTTAATTGTTTACATTCATGGTGCTTGTAACCAAATTTTGGAATAACTGAGTGTCCTACTGTCAGGAAAAACAGATGATAGTGTACAGAAAACACTTTGTCTATAATAAAGACAGACAAGATTTTGAAGAGTGTTTCACTGAAGGTAGGTTTCATTAATTCTCTTCCCGTTATTTAAGAAGGGGCTGATCTCTTCAGGGAGTTGAATATGCACAAGTTTCATGGCGTTTACTTATTGTTTTGGTTAAATTATGAACAATGTCTTTTGATAACTGCAGGTTTTCCCTGAACTTTCTCTCCTTCTCACCTCAGAATGCGTTGCTTCTGTGAAATAAAATAGAGATGAAAAGTCAGTTGTGCTTAACCTTCTGCGTGTTCATTTATGAAGTATTGCAGACTCACTGACTGTTTTAACTAGGCTTCAAAATGATTGTGGTGACACAAGCTCTCCAGCTCTTGGCAGTGCATGTCAGTGTGATAATTATAAAATAAACATAGCAAAAATATTTTTATATTGGGCTCAGTTTTGCCTCTGCAGACCGGATCTTTTGATTCTCACTGTGTTGTTGTAAATCATTTGCTCCAGTAAAGCTGAATGATAAAATAGGAGCTGTGACACATATTGGTAATCTTGCATGCTTAAATCCCATCTTGGTTTGTTTCATGTACATTGGTCTTCATAATAGTACTTCCCTCTTATTTCCATCAGTGTGTGGTGTTATCTATTATACATTTCTTTATTCCCCTCATGGGATGTGTCTGCATGTCAATGTTATATTGTATATGCAAAGCTATGTAGGTTTGGCTTTAGTTAGTTTTTATGGTTTCATGGTTTAACATTGTGGGTTTTATATATATTTATATGGCAGTTATAGAGTCGTAGAAACATCAGGAGTTGGAAGAGGCCTCTGGAGGTCGTCTAGTCCAAAGCGTCTGCTGAAAGCAGGCACAAAGCTGCTCAAGCCTCAAAGCTTTGAAGTTAAATCAGGTTGTTCAGGACATTGTCTGGTCAGGTTTGAAAAAATCCAAAGGTGGCAATTTCACAGTGTCTCTGGGCCATGTCATGGTGAAGAATTACTTCCTAATCTGCAGTCAGAATTCCCCATGTTCAAACTTGTGATCTTTCCCTCTTGTTGTTTTGCTGTGCACCTCTGAGAAACTCTGGCTCTGTCTTTTCTATAATCCCCCTTTAGGTGCTGGAAGACTGCAGTTGCTCCCGCAGCCTCTTCTTGCACATCATATGCTGTAGCTCCCTGACCATCTGAACTCTCTCCAGTTTGTCAATCTCTCTCTCGTACTGGGGAGCCCAAAACTGTACGCAGCTCTCTGGATGTGGTTTGAGGAATGCTCAGTAGGCAGGAAGAATAATTTCTGTCAACCTGATGGCAACTCCCTTGCTTATCCCACCCAGTATGCTGCTGTTCTTATCACTGCAAGGGTGCACTGCTTAATCATGTTCAACTTGCTGTTCACTAGGACCCCAAGATCCTTTTCTGCAGAGCTGCTCCCTAGCCAGTAGGTGCTTAGCTTGTGCTGTCATACCAGGTTAGTCCATGCCAGGTGCAGGACTTGCATGTGTCTTTATTGAACTTTGTGAGGCTCTCGTTGGCACCTTCCTCCAGCTAGTGAAGGTCTCTGTGAATGACAGCCCTGCCCTTCAGTGTATCAGTCACTCCCCCCAGTTGGGGGTCATCTGCAGACTTGCTGAGGGTGCATTTCATCCCCTTATGCAAGGCATAGACCAAAATGTTGAACAGCACTGGACCCAGTGTTGACCTCAGAAGAATGCCACTTGCAGCTGGCTGCCAGTTAGACTTTAAACTGTTGTCCAGTACCCTTTGAGCCTGACAATCCAGTCAGTTATTCACCCACTTTGTAGTCCACCCATCTAGTCCATGCTTCCTTGATTTGGCTACAAGGATACTGTGGGAGACTATGTTGAAAGCCTTGCTAAAGTCAAGGAAAATTACATTCACTGTTCTTTCCCCATCCACCAAGGAAGTCGTCTCATCAAAGGCGGCAGTCAGGTTAGTCAGACATGATTTACTGTTGGCAAATACATGCTAGCTTTTCCAAATCACCTTCTTGTCCATCTTGAGCATGGAAATGGCTTTGAGGATTTCTTGATAATCTTCCAGGTGACTGAGGTTAGACTGATGGGCCTGTAGTTCCCCAGATCATCCTGCTTGCCCTTCTTGAAGTGGGTTATGACATTTTCTTTCTTCCAGCCATCTGGAACTTCACCAATGACCACAGCCTTTCAAAACTGATAGAGAGCAGTTTCACAATGACATTGGCCAGTTCCTTTAGCACTGTCAGATGTAGCCCATCCAGCCCCAAGGACTTGTGTATGTCCAGCTTATTGCATCCCTGACTCAGTCTTCTAGTGTGATTAGGATTTTTCTTCTCCAGATTTTGCTACTAGATACAGACATGTGGCAGGCCTGACAGCAGACCTTGTGAGTGAAGATTTTGTGAGTGAAGACAGAGGTTTTTCCAATTGGCAGGTTTTTCCACTTACAGAAGACAGGAACTGTTCTAGTCTGTTCTGAACCAGTTTCCAGTTGTTCAAAGAAGGCTTTGTCTGTCTTCTCTTCTTGATTGAGTGGGTTGCCCACAATAATATCCCTTTTGTTAGCTTCTACTGACCCATGAGCTCTTGACTTTCTCATCCTCTGTTCCCTGACGAATGTGCATGCATTCATGCCACTCAGTTGCCTAGAGCACAAACCTGACCACCATCTGCCATCCTTTCCTAAAGAACCTGTATCCAGCCACGGCAGCTCTAGTTACGCAACTGTCCTATCCAATCTCTAATAATCTGTTTTTACATCCTGAGGGTGCTGAGGTCTTTCAGGAGTGATTTTCAGATTCAGCAGCCTGAGCATTGGCACTGGCCATCCCATCTGCACAGCAGAATGGAGCTATCCTGGTCTTGGTAAGATAGTCCCATCTCACAAAGGGCTTTGGAAGCAGAGTAAAACCATGGATGTGTTAACTATTGAAGAAATCAGAATATTGGAACACATTGGTGTTTTCAGTGGCTGGTATCAGCAAGGAGATGAGCTCTTGTGATCCTGTACAGAAGCTTTTTGAGGCTTGCAGTTTCATGCCTAAGTAGCAAGCACTGCAGTGGCCTAGCTTGGACACCTGAGCTGCCTTCATAAGAACATATCCAAAGGCTATATGAATGATTGTGTGGCTCAGGAAGGCCTGAGGTGCCATAGATGGCACTTTTGTAAATGGTTTTCCTCTCTTGAATTTGTCCAATTGCTTTCTGAGCCCATTGATCATCTGCGGCATCCTGTGGCAGAGAGTTCCGCTGCTACATGTGGAACTACTACATGTTGGTTATCTGCCAAACCTGCCACCTGCTAACTCCATTTGATACCCCCTACATTTGCTCTAGGGAGAGACAGTCAATAACCATTTGTTCACCATTTTCAGACCACTCATGGTTTTATGGATTTTCTCCATCTGTTCTGTTTTCTCCTTTCAATCTGAGAAGTCATAATCTAGTTAGTTACTCTTTTTCATAGGAAAACCATTCCATGCTTTTGTTCATTCTTTTTACCCTTCTGTATTTTTTTTCTATTCACCTATGTGCTTTTTGAGCTAGGGGGTCCATAACCACACATAGTTTTGGAGATGTAGATGCACTGTGGATTTACAGAATGGCTTGAAGGTGTTTTCCATTTTATTTTCTGTTCCTTTCCTAGTAATGTGACTTGCTGCTTTGACTGTGGCTGAGCACTGAGCTACCCTTTTCATAGTTCTTTATATAGCCCCAAGGTCCAATTCCCAAGCAGTAAAAGTCGGTTCAGAGCCTACTATCATGGACATAAAATTAGATTCATTTTTTTTGATGTAATTAATTTTAGCATTAGCTACATTGAATTTCATCTGCCTTTTTATTGCCCAGTTGCTGTTTATTGTGAGACTCTTCTGCAACTTCCCCAGTTGTCCGTCATCTTTACTGTCTTGGATGCTTAATATCCTCAACAAACTCCCATCTCACGAAGCCCCCCTTTTTCCAGGTTTAAGTCATGCTGAACAATGTAAGCTTGAGTACAAATCCCTGCATGACTCCACTGCCAACCTCCTTCCACTGTCAGAACTGGCTATTTATTTCTACCTTCTGTTTCCTGCCTTTTAATCAGTCCTTTATTCACATAACCTTACCTCTTAAGCCATCACAGCATGGTTTCTTTAAGAGGCTTTGATGAAGGGCTTTGGAAAACCGTTCTTAGCTGTACACCTATTTGTTGTTGCCTTCTGAAGCCTCTAATAGATTTATGAGGTGTGATTTCCCTTTATAAAACCATGTTGACTCTTCCCCAAACTAACTTAAAATTATTTCTGTTCAGATAATGAATTCTCTCTCATCTGAGCCTAAGTGTCATTTGAGTACAGAGCAATCCTCCCTGTGGCATCCTTTCCCAGCTTCCAGGACTCAGCGTAGGGTAAATTTCTAAATTTACACAGAATCCAGACTTCCTGAGCCAAAACCTGTGTTCAGATCACTGTGTGACCAACTGGTACATTGTGCTACCAATGGATTTATCCTCCGTCAATTTGTCAAATTTTCTGTTGAATTTCTTTTCACTCCTCGGGTTCCCACAGCATTTCATGGCAACGAACGGCACTGAATTCATGCCCTACATGAGAAGAGAGTCACGTTTATTTTCAGCCTTCACCCAGACAATTTCACTGAGTGCTTCCTGTTCCAGGAGAAGTCAGTGCAGAGTGCTGGGCAATGTTAATTCAGTACCTGGGGAGGATCCTGTCGTCCTGAGCCCAGGGACGAATGGGTTGTGAGATAACTGGGAGGAAATGTCCTGCACGTGTGCATGTGGGGGAGGAATCCAACTGTTTGATGTGGAAAGCCCTTCAAGGCATTGTAAATCCTGTGATGGGAAAACGTCTACAGTGGTAAATGGAAGAGGGACAGGGAGAAGGTTCGGACACTGGATCATTTGGTTGCTTGTTGGCTCTGGTTTGGACCTCTTCAAGCAGCTTTCTCCAAGACACTACCCAGTGCCCTTCATCCCAAGGACTGTTCCCTCTATGGAATAGGCTACATGAAGCCTGGGCCTCTGTCTCCAACAGTGTCCCACCAGACTTTGCATCTTCCTGTCCTCCCACATGCCCTTGGGCATCCCACAGGGCATGAAAACTCAGCCCCTCAGAATCATGCTGTAAAAACACCTCTCAGCTGGGCTGCAACACCGTCCTCACTTTATTTTGGATAACAACCTCCCCTGCAAAATGGGATAATTGTGTCCTAGAGCTGTAAGGATCCCGCAGCAGTCCAGAAGGGAAGCCAGGCCAGCTGCTGTGTGGGATGTCTGTGACCGATGGGACAGCTCTGAAGGGTGTGGACACAAGGCAAACAGTGCTGGGCTGGCCTTGGACCTGGAGATCAATATTCAGCCTGCTTTTATTTAGCAATTTACAGATAGACAGTGTTGCTTCAATTTGGCCACAGAACAGGCATCTGGAGTCTGAGAGCTTCACAACTGAAGAGGCACACCCTGTCTCTGCTTTGACTCAGCCTTTTGCATTACGCATGGTTCACTTCAGAATCAGTTGTCCTTTTTAATCACTTTTCTTCTGAATATATGAGGCATAAAATGCAAAATAGTCTGGTAGGTGGAGGCCATTAATCCAATCTGCACATCGTAAACAAAAACTGCGGACCGTTAGTACATAATGAAATGGCAATGGAGACAGATTTAGCCAAAGCTGACCAGTCAGTAAGAGAAATACCCTGTTCACGTCTCTGTGACTGCAGAGTATCTGTATTTTGCAATGGGATCACAGCAATGCAGGATGCTATTTTTTTGTGTGTACATTGCTGGGAAGCCACCAGCCTGCAAAAGTTGCTAGTGCCACCTCGTGGTCTTCGTGCACACGAGTGTCAGCGCAAGGAGCTGCCAGCCCAGGCAAGTGACACCCCCACGGCCCGCGGCGGGGACCCTGCGGGCCCTGGCGCTGTGCCCTCCGCACCCCGCAGCGGTGCCTGGTGAGCCTGAGACGTGCCCCCGTCCCCGGAGTCCGCCGGGTGCTTTGCAGCAAGCATCCCCGAAGAGCGCGGGGTGAACGCGGTGACGTTCGCTTCACAGCACAGTAGAGAGCAAGCCTTCCTCCAGCCATCTCTGCCAACAAGACCTGCCTGCCCTCACACCCTCTGTGCCCTGTGTTTCCCGATTAGCTCCTGACAGTGCCTGTGCTGGGCTTCCAACCCACCACTGGGCTTTATCACCCTCCCTTCCATCACAAAGCTGGGCAGCAGAATACGGCTTGATGACCCAAATGGCTCTGCCGTGTTGTTTTGCCACATCGGAGCCACCAGCAAGGAAGCGGCCACAGCCCACGGGGCAACCGCTCAGAGCTGCGCTCGAGACGGAGCCGAGCATCTGCTATGAACAAGCCCTTGAGCACTATACGGTGAGCCGGCTGGCTGTCACAAATTCCCCTATTTACTTTGATGAAAATTTTAGCCCTCCTGGTACGGCGATAATCTGCTAAGTATGACCCAACTCCTGCCAAGACAACACTTCTTGTTAGGTTAGCAGTGCCACCAAAGCACTCCTGCTCCTGAGGTGTAATGTACTCGGTGACAGGGCCTCCCAAAATGATACAGTTTAAGAATGCAATACTTAATACTAATTTTATAGGTCCTCCTACTTCAGTGAATTAACAGCCATATTTTTGCAGTTCACATGTGCTATTGCATGGACTGATTTTTTTTTTTTTCAAACTGGATTGTGATTAGGAGCAGGTGGTTTTTTACATGGTTTGCCATGACATGGCTATAAGTCCCACTTTTTCCTACTCTGTTTTTTTTTAGTCACAAGAAAGCAAAGCTTTAATTAATTACTCTGCTCATGGATCTTGACTAGTTGCCAGCGTTCCCTTGTTGTGCCACATAAAGCTACAGAAATGCAGCCTCTGCCCTTAATTTTCTCTCCCAGCACTTTGCTGCCTTGCTTTCTTTCAAGAGCTGGTTGCTCTGTGGTTTTCCCACAGGAGGGGTGAGGATGCTCATTCCTGCCCTGCCACATTCGTGAAGACTGTGCAGAAATTTTGAAGAAAGGAGTTTCAGGGCTGCCTATGGCAGCGATAGGCACAGCTGCTGCTGGGGCTGCTGCTGCTGCCCGCCTGGGTATGTGATAGGGAGTGCTGGGACAAGCCAAAGGTCAGGAGAGGAGCGGAAATATAGGATCCAGCTGTAACCTTCCTCCCTTTTTCTAGCTCCAGATAGTGCGCCGGCTCCGGGCACGCGGGGCCGTGCAAGACCCTGCTCTTCAAGGCATCAGGGTGAGATATGGGGATGGTGGAGGGGAGCAGTCAGCCCCAGGGGCTAAGGACACTGAAGCTGACAGGTTGCCAACGGGGCCCGAGTGCACAGAGTGTTTTCCAGGTTTCCAGGACAACCTTTGCTCTGAGCTGACGGGCTGATTCGCTGTTTCAACCCCTTCCTTCGCAGATGAGTTCTCTTGGGTTCGTGCTGCCTGTCCCCACAGACCCTCCTCTTCCCTGTACTTCCCTTCCTCCCATTAATCTTCCCTTTTCTTTTGTCTTCCCATCCAGCTCATCCCTCTCCTTCACAAAACCCCAGGTCCATAAAAAAAAAATCACACTCAGTACAGCACTAACCCCTACTTGGCCAACACAAGCCTGGAAATGCTCCCACTGTTCCCATCCCCTGGTTCCCCATCACATCCCCTGTCTCATCTCTTCAGAGGGGACCGAAATTTGGGGTTGCATCTGCAGCTCTGTGTCCAGAACAGAGCAGGACAGGCCCCAGGCTCCTTTCCTTCTGCACAGTCCTCTCCTTAGTGTCTCCTTATTGATTCAATGGGATTTGGTACTTACCTTATCTCTAGCACGCTGCAGGGTACAAAATTCTGCTTTCAGCATCACTGGGAATCGTTCAATGACATCCACGAGGATGCAGCTGCAGGTGTGCCCTGCTCTTCTCTGGGCATGGAGGTTCGTTGTCTGTTAGACATATCAGGTCACCAGAATGTGCCTTTTCTGATGCTGCAATTTTTGGTAGATGGTCCAAAGAAAACCTGGCTGCTCTCTGGAGTGACAGCTAGCTTGCAGCCTGACACAAATGAATAGCATAGCAAGATGGAACAGATTTTTGCCCCAGGCCTTCTCTGCTGATGTGTTAAGTTTGGCAGCATCATTTGGAGAAGTGGTGAATTAATCTTATTGGACTTGTGTACAAAAGAGACTGGGGGGAAAAAAAGGAAAAAAAAAAAAAAGGATGTGTGAATCCATGTTGATTATTTTGAAGCCATAAACAAGTGGCATCAGAAAAGAATTTGACAACCATATGGACTTTCAGAAGTGTGAAATCTTCTGAAAGTTATATGCAATCATGTAAAGATTGGCATGAAAAAAAAGAAGACTTGAGATATGGATGGCTGAGAAATATAGACAGTGGACTGCAATCTGTGATACAGGCATTAAGATTCTGGGTACATGAAAAGAATGCTATATAGAAAAAAGTATATAAATTAAATTAAATTAAATTAAATTAAATTACGTTACATAAGAGAATTCTCCCAAAGGTGATAGGAATAACTGTCCTATTTCTTATTGGTGGTTCTTAAAACTAGACTCTTTAGGGAGCTGCGGTCTCAGGGATTGAGCAACAACTTTTCCATGAAAATAATCATTGTTTTCCTGGGAAGCTTCACCGAAGATGCCACATGCAATCTGGATTTTGCACAGGACAAAAACTACAGGTACAAGAGAGCAGGTCCTGCTGAAGGGCATCAGGCTGTTTCCGCTGAGTTCAGTAACTGACAGTGCTAGGTTTGTCCCCTGATGTTGACCAAGAGAGTGAACATCACCACTTCTTATCCCAGAGCTTGGGAGGTCCTGGCATTGCCCCTGAGAGGCAAGTAGGAGGACAAGAAAGCAGATTTATGGATTTTGTAACTTTGGTTACGCGCTATACGTGCGTATGGTGGGGACATCCTCGTGGGCCGCAGGGCCTGACAGATGAAGGTGCATGATATGAAGTCACCCACGTACCAGGAAAGGAGTTAATTGCTGCTCTGCTGTCTTGGAGAAATGGGGAAATTGGCAGGGGCAACTCATCAGATCTGGACAAGGGCCACCATGCTGCGTGAGGTCTTACCTGCTAGGAGGAGAGAAACTTGAGAAGCCTGAACTCTGTCTGGGTGACTAAGTGCCACTCTGAGCCTCTTTACACCCTGAGTGTTTTATGCCTTTTCCCTTCAGGTTATCACAGTGCACAATACTGTGAGATACAAATTGCAGCAAAAATCTATTCAGGCTTGATTTATAAATGGTTCTGATTTGTCTCTGATTTAAGCTTCCCCTTTGGCAGCAGCCCAGGTCCAGATATTGGTTTGTAATGCTCATCACACCATGAGAGAATGGGAAAAGCAGATGAAAGGTGAAAAACTGAAAGTGGAAAACAAACCAGCTGTGCCATCCTAAAGCAGCAGGAACAAAAGTAAGCTGAATGCTCAGAGAAGAAATGATCTATCATGAGAAAACACAGATCAGGGCAAAAGCTGACTTTCATTTATCGATAGAGATATATGATGGAATGAAATGTATGATGTATGTGAACTGTATCTATTTTGTATTGTGTAAATGTACCTAGTTTGGACATTGGATCTGATACATCAGTAGAACTTTGGCTGTGAAGTTACTATGGTTTGGAAAGAGGAAGATGATGTTACCTATGCATCCTGTAATGCACATTACTGTGGCTCACCAAAGCACTGGGGTCTCAGACCAAAGAAATGCAAAGACGACTGATATAGGGGAGCCCAGAATCAACCGAAAGAGCCTAGCTGATCTCTCAAGGGAGCACTTGTGGGATTTTGGAAGCCCTGTAAAATGTGTGTTTGTTTAGCTCAACAAAGGTGTGTGAAAGTAACCATCATCTCTTCCCCCTTCAAACTGACAATCACTTAATTGCCTCAATGGAAAAGCTGCTATTTGAGCCCCTTCCTGGCACATTTTGCATCCTCCTGAGAAGGGGAGGCAGGCGGCGGTGGCTGCTCCTTCTCCATCAATATCAGATATTCCCTGAGCCACAGAGAAAGCAAAAGGCCCCTCTGTGGTGTGGTGTATAACCAGGCCCTCGTATGGCAGCTCCAGGATCCAGGTCTCTAAGAAGCAGTTAAAAATTTTTTACGTGGTTGGTTCATTAGTACAGCCACACCAGTCTGAAAAGGGTGGAAACTTGTGTGCCCCGAACTTGTGGGCCCAGCAGCTTCTTTTGGCTACATCCATCAGCAGATACCCTGCCTCCCTACAGACTTCACAGGTCTTACACAAAGTGGAAAGTTTCAGCAGGAGGACTTCAGAGCAGCCTGCCTTGGCTGTCTGGGAAAGGGGGCGGGAAGCAGGGAAGGAGGAGCTCCTGCAAGATCCAAGCTTTTCGACTGCACGGCAGGTCAGGCAGGGGAGGATGTCCATGTGTCTCTCATAGCCCAGCTATGGTGGCCTATCACTGAGGCATCGCAGGAAACCTAACTCGGAAGCAGGTAAGGGAGGTGAGAGGGATCCCAGCCTTGTTCTGCCATTGCACGGGTTCAGTGCTGAGGAAGCCATGTGGGTCACACGAAGCACTGAGACAGCAGCTGGGGCATGGGGAGACGGACAGGTTGTTCTGCACTGAGCACCAGTAACAAGGTTCTGGGGAGAATATCTTAACTTTTTTTGGCCTTCAAACCATTTCCCTCTCACCTGTAATGCCCAAAGGTGTTTTCTGCTTTTCTCCAGTGTGGTTTGTATCTCAGCAGGGTACGTGCTGCAGAATTTTCTACCTCTGTTTTGCTTTGCACCCAGAATGAACAAAACACAGAATCTGGGACATGCGCAATCCTAGAGTCTGATATTTTTGGTCGCCCTCTCCATTCTGCAATATTCCCATTAGACCCCAAAGTCTTTAAGAAGTCAGTACACACACAAAAAGGTTCACATGTATCTCTAAATTTTTCCAGATGTGTCTTCTAAGTACACCCTTTCTCTCTTTCCCCTTGCCTTTCATTAGGCCATCGCAACACCCAACAATCTTTTGTTGCCTGGTGACATTAGCACAGTAAGTTTAATGTCCCATGGCCTCCTTCCACCACTGCAGGTGGTATTTGAAGTTAGTCCTGAGAGGGACCAGCAAGAAAGTGTCACTGATGAGAATGTGATAAAATGTATAGAGGAACACAAGGCTCTGCTGCTATTTAAAAAGGAAACTCCTGAGAACAGTTTAAGATGCCACGATCTGTATTTTCAGGCTGTGGAGTGGCAGGCCTAAGGAAAAGCATATCAAGACCCTCCTTATTTCTTTATTTAATGAGGTATGGTGTTTAGCTGAGGAATTTAAATGATTGACTGATAGGTATTTGGAATTCTTGAGGGTCATAAAGATCAAGGCAAATGGATCAATTCAATATAATTAATTTTGATGCTGTGACAACTGCTAGCTGTTTTTTTTTTTTCCCTAAACAAACTATTAATCTTTTTTTCTCTTCTTGAAACACTGAAGTAAAGGGGGAGTCTTATTTTCCAAGAAAGTGCAATATTAAATGTCCCCATGTTTGACATGAGCACTTACAGACAGATGTAGGTGTTCTATCTCTAAAAGAAAGAAAACATTCAAAACCAGCAATTTCTTAATTTCATGATTCATTCATTCATCAGCTGGTCCTTTGACACTTTTTCTTAATTAATAGAGTTGTTATGAGACAAAGCAGCAAGAGAGACACATTAAGCAAGGAGAAAAAAATCCATTGAGAAATGTTTTATATTTAATTACAACAGTCATGCAGTGAGCATATGTGCGATGCCACATCTCAAGCAGAATCAGTGCATCGTTGTGTCCTTGAAGAAGTGACCTTCAGAAAGAGCAATTAGCTTTTTAACACTTTTTCTTTTCTATTACCAGTAATGTTTCTGATAAAAGAAGACAGTTGAACAGTTTAATTTTGTCTTCTTCCAGAACACAGATTTGCCACGTTAACATTTTCAAATGTACAACCTCACGGGCTGGGAATATAGCAGTGCTGAGGGTCCCAGCTTGAAAGGCATCTCAGGACAAAGTGCGCAGAGAACAACTCCAGATGAAACACCAGCAGCCATCCTGCAGTTAATGGCACATGCCTTCTGCATGGCTTCACACAGGACCCTCAGCCACGTGGTGCCCCAGTCTCCCCAGAGAAAAACTGGGAGTAACCTTGTGTTACTGAACCTAGGTCTAATGTAGAGCTGCTTACTAGAGAGAAATCTGAACAAAACAGTATTATTTTGATAGAGGCATATTCCAGCAGACTGCACTTAAAAGGAGAAGGCAGTGCATGTTTTCTGTAAGAGCTGAGCCCGCATTTGAGCCCTGAAAGCTCAGCTTGGAGCCAGCTCTCTTCTCCTGCCAGACTCCAGCTGTGTCAGAAAGAGCTCATGGCTGGATATGAAGCAGGCTGCACACTGACAGGAGAGAGGGCAGCTTCCCAAAATCACTGCTACTCTGGATATTATTTTTACTCTCTTGATCTCCAAGAACCACTATGGCTTAGGGAAAAAGCTTCAGACTTAAGGGGGGAAAAAAAAAGGGCATAGCAAGCAAACAAGCTTCATGCTGGAAACAGCACTTGTTCACACAAGTACCTGCATGTCTACTTCTACAACTTGAGCTGGTTTTTGCCTCTCCTGTTTGGGGCCATCTGAACAAAGGTAAACCTAGGCAGTGAATCACCCTGTGCTCAGAGGATCGGAGGTGCCCTGGTCACCACAGTATCTGAAGAACTACTGCCTAGCTCTTTGGTGAATTAGCCTAATGTTAGCCACTTCAGGATCAGCAAGTTACTTTTCAGGATCCCATTTCTGGGAGACTCTTCTCCCCTGACCTTTGTTCTGCTGCTTCCTCCCTTTTTCCATCTGCAGGAACATCTGCAACAATATAGAAAAAAAATTCAATTTTAAAGTTTGTTTTTTTTTCCTGGGCCGTAAGGGTGATCCTATCAGCATGCCTTGATACGATGCAGAAGTCTTGAGCGACCATCACAAATAAGGCAACGTGACAGAGGCAGCGGTCCAGCAGGGCTGAGGGTCTGTGAAGAGCCTGCAGGGAGCAGGGTAACAGGATTCTGTTTTGTCCAGGACCCACCCTTCTGAGAAAACTTTATATTAACATACTGGCTCCCTATTCAATTGCCGGTCTGGCCATTGCCACTGTCATGAAGATCAAGAGCCAGAGCTGCTAACATCCAGCATCAACACTGGGTAGGGGTTATTTGGCTGTGTAACAAGCTTTTCTTGCCACCTCGTGTACCCAGTTTTCTCTGTTGCTTTAGCAAATAGTAGACCAACCCTGGCAGAGCACCATCATCTCCCGACACCAGTGGGTTGAAGGGTTCAACTGCAAATTACCACTTGTTCCTGTGGAAATTAAATCCATGAATCATCTTCAGCTCTACCACTGCAGTGCACCTTTACCCTTGCATGCTCTTTCATACCTAAGAAGAGGACAGAAATGCAGCTGCCATGGGTACGACCCGTGTGCCAGAGCCCAAGAGAGCTGCCCAAGGCCCCCAGGTTGTGACGGGGGTGGGAGGGAGGGGGCCAGGGAATGGCCAGCAGACAGTGCCAGGCCATCGCAGGGGAGAGGAAACCGGTGGCACAGGGCCAGCTGCTGGCAGGGGAATCAGGTGGATGATTTCCTGAGCTCGTCCCTGAAGAGTAAAGAAATCTGCTTTGCCTCCTAGTGAGAACAGCCCCTGGCTTATTCTTAGGAGCTAGCTCTCTCTCAAGCACAGAGGAGAGAGACAGGAGCCTTCTTTTCAGGAGACCGATGGTACCCTCAGATACTCCATCAGGAGAGAAAGGACACTCTAGCCTCAGCTGCTGCATCTCCTTGTCCAGGAACCGAATGCCAGGTCCAGGTTTGCGTTGGTAGAGACCCGCTCAGGCCTGTAAAGAATGTGTGCTAAGACTATTGCCTTGCTGGAAAAAGAAGAAAAAGAACAGCTATAAATGCATAATTTTTTGTAGAAAACTGTCAGCAGGAAAACAATGGTGTATAACTGGGAGCAACATGCTCACAAAGAGTGTGATGGTTCATTTCTCAGCCACATCAACCAGGCCACGTTAAATTGGACACCAGCAGGAGGTGCAACCCATCCACCCTGCTGTAAATCAACCCCTTAATGCTCTCTTCTGCACTGACTTTGACTAACTTCAATTACCAGAGGGACATTTCCACTTTAAAGAGGATCCCAATGCCATTGTGAACATATTTATTGATCCATCTTTGGATCTCCTGCTTTCCCCTTGCTCTTATCCTTACGGCTGTAAACTAACCTTGATTTTTCTCCAGCAGGATTCTTTGTCCTGGTGCATGGCTGCCCTTTCAGGTCTGCTCAGCTGTCACTCACAGCGGTCACAAGGACAGGCTGAGTCCATCACCCAGACCACTAGGTAGAAATACTGGACATCACGTTCTTCTGTGGAGACAGTAAGCCAAAGGTTTTGCCTTTCCTGGTGCAGGACACCGTGGGCTACCATTGGTGCTGCATCAGGAGGGAGGGTAGAGCAGGCGTCTGGTCTCAGGGAGGCTGTTTTGCACTTTTGGGTTGCACCAGGACACCCGGACTGCAGCAGCCTGAGCGCTTTGCTGTGGTCTCTGTGCTTCACACAGGTGTCCTTCATGCCTTGAGCACACACATCCCTCTCCTCCCAGGTGTTCTTGCTGCCAGCAGTGCCACAGCAGCGCAAGGCTTTCACAGCTGCTTCTCCCCACCACCAGTGTAAGACTCTTCTTGTACCCACCTTGCTCACTTTGCTGCATGTTGTTTGCTTTATGGGCTACCATGAGGCTGGGGAAGACCTTCAGCACGCTGCGTGAGGAGGGCAGGGCTCAGCTGCTCGGTAAGGGAAGATGAGAGCCACGGTGGGCAGTGTGCAAATAAAGGCACACACGCTCGCTGATGCCTTCCCGAGGCTCCATCAGACATGGTGCTTGTTCACAGGAAGGAAAAAGAGAGAGGACTCATATCCACAAAGTCATGCATCTTTACTGCTGAAAAAGAAGAAGAAACTGTTCTTCTCTTTCATGCTTTCCACCTTCTGCCCTGTTGCAGTGCAGCACTGACAAATGCTATCTGTAAAAAAGAAACCTCAACAGAAAGCCGTTAGGAAGAGGCCTTCCAGTTAGTGCTTTCCCCTTTCCTTACAACTCCAGCTTCATGCAGCGGTCTCCCTGCTCTGTGTTTAAAGCCGTATCTGCCTGTAACTCACCCACGACACGGAGCACTAGACCTCCTGCTGCGAAGCACATGCGCCGGCAGATAATCCAGATCAGTTTACCTCTGTGTACCTGGCAGCACGCTACTGTGCAATGACCAAATATGAGAAGAGTTTGTGGTTGATTAGGATCAGATTAATCCCTGCTGACTGCCTGTCTCTGTGTGAAAAGGGCACTAGAGGTTAGACAGTATTAAGTACCTTAAACATCTACTTGCATAATGTAAAAACCTACTGAAGATCCAGACTTTGTGCTTGAAAGTGTTGATGTGACATTATTTACCCCAGAGGCATTTAAACATGCATCTTATCCTATCAAAGCAAGAAAATCCATTAAAAAATTTCCAGGAGGAAATGTAACAAATATTTGGCCATGGAAAATAATAAATCAGCAGCACAATGGAGACAAGACATCTACAAAAAAAAGGCCTTAGAAATTCTGAACATTATTCCCAACTTCTAAGAATTTAGTTCAATATATGAAATATAATTTTTATAGCTGCAGTAAAGCTTTTTCTGGGATACAATTGTACCTCATTTTCCATTTTATTAATTCCTATTCATCATAAAAATACAACAGCTAATAATTAGATAGCTTGATATTTACACCCAGTCTATGGCACTCCCCATAGAGCCCAGGGGGCTTCACAGAAAAGACACATTTCCTTGCTCTTATATGTTCGAATTATTTAATGCATTCTTGACACTAAAATGTAGATTGTATTTTGTTGAGATGCTTAGCTATCCCTAAGCATATAAGTGGTTATTGGACATGTCAAAATATGGAGAACTTCTGTGTTTTCTCTTAATTTTAAATGTAATAATAGCATTTTTAAATGAGGAAGGATCCTGAGGTTGATTTTAAAAGCTGAGCAGCTATATAGAAGGAGATAATAGCAGAAAGATTTTGAGAGGAAAGACAGACTAATAAAGAATCTACAGGTCTGTGAGAAAATGTCAAATTTACACACATCTTCTCATACGCTAATAGACCATCGAGCCTTTTTTCTCTCTTATTTTTGTTACTGGCACATTTATATAAGTATTAGGGACTTTTATATAATAACAGGATATTAGTTCCTTTTGAGGTCATCTGTTCTTGTGACTTATTCCCCATTTACAGTCATAAGCTTCTCATTGTGATATCACCTTGGCGGCTGCAGCAGTACCTGTGATGTCACCAAAAGGGATTATGACCTGAAGTGGGGAGTAAGCTGCAAGAGCAGATCAGCTCCTAAAGAATAAAGGTTTTGTTTTGCCCTGCTAGCAGAGGGAGAAGGAAGCACCCCACCCACCTTCTCTCCTCCACCTGTCATGGTGGAGCAGGACCATTTTTCCATGCAGTGCAAGGACCCCTTGCTGCTGCCACCAAAACCTGCCAAGGCTCTGCTGTGAGCTCTAGTGGAGAAGGGCTGGCAAGGGAGCCGGATCAGGCCCTCCAGAGCTGGGACCCCCACCTGCGCTGCTGCTCTTCAGTGCTGCTGTGCCAGCCTTGGGATGGCACAAATACAGAAATCTGCTTAGGAAAGAGGTGGCCAAGATTGTCAGGAGACATCCCTGACATACAGGGACATCTGTGAATTACATCTGAGCTTTCCCACAACTATTAATGTGTGGGGCACTCTGGTGAAGAAGCGTTGAATGCCAGGGAGGAAACTCCTCCAGGGAGGAAGATTGGGGCTGGCTGGGTAGGAGGGTTTGGTTAGCCTGGGTGAACTTTGGTGCACCAAAGTGGGTGCATGAGAAAATATGTGCAATGTACAGATATGCACAACCTTGCTTCTCTGCCCAGCTCAGGGGTACATCACAAGCTGAGGTGAGAGAGTAGGACAACAGCTTGCTGCAAAATTGCAGCGAGCGCAGGGAGGCACACATGAAAGCCGCAATGGGACACATTGCAGATGTGCTGTTCCTGCTGTGTGGACCCAGCAGCCCCAGAGGTCGGTCAAATGTTGCTCACTTGGGTCCAGTTGGTTTTCTGACCTTATCCGCAGGCTGAAGGGAGGGTGTCTGAGGGATGACAGGCAGGATAGAAAAGCTGTGCCTTCAGTACTAAGCCAGTTTGGCAATGTGGCTTTCAGCGTGTATCCACCTGGTCAGTTCAGGCTGCAGGAGGGCAAAACTGCAGCTAATGAACTGGCCTATGCAGAGCTGCCCTGTAAATAACATTTTTCCACATTGTCCAGTCTGGAAGTTCCCATTTGATCTCACCTCTCTCACCTACTCAACCAAATCCCTCTTTCTGAAAACCAGGCTTCTTATTGGAAGTCAGCTCTGCAACTTCATAAACATCTTCATGTTTTCATCTTCTGTTTGGTTCCCTATCATTTCAGCGAGATCAGTAGCAGACATTGCAATTGGCAACATGCTCATATGAGGACCTCTTCCAATGTCAGTTACTTGGCATCATTTATTTGGCACTGTAAGAGACTGTGATAGTCAGTTAGATAAGCATTTGGGGGTATCTGAATTAAAAACAGCTTTTAACATACTTTATATTCCCTGTCAACAGTAAATGTATTTAAATTGTCAGTTCATGTAGTCATCTGGGGGGAAAATATGCTGCCACAGTGTTGCTCCTCACCTCTGCTTTTGGCTCATCGGCGTGTCTTGTCTGAGTGTGAATTTCCACCAGGCCCCATGCAGGGTACTGACGCTCTCCCAGAAGCATTTTAAATCTGCAGATACTAAAAGGGTGACTTTTGGGGGCAGAGGTGGCATTTCACAGACTGGCAGGTCAACTCTGAATGTGCTGATGCAGCACCTCTGAGCTACTACAGGCAGCAAAGTAGCTGATCTGTGACAGCAGCCACCACAGGTCAGCTGTGCACTCAGGAAGGGTCCTATCATATATTCATAGTCCACAGGGAAGAGGCTTTACTGCTAAGATCTTCATATAACACTGCAGAAAGTATATACACAGCTGATATTATCTCTTTGGAGCTCATGCATTGTTTTCCCCAGAGTTTCTTAAGCCATATTCCCCTATGAGACATGCATAGGAGAACTACTTGGATTACAATAAGGATGTACAAAATATTTACTTTCTCCTCAATCAGCTTTTCTTCCTTTCTTTATAAATTCAAATAAGTTTCATCAACCTTAAAAAAGAAGTGATCTTGTCCTTGTGGTTTCTCAGCCCTTTTGAATTCTATCATCTGTTGAAAACCATATAATAAGAACGGTCACCATCAGTTAGAAGACTGACCTGATTTGGGCTCTTATTCAGCCTACACTTCTGCATGTGGAAACATATGTCGCTTCATCAGTGTTATGATGTTAACCGCATTCAGCGAAACAGGAACTCCTGTTTGCTTTGCTTTGCTTTGCTTTCCTTTGCTTTGCTTTGCTTTCCGCCAAAGGCACCATTCTGCCCACTGCAGAAGACACCACAAAACACACTAGAAATGTCTACCCTGCAACTTGAAAAAGGAGTTAACTCCAGCACTGATAGCTCACACTGCTTGTTAACGTGCTACCTGGCCAGGTTTTGGGTTGCTCCCACTACCTGTCTCCAAACCTGCCCCTGGGTACAGTTCAGGGCTCATTTTTTCCAGGACTCATGCCAAAAGCCCCCATGGCAGAGCCTGCCCCAAGCCTGGGTCACACAGTCCTCCAACACCAGCCTATCAGCCCTTGCATCCCCAAGGGCACCCACGTGCCCTTGGGCATCTCACAGGGCAGGGAACACTGATCCCCAGTGTGATGCTGTAAAATCACTGCTCTGTTATTCCACTTGCAGTATTAGAGATACAGGAAAAGGAATCCACAAAAAATGTGATATTCATGTTTTAGAGCCACAGGGGCTGAATGGGACTGAGATCCAAGTGCTGCGCAGTTTGGTCACAGCCAGCCTGTGCCACTGCCCCTCTGCTACCTAGCCTGCAGCCATGGGCAAGGAGGATACCTCCAGCTGTGAGAGCTGCCAAAAAGCCTTTATCACTGCTAACAGTGCTTCTTTCCACCTGGAGCTGGGCAGGAGGGTGTGAGTGAAGCAGTCCTCACTGCCAGTTCTCCACTCCCCATCTGCACCGTGCAGGGATGGGAGCCAGGACCTGGTTCAACCCATGGGCAAAGAAAATGCTCTAAGCCCGGAGTTGCAACAGGGCTCCTTGTTAGACCCAGCGTCTGGGGGCTGCTGCAGGACGGAGCCCCTTTGTGGGGGGCTCCTCCCCACTGGGTCCTGGCCAGACAGGCGCTGACACTGAGGTCATCTGCTCAGCAAGGCCATACCCTGCAGAGGGGTTTGCTGCCATGCCAGCACATGGAGTTTGGTCTGAGATGCCATCATAGCGTCAGCTGGCTGGTTTTTCTTTTAATAAAGCTCCACAAAAATTATTCACTTCACTGGACTTCTTTGAAGGCAATCTTCTACAGTGGTCATCCTTTGAAGAGCCAGATTTTGTCCTCACGCCCCAGCAGGAGGTAGAGGTAGTGGTGGTTTTTACATGGCGTGTGGATAGCAGTAAGCAAATTCAATTGAACTTGCTCAGCTGGGTGTTTCGCGGCTCCGCAGCCAACCGCCTCCCCGCAGAATGAGCTCTGTATGAAGCAATGATGCAAATTTTTCTTATCCTGAAATTCAGCAGAACCTTCTTCCTGATTGACCGAATGTATTGGTATCTTGCAGTGCGGGCTCTCTCCTGGACGAGAGATGCAAGCAGGAAGGAAGCTGGTTTGGATTCAATTTAATTTCCCGAGGGTTATATATCTTAAAGAGAGCAAGCACACAAAAAACAGATGCAGATAGAAGGTTAAATTCTGTTCTCATTTATGAAGGGATAAATGTACAGTAATCCTGCTGATAACAGGGTTGTGCTAGAGCGAAAGGAAGATTGCTGGAGACCAACCTGACACATGAAAGTAAATCAGAGGGTTCTGAAGAGGAAAACCTGCTTCTCACCTCTTCCTCTCACCTTTTTCTCTTTCAGCCTTTACCGGGGCTAAATTCTGCTCTGGATTTCTGTGTAAAGTCTGTGCAGCAGGAGCCCAAACTAGCCAGAGCCCAAAAGCAGCTCCCCCTTTCCTCTCAGCAGCCATGCCAAACCAGGGCTCGGTTTTATTAGAACACAGATTAATAAATCAGAGAAAACTCCAGTCTTCTGGGAGAAACATTTGGGGGGAAATAAGGCTTCCAAAGAAATCTCCCTCTGCCCACAGTGCCCGTGCAGGCTGTGCCTTTCCCTCTGGTTTCTCATTTCAGTCCTGTGACTTCTAGCTGCTTCCAGGGCTGAACAAGCTCCTCACCTTCCTCCCCAATGCCACTGCCATGGAGGCTCGACCCTGAGTCTGTTTTCCGCAGTCAGGGAGCACCCTGTCCCCCATTTGCTCCAGGACCCAAGTTGATGTCAATGGTTTGCATTCACACTCCTGTACCTGAGAGCAGACTCTGGCCCGTGAAGACCTTGAAGATGAAGTTCTCCAGAACAGCTGCCTCTGACCATTTCTCTTTCCCTTGTCTCTCCTTTCTACTCTTGTGTGTTTTTCACACCAGACATGTCGGAGCCACCCATGATGGCGTCTGTCAGTGCTGAGCTGTGGGGGATGCTTCAGCAGTCTGTCCCCTTGCCCACCACGATGGTCACACAGGAGGACAACGAGGTCCCATACGGTAACAGTGCTGGCACACAGCAGACGCAGACAGGATCTAATCCATCGGTGAAAGCAGCCACCGCCTTCCGCTTCTCTCCAGCGCTTGCCACCAGTTCTGCTCCCTGTTTGGGGGCTTGCTCACACATCAGGAAGCTCTTTGCTGTTTTTCTTCTCAAGGAGTGGTTGTTTTCTTGGCTCAGTGAGAGGACAGAGAGGTTGGGCTCCCTCTGAAGCCCTCAGAGCCGCTCCTGTAGATGCCCAGAGGAGCTCCACGGAGGCAGACCACCATGTGCTCCAGCCTCCTACCTGCACACCGCTGTGGCGCATTTTCTCCAGATGTCCTCGTTTTGTGCCTTTCCTCACTTCCCTCACAGGCAGTCTAAGTTATCGCAATGTCAAGAAGCATTTCTCAAAATACAACTTCTACCTCTGCCCCTTTCTGTCTTTGAAGAGTTATCTTGGGGACAAATCAATTGCATTCCTTTTTAAAACCTTTTCCAGCATTTTAGAAATAAAATGATTGCCAGCAAATTTATCAGTACTTTACTCAGTACCTTGTGATGCATATCCAGATTAAGACTCAAAAAAGAATGTGATGCCTAAACTAGGACACAGGCAAGTTTAAAGACTTTAAAAAAAACATAAAAAAGAGCCAGAAACTCACTTTCTCCACAGCAGCCCAATTCTAACACTCATGTAGGTCCAGGACACTTCTCTTTTTGACCTGGAATTTCTGTAATTGGCCTATTTGGTTTGCAGCCCCCTGGTTATGCCCCAAACTACCCTCACTGGGACAGCTCAGCTCCTGGCTCCCCAGGCTCACTTGGCAAGCTCAGTTTTCAGACTCACCCCCACATGGCACCAGTTTCTCCTCAGATACCCAGTTCTTGGCTTTGGATCCCACTTCGGGGAACAGAAACTTAAAACTCTAGGCTGCTAAAATAAAGGGGCATGATATTTTTTGATCTGGCCTTGATCGTGATAAATGTTCATACCCTCCCCTGAGTATTTTGTCACTTGCTTTTTAGCCACAGCTAGTTTTACTGACTCTTACTTCTTTCTTACTCCACTGCCTTTTATCCTTCTAATCATTCACTATCCTTCTAATCATTCACTAATGGATTTTCTTTTTTATTCGTTATATGTAAAACTCATTTCTTATTCCCCACAGCTGCTTTGAACAGCATTGATTCATTTTTAGTTTTCTTAAGTCCTCTTTCCTTGTCTGCAAACACTGTTTTTGCTGCTAAGATTCCTCCATAGCTTTCCTTTCCTAAATCAAGTGCAGAGAGGGAGGGTTTGAAACAAACACCTCAATGTCTATGATGTCCCCTCTGTGATGAGACATAAGCCAGAAAGTTTTCTTTCCTCTTTCCCACAGAAACGGTGCTGTCCTACATCACATTTATACTGGGTCCAATTTTCAATTACATCTTCCACAGACACTTACCCCAAATCTGAATAGCATTTTTTGCCAGGGAATTGAATGTCAATTTTTGACAGTAATGTCTAAAACCTTCAGGGGATCCCTATCCTTCTTCTAAATCTTAATAAATCCACAGGATAGTATCAGGCAGGGCACAGATGAAATGTCTTATCAGGTCTGGAGCCTCTGGGAACATCACATCAAATCCAGCTGTACAGTCCTCACCGGTGACCAGAGTCAGTTAATCCATCAGCAGCTCTGAGCCCTTTGAGAAACCACTTGGTGGCCTCCATTTCATTCCCTCTGAATACATCTCCAGTGGACACTATTAATGATAACTTCAGCAGAGAGGTCCTCATTCAGCAAAACTTTTAAACCTAAATGTGATTTTCACCATGAGGATACTGCCATTGAAATCCATGGCCAAAGCTACATCCCTGCCTGTTGTACGAGACTGGAACAGGCCAAACTCTTGCCCTTCATCCATCCTAGCAGGAATGTGATCTAAACCCCAGAATCCTGAGACAGACCCCAGTATCTTCGTCGATTCTGTCATCTTCTCAAGAGAGCAGAAAGAGAGGAGCAGCACAAGTGCAGATGAAGGGAGTCCCATTGTTTCATGCTGATTTGGGCCCTAATTCAATTGTGTGGCTGCTCCTTCCCCACTAAGGGTGGAACAGTAGCACATAAACACTATTGCTTGATTTTAATGACCTGTTTCCCCATGTTTTCTTTCCCAGTTGCAACAGGAACAGACATTGTAAAATAGCTAAGTGTATATATAAAGTCAAACTCCATGAAGATCAGTAAGCTGTTGTTTTACACACATTTTTAAACCACAACCTTGCTTACCTTAGGTGCCATTGTGAAGCTGTGAGGCTGAACCTGTGAATATGACAGGCAGGATTTGATCCTGTCACATGAAGAAAGCCAAGAACAGCTGAAACTGTTTGTTTTTAAAACGGTCACAACCATAGCTCTTCTGCTTCTGATTCATTCAAAGCAATCCCTTCCTCATTCAATCTCCTTCAAGTGCACCTCTTTTTGTTGTTTCTTTCCTCCTGGAAACTAAAGAGTGAATGAAAATCTTGCTATTTGGGATGGCATTAAAAAAAAAAAAATAATGGCAAATAAAGATATTTTAATTGCATGGGATTTCTGAATAAGGTTTCAAAGTGGGGGAAAAAAATAGCTGTGTGCCTGGTACACAGAGAGCCCTTTCTCTTCCCCTTTGTGGCAGAGGAATCAATGGAATTCATATAAAAGAAAGAGGGGGGTGGGAAGAGAGATAGGAGATGCCTTGCTCGGTACCAGCAGGTCACAAGTCTCATGAGGCTCAAGCAGGGCTTGCAAGGAAGTTGCTGACTGTATCTCCATGTGTACCTTTTTGTTCCTTGCCTTGGATTTGCTGGTCAGTGGCATGCTGCTTTGCCTGGCTCTCCATAGAGCTTGTAGCCTACAGGAATTTGGACAGAGTGGTACAGACATCGCCGACAGAGACTCTGATCACTGACTATCCCTTTAAATGCAGTCTCATGACTTAGTCTTTACTCCACTACCTATTAAAGAAGGAGACAAGACGTACATAGACAGCTTCCATTCAGACACCCAGAAGGACACAGAAAGGCAAGACAATTTAACAGAGCTAACTGTGAGTAAATACGAGGCATTAGAGGTGCTCTCTAGAGCAAAGGGCATGGAGAACGATTTGTAGGAAATCCTGAAGTGAAAGAAGGTGCGGTATTTTTAAAAATATACTTGCATACAATGTAAAAGGCGAAATTCTGTAAAGAAAGCTATTCTGTCATTTTAGTATTACTCCTTTAAATATGAATCTAAGCGTCTCTTAATATAACGTTGACCAATGCTTGATTTCCCATAAAAATCCAAAGCAGTGATTTTGTGCTGCAAGCACTGGAGCCTTTTGCAAATACAACCTTTTTCACTGGGATAAATTTCATAGAAGGAATATCTGGGGGAGAAATTTGAAGCCAGCCTTTTGCAAACTTAGATCTAAGCCCCAGCCTGGAGACCCCGGTTAGATACCTGCACCTCACGAGGGGTGGCCTTCCTTCTGGGAGCGCTGGATGTGACCCCCTTTCTGCTGGAGACAGAAAGGAGCTGTGGGTGCTCAGCAGCATAGAGAGCGCACTAAGGTGTCCCATCATGCATGCAAGGTAGCTAATGTTTTAATTGAGGGGCTCTGTGTCTCCACGCACTGTAATGGCCAACCATCCTACATGGGTACAGCATTCTGGAAAACTCGGGGTTTTTTAGTGAACAGAGTCATCAGCATGTCCCTACATCTTTTTTTTTTTTTTAATAGCAATAGCTACTGGGTAGATCTGGACAAGTATTTTAACAGTGATCATTACTATTGCAAGTGATATCTTAACACTGATGGAAAGAGAAAGTTTCTCTGTCAGCTCAGCCTATTGCTTTCCTAAATATATCTGTATTATTAATTGCAGGTATGATTATCTGGTGGAGAGTGTTCCCAGCTTGCCTTCATGTTGCCTGTTTTCTTCTCTGCATTTATCCTGTCTGCTTGCTGCTTAACCAAAGGAAACTGCATCTCCTATGATGAGCTGAAAGAGCTGAAGACTGAATTTGCCATCAATCTCTACAAGCATGTATCCGAAGGAGAGAACAGAACCAACCTGGTAGTCTCTCCAGCAAGCGTGGCTGTTTCTTTGGAGCTGCTGCAGTTTGGAGCTCAAGGAAATACCTTCATGGAGCTGCAGGATGCCTTAGGATACAATATTCATGGTAATGTACTGCTTAAAAAAAATACTTCATGTCTTATATTTTGCAATAAATTCACAGCTTTACTAAGGAGACAGCAATTGCACACATCATACTAAACTTCTGTCTTCTGTCTCACTGCAAGATGTGGCTTAGGAGTGTTTTCTCCATCTTTGACAGTCAGGTAGCAGCTGGACAAAGGGAACCCAAGGGAGTATTTGATGTGTATGTTATTATTCCTCTTTTTTCTTGATCAGAGCTTACTCTCTTACTGCACTGAAATACAACTACATCTAGAAAAGCTGCTTCCATGAACAGCAGAATTGCTCCTGGTTTCCCAGAGGTTCATCGTGTCTGTTGTGTCCTGGCCTCCCCTGTGTCCTCTGTGAGGAGGTGCCAGGCAGAGGACAGTCGTTTTCTCTCCTATTCCATTAACAAATTTTATGAAACATAGAAATTGAATTATCTTTAAGACTTTGCATCTTTTTCTAATGTTATGACAACTGACCAAAAAGATGAAAAGTTATTAGGAGGAGACTAGCAGAGAGAGATATACCTTGACAGATGGATGGTGAAATTGCATCTTTCCCTGAAAGTAGGCTAAAATAAAACTTGCTGGGAATCTGGAAGGGATATGGAAAAGGCAGATGTCTTAAAATCCAGCATTAAGTCAGCTGAATTTAAGGATGCTGTTTTCATTTTATCTCTGGATTATCCTACCATCTCACATCACACGTCAAAAACTATTTTACATTATGGGCACAATGTTTATGAAAAGCAGATGACTGCCTCATCTTCAAAATTTGCAGCTTACATACAAGACTTATGTGTAGAGATGACACCACTGTTTCTCAGCATAAAATTTACTTTCAGCATATGAAGACTAAAGATAAAACCTCCAGCAATTTCATCGTCCTGTGCTGTAACCTGCCTTAGTCACCATTACCATTCTGTATAGTATTGATATTCAAAACCAACACAGCAGTAAGAGCTAACTCTGACTGATATATACAGATACAGCTGCATGTACTGACACAAGGACAGTGCATCTATATTGCTATAGATGTGCAGCTATAGCAGCTGATATAATGAAGTCTTGCCTATAAGACGCCTGTTTCTGTAAATTCAGTAGGGTAATTTTAAACAACATATTAATTCATACAAGGATTATATCTTGCTTGACACTTCTGGTCATTAGGGGCTCAGTTATTAAGAAAGAACCTTAAGAATAATATTGCACAGTGAAATTCAGGCACATATCTCCACACAAAACGTAACAAAAGAGAAGTGCAGAGGCTGTTAATGACCTGCTAGCTCATTTGCGCTGCCCCACTTCTTTTCACATCATATCAAGCAGACATTTAATCTCCATTTTAGTTGTCTGTGGCACAAGCCACATGAGCTTTGGCTTTCAGTAATATTAATGCATGAATGTGAAAAAAAAGCAGGATGGGATCTATTGCTATCGGTTATAACAGCACATTTCCAGTGATAGAGAAGGAAACCACTTCCTCAAATGGTTTAAATCAAATAAATAAATCAAATACTTAGATCAAATTTTCTGTCAGATGAGTAAAACCAAATCACATATATATGCATATCTGATAAAATTCCTTTCTTCCATTAGATGTTTGCATTAATGTTTCTGCTGGTCTGTCTTAAACAATAATGAAGGATGTAGTTAAAACCTTAGCAGGCTGAAAACAGTGAAAACATTGATGGTTCAGTCACTATTCACAGAGAATCCGCTCTTACATGCACTTGTAATCTTTTAATGTTTGGAAGATTTGTTCACTTTTTTCCCAGTACTAAGAAAAACAACGTATAAAGGGATGTCTCTCTAGACAGCACAGACAAAATTACATGCTTTAAAATGCTTTCTCCTTGCTGTTTAGTTTTATCCATGGCAGAGTATTTTAAAGCAATTTTGAACTGTTTTATGAGTAAGAATTCAGGACTTTGGTTAGCTAAGCTCTTTGATATAACTGAAGTTACAAGCTCAGGATACCACACCTCACGTTAACATCTGCTTCCAATTTACCATCTTTGATTTCTCACATCCTCCAGAGAGCTTGCCAAATGCTCCTGCACTAATGCAAAACACACGAGAAAAGCACTTTACACCTCAGACTGTGTGAGTTTTCTTGACATCTGTTCAAGGAGTTCAATATTTTATCCCTTAAAGAGTAATAGATCTAAATTTTAATACCAAATTTCCCATAGGCGATTAGTCTTCCTGCAGGTTATTACAGGAACACTATTAGGTCAGAAAACACGCACTGGATTCTCAAGTGGTAGAAGTTGGTAGATGTGAACCTCTCCCTTTACCCCTTCAAGAATCTGAACCAATGTAGTAAAAGTCTCCTGATGACCTGGCTGGCAGCTGGAGGTTCATGGAGATCCTGCCCTTGACCCGATGCTCAGCCTGGGACAAGCGAGTCCAGGCAGGATGGACTTCCCCGGTTAGCCACCCAAAACTACCCATGTCCCAGACGGCAGCCCAGCCTGACTTCCCTCCAGCACTGTCTACATCACAGGCGTCTGGAGAAACTTAGTGATTCCTCCCTTTGACTACGGTCTCCCTTGAGTCAAAACAAAGTTTTCCAGCCAGCCTGTAATGGTGAGTCCAGCCATGCCCATAGGGAGCCAGATATCTGTGAGCTGCCCAGGGCACCCTGGGGTTTCAGGCTGAGGCAGAGGAGCACCTGAGCCAAGCAGAGCAACCTGGAGAAGCAAGGGGCGCAACACCGACCCCACCTTGGAGATGGTGGCCAGCAATTCATATACAACAGTGAGCTGCTGAGATTTCACAAAGAAATCAGGACACTTGGTGGGGAAATCATAGAATCATAGAATCATTAAGGTTGGAAAGGACCTCTGAGATCATCGAGTCCAAACTGTTAGCCTAACTGCCTGGTCCACCTCTAAACCATGTCCCTAAGCACCACAGCCACACATTTTTTGAATACTTCCAGGGACTGTGATTGTACCACTACCCTGGGCAGGCTGTTCCAATGCCTAAAATCAGAAAGGTGTTGGTGGCCCCGCACAGTCAAGAGGCACTGATGTCTTGCTGAAGAAGAGCAGTGCTCCAGACATTTCCCAGTCCCCATGGAATACTTATTTACAGAAGGAGGAACCTGCTGAAAATGTCTTAAAGGCAAGTAACAGCCTCAACAAGACCTGTATTGGCTGGCTGTAGCCAAGTCTCCTCCAAAGCACAAGTGACATGGGAAAGGGGCTGAACCGCGAACACGGGAATTTTGAGGAGATTTGACAGAGAGACCATAAACATTGTTCAGACTCGGTGCAAGTCCCAGGCCTCAGGAGGTCACCTCAGCATGAACCATCCCACCACAAACCATTACAGCCAGCAAAATAAAGACAGCCGGAAATGGCTGCTAAATCACCCTTCCGGGGAGCCTACTAGAAACTTTGTGATTTTAAAAACATGAGATTGTCTAAGTTTTGCAGGATTCATGTTCCTGTTGGGCCCACACCTCAACCCTCTATCCATCACAGAAGCCACCACTGTTGAACTACCATGAGCTTCCCGGGAACAGGAGACCAGGACACTATTCAACTATTTTCATTAGTAGACAACAAACTAGAGAATACATTACTGAATTTTTGAATGACACTGAGCTCATGATTGCTACAAGCATTTTGGAAGACCAGAATAGAATTTAAAAGGATCCTGGAAAATTGGAGAAATGTGTGAAGTGAACAGGACACAATTCAATAAGGGCAAGTGCAGAATTCTGCATTTAGAAGGAACAATCAGCTGTTCAAATCAGGAGTCAAAGAATAGTGTTTTTAGGAAAGGATCTGAGGGTTCTTAGGAATTAAAAAAAATGAACATTGAGTAAGAAATATAATTGTACTTCAAAAAAAAGCAGACACTGTTGTGGGTTCTATAAGAAGAAGGGTCTCTTGTAACACACATGAAGCAACCTATCAGCTCTATTTAGCATTGCCAGGGCTCATCTGCAATACTGGGCCAGCTTGAGGTACCATCCTTCAAGAAACAAAGCAACACATAAGGGCCAAGGGTAGCAGAGACAGACCTGGGGTAGTCAGGGAGATGCCTTTCCTGGGATGGGTGGCATTGATAAGGCAGGAGAAGGAGACAGAGGTACTGCGGCATCGGCAGCTTAGCCAGTCACGGCCAGAGGTGCTGGATCTCACTAATGGGAACTCGGAGAGTGCCCAGGAAAAAATAATGTACCTTATGAACTGTAAGAGCTGTGTTTGCATAGAGGTGTGAGCCTGATGCAAAATCAGCCACTTGACATATCTGCACTAGAGTGATTTCTACAGCAACATGAAGAGTGCTTTCCTGTGCCCCGTGCATCATCGTCCTTGACAGCACTGCTTGACAGTAATAGCCCATAAAGTCAAGGGTGCTTCAGTTGTTATAGTGCTTTAACTCTCAGAGGACACCAGTGTCATCACTGGAGTTGAGAGCTGCAGAGCCCTGGTGCAATCTCTGCTATCCTTAACCTCAACATGATAATTTCAGCTTTTCCCTCTCTCTTGCCTGTCAGATCACAGTGTGCAGGATTTCTTGCACGCAGTGTACGAAGGAGCAACCGACTCCAGCCAAGGCACGGTGGTTCAGCTGGCGTGTTCCTTCTTTGTGGACGCTGGCGTGCAGCTTTCGCCCCGCTTCACTGCACGTGTTGCGCACTGGGCAAACAGCAGCCTGCAGCAAACCAACTTCACTGACCCCAGAAGAACCGCAGCCCAAATACAGGAATGGATCACCGGTAACCTTGGAGGTAATGTAACAACCCATGAGAATGATTCCACCTGAATAAAACGTAAAATAGGAGTAATGAGAGAAATTGCATTTAACCAAGTATAAAGTTTTTTGCTGCGCTCCATGCTGTCCAAACCAAGGCTGAGAGCTAGGAAATCTAGTTCTTGTGCTGATGCTCATTTCTAATGTGAGGAAAGAGCTGGAAGAGGTCTGAATCTGTGAGTATAAATTTGCAGTATCAACCTGGTAATCACTTGGCCTTGTTCCTCTGATTGTTAAAATGGCAATTCTTTGCAGTGTTTTCAGTTTTAATGAGGAGCAGCCAAATTCCCCAGGGACTGAATTTGCTGCATTGAACACTTTCATGCTGCTGTGGGGAACATGCAGGGCCGTAAGCTCAGCAGTCAGACTCTGAGTTTAAAAAGTCAAAATGGGAAATAAAAAGAATTTACTTTCCACACAAGCAAGAAAAGTAATTAAATTAAATCCTGTGTTAATGAAAAAATAATTGAAAAAGCAAGTCCTTAGAAGCAGTAGAGCAAATCAATCCCTGATTTGCCCAATCAACTTAAGTTACATGAGTGTTAATTTGGCCATCAACATGTGCGGTGATGTTAAACACACACATTAAAGCTACTACTGAAAAAAAAATTTCTATCCTTCTCAAATGAACTGTAATAAGTGATCCAGCTTCATGATAGAAAAGTATTGCTCTAGAAGCAGGTACTAAAATGGGAGTTCATATTGCGGTGCTCACATGTGTATCGATGAATTAAAAGTGGATCACACTTTCAAAAATCTTTGAGATACCTAAAGCAGGATCAGTTGAACTGCGAGGTAAATAGGAGAGGGGGAGAATTAGGATACGAGCTTCAGTTGACTTAGTTACTTCATGAAGCGGTCTGTAATCATGAATCCATTTCATGAGGGATTTCTGGTGCTAATGATGAACTACTCCAAGATGGGGGCACATTTAAGCTAGAAAACCAGTCAGGGCCAGGGCATGGTGCTGAGCACCGGGCTGCTGTCATCCATGCTGCTCAGTGACAAGCATAGTCCTGGCACAACTTTGGCCCTCAACATTGATCAACTTGAGCTTGGTTCTGGGGAGAGCACGGACCAACAGGTAACCCTGATGAGGTCCATGTACTTGTGGGGAGTACAGTGTTTAACAGTGCCTTGTGAGTTGTGCCTCTTGCCCTTAGGGCCAGAGAACAGTCCCAACTTGCTTTATATATTCACACAGACCTGGCTTTTAGGCCTGAGCAAGTAGGACAGCGTGTTTCCCGCTCCCTGCCTGTTTTCCTTGCAGAGGAGGACCTGCGTGGCATGCCGTTGGAGAGCGCTGGGTCGCCGCTCAGTCAGGTCTCCCTAGTGAGCACCATGTACTTCAAAAGCATGTGGCAAAAGAAGTTTTCCTTTATGGATACCCAGATGTTGCCTTTCACCACAGCAGAGGGCTCAACCCTGAAAGTGCCCACAATGCATCACACAGCCGAAGTTAACTACGGTAACTGTCCTTGATCCAGATTTGTTCTATTGTACAACATGGAACAGTTTTATTTATTTATTTTCCACAGCTACAGCACTAAGATGTGTTATTTTCCCAGCCTGGAGAAGTCTCAGAAGAAATCCCATCAAAGGAAGAGACCACCTGGGTGACCAAACTGACTCCTTATAATCCCAGGCAATCAAGAAAGAGATCCTGCGTTCAAAATGGTTCATAAAATATCTACTGTCCATGTCCCATCCCTCACAGACCAACACCTCTCAGCACTCCATAACAAACTTGCCAGCTGTAGCAAACAACCAAAAAGCACCAAGATAACATGCCAGGAGAAGGGAACAGGAGAGACTGAGGGCACCGCAGTATACAAAAGTCCTTTGCAATGGCATGGAGCTTGTTAAATAGAGCTGCCTAGGAAGGGAAGACCGTAGGAAGCATATCGGACCCCATGACAGAGGGGCAGTTAAAACGAAAACAATATCAAGCCCCTACCAGTTTGATTTGTGGGATGGGTAAGAAATTTCCTGGCCCCTCAGCCTAATCACTGTTTGTCCCTTGAGTGTGTGAGCACCAGAGAGAGGATAGTATCACCGTGAGCCCCAGCACTGCACACCTATCCCTCCTGTCTCTGGTCACAGCCTTTCTCCAAGGCTTTAAGGTAAAACTACAAATCTTCAGGGCCAAATTCTGCAACAAAGGGGAGAGAAATTTTGATGGCCCTTATACCCAATCAGTGGATGATCTCAGGACGGGCTTAAAACAGTATAAATATAGGTCAAGCTTTTATTTGTATAATATATGAAATACAGCGTATGCTGCTTTCAAAGGCTTAGAGTATGTGGGTTGCTGACAGAAGGACTCATGCTTTAGGCTTAATTTTCTACCACCAGGAATTCTGCCATTTAGCTCTACAATCTCTTTCAAAATGTAAAAAGCTCTTTTCCCTTCTACCCTAAATTTCAGAACTGCATTTGGTTAAAAACCTTCCTAATTTCAAGTCTAAATTTTTTCAAGACCAATTTATATCTCTTAGCATCATGCCAGCTTTAGCCTTTAAGTTAAATAATTTCTCTTCAGCTTTGATATTTACTTCCAAATGTATTTGCGAGTCATCAAGCTGCCTCTCTCCTGTTAGCTAAGCTGAAGATGCCAGGCTTTTCTAAACTATTCAAAAAACAGATACTGCAATTCTCTACTAGTCCTTTTCTGCACTTCTCCAATTTAAATTACTCTTTCTTGAAAATAAATGTCCAGGAATATACATAATACTTTTAATGAGACCATATACATGTTTCATAAAATGCTCTTAGTATTTCTATGACTTGCTAAAAATACCTTGTGGAGTGCACTGCAGAATCAACTCAGGTCGACCCCGCCTGGGCCTTTTTTCTTTCTCCATTTTTTTCCAGCTGATGAGTCCTAGGTAAATCAAGGGGAGGGAAAAATCTCCACAGGTACATACCTTTTTTTGTGTTTTTGAACCATCATTTGATTTCCACCACTCCAGTCATCACAGTAACCTCACTGTTTGTCTTTGATGGAAGTCTTGAGTGTTGGCAATACTTTGGAAAGCCACTGGTAACCTCTTTTCAACTTGGGAGCCCCTCTTTTAACTTAGCTCATTGTAGTTTGCCCTTCAAGCGGCTGCTCGTTGCCTTTCATTTCTTGCTCTAATGGCCATCACTTCTACCTGTAAATAGTGCCACAGTGAAATTATATTTAACCTTTTACTTAAAACTAGATGACTGGATCTATGCCTCTTTATCGAATCAGTTATCAATTCAAAAAAGCGTATAGATTTGTTTGCTAGGGTCCACCTGATATTACCATTTATCTCACTTTCTATTTCCCTCTCTGACTTGATTATTCTTTTCTCCAGAGTATGTTCTAAAGCTTCTCAAACAAAGACCTGAAATTTCCCAGATTACTTTCATTTTCCTTACAAACGTACTCCTGTTTTCCAGTCATGGGAAACAACTGAATCTACAGTCTATTAAAAATCTTCATTGATTCATTTGCAGTTCCACATCCAAGTTCTTTTCATATTCTGGGGTGGTGATCACCTAGGCCCCACATGATTATTTGTCTCTCCCAAGTAGTGTAAACTTTATTTCTTTCTCTGGTGTTGTAATACCTCCTGATCTTTCCTCATTTCCATTAGGAATTTCACCATTACCCTTTGCTGTATCATCAGATTATTTATCTCCCACCAGTTCCAGCAAATAACTGGGATGAATCTAAAAAAAAATTAATTCAGTGTGCAGCAGCACCATTCTTGCTTCCTTTTTCTCTTGTTTATACGGCTAAAACATTCTCCTTTTCTGTGCGACAGTCACATCAGGCACGCAGTTGGCAGCTCATTATTTCTATGCCTTTATATCTCTGAACCGTAATTCACCTGGCTAAGGAGTCACTTTTTCCACTTTTTGCAAGTTTGCCCTTACTGTTACATCGTTCTTTGTGGTCTTTCTTCTTCCTGGACATCCATGGTGTGTCCACCACGCTTCTTCCTCCTGGTGCACGGCCAGCTCCTGAGTGGGTTCACACCTCTGCCTTGGAGTGCTCCCATCCTCTTTACATTTGAATCCTTTATAAGTTAATTGACTTTACTGGGGAGTGAGAAAGTTTGCCTTTCCAAAACCCTACACCTCATCATCCTTGTTGTTGGGCAACATAAACTACTATGTCAACGCGTGATCTTCCAGCCTCAGGTGATTTTGTATCACCAAGCTCACTGCAGGGGCTTTGCTACCTGTGATATCCTGAATAGCCTCACCCTTCATTATTTTGTGAGCTATTCAGGTAAACAAACAGGTTTCTTGGGACTAATACACACCTATTAGCTCAGGAACAGACCTTTTCTCTGAACTTTCTCTTTTAGTAGAGTGAGATAAAGAAATGAGAGGTCTGAAATGAGAGGTCTAAAATCAGGGAAGGCAGGGGGCTGCCAGTGCTTATACAAGTGGAGATCTCAGGTAAAGACCAGTGACCAGAAATTGAGCAGCTGAGCTGCAGACTGACCATATATTTGCTCCTGAGCCCTTGCAAACTTGATGTGAAATCATTAGTTGTGCTCGTCTGACCATTTACCTAAACACAAGAACTCCATCCTATCATCCTTAAGTAGGTAGCTGAAGCATTAAATATTTGCACAGAAAAGGAAAGTTAGCCAAAATACTGAGGTTACCTTTTCATCCAGCCTGAAATGTGTGAGCTCTCTGCAGCCGGAGAGGCTTTTGAGGAAAGTCAAAATGAAAGGGATCATTTAAAATTTGCTGATTGTCGGATTTGATAGGGCCAATTCAGTCTTTGTCACTAGAAATGCTAGAAACATCTCTAACAAATCAGTTTGAAATTAATACAAAAGACTGGTTCAGTACAATAAAGCAGAGGCATGAGATAATTTTCCTTCATTATTAAATGATAGCAGCTGTCTCCCATCAGGATCCAAAACACGGAGCGAGAAAGATTAGCTGTGGCCTGTTATTGATCGCAGCATTTAGAACATTGTTTATCCTTTCAACGTGGCCACGCAGAACAAATCAGCCTGGGGACAATTAACACTGCTCTAAGAAAATGTCAACATTACTGTTTACACATGCCTTTTAAACACTGCAGCTATTTTACATATTCATTTTTCCGAGCAATTTGTTAACTATATTTGAATACTGATGTAGCATATATATAATCCTTACGGGATGCTCAAAATCACTTCAAGTAAGGAACGCTAAATGCTCTGACTCGATAATCTCAAGTCTTTGATTTTCTTTCTAATTAACAAATAAGGACTGTATAACCTTTGTGCAGAATGTGCTGACTTCAGAATATCAGCATGCCCACAAATTAAACCACTCATGACCAGTGCACCACAAACGTAAATCTTCCCTGCTTGCACATTACAAATGAGAAGGTCTTTTCTCAGCAAAGTGATCCACATGCTGGGAGGTGGTTTTAACAGCACAATTCCCTCTCTGCATTGCATGGCAGGAGGGCTAATCCAAGAGACTAAAATTTAATCTAGCAGAATAATCAACACTTAATGAATCCTATCTAATCTAGATCTGCAAACCTAACACATGTTTTACCACTAAACATTTGAGACATCCTATAGCTACTTATTTATTGGCAAATATTTAGGTATTATGAACATGAGCTACCTATATTCTGTTATTTACAACCCCTGACTCAATAAGTGTGAGTATCTACCCTTGAAGATACAATTACTACAGCTGGGTGAAGAGGGAGTCTTTTGGATGGCCTATGGCAATGGCAATAATAAGTCATTGGCTTGCAACTTGTATTGAACTCCTGGCCTGCTGCCTATTGCTGAGTGTTTCTGAAATGCTATTTATGGATTAACAGATGAAAAAATAAGGAAGTAAAATTGTGATAATTGAATCTGTTCTACTGTATAACAGAGTCCATTAGAAACACCTGGACTAATTGCTCATCAAAATATGGAATTTACATGGTACTTTCAAATGGCTGCTACAAATTGTGGCATAACTAATTACAAGGTCAGAAGCCCACCAGCTTTTACTTTTGGGACTAGTTTTTATAACCTTCATCTGATTTTGATATGTTTTAGGCCTAGGTTTTGAAAAATAAGAAATTTTGTGCTTAAATAAGCATAAGCCTAACTACTTTATTTTTTAATGTACCTATTTGTTTCTTGAAATAAGGTTAAAACTGATTTTTAAAGGTAGTAAAGATGGAAACATGAGGCAAAGTACGTTTCAGTTAATTAAATAGGACACTTCATTTTGGTTTTGTAATTTCTATCAATCAGTAGTGAATTTTTAGTGAAAGATATTAGAAAGTTGTAAGTTTATTCAAAGAACAAGCATTGCAGGAACAGTAACCATAAAGTTACTGTCATTGCCTCGGTAATGTTTTTTAAACTCTGAGCAAGGAGGACAGCTACTATATGAGAAAGCAATAAAATATCCATGCTCTGTTGAGATAGTGCTTCAGGCACCATTACTGTCATTGGCATTTTTCTGCCAAGTTATATATATATATATAAATCGGCTCTGTTCAGATGAGCCACTGTTGTGAGTTAAGAGCAACCCAAGTTGGCTGCAAGAGCCCATGCACTAGAGACAACCCCTTATACCTCATCACTGCTGTTCTGAACCGTCTGCCAACCCAGGCTTGGGTTGTGGGTTTTGGGTATTTTTCCCCACTTGAGTGATGAAATAAGATCTATATTTGCCCACCTTCAGGCCAATTCCAGACTGCAGCTCTAGAGGCTTTCAGCGTGGTCGAGTTACCCTACCTGGGGGAGAAACTCAGCATGTTCCTAGTGCTTCCCAGCCACAAAAGAACATCTTTGTCCCAGATTGAGTCTTGCCTTTCTGCCAAGACCATAACCCTCTGGGCCAACAGCTTAAACAGAATGAAGATGGACATTTTTCTACCTAGGTAAGCAATATTAATACTGCAAGATGGCTTCACTACTTCAGTTGTTAGAATCGGGTGTGATAGTGCTGACATGAGCAATGTGAGAGACAAAACCAAATGAGATACTTTCAGTTTTGTTATTCATCACATGATCAGAAAAGTTCTAATCCTTTCTTAAGCCATGAAGAGGTGAGCTGGAAATGCCAAAACTTTCTGGTATGCTCTGTACTGTTTTAAAAACCAAGTATTTCAGTTGATCCTACAGCTTTTACTTAAAACTTGTTTGGGGCATAACAATCCTTTAAAGATCTAAAATGAGAGAAAAGTTCCTGGGCCTTTCCCACACTCCATTTTTTTCTTTGCTGACGGAAGAGTAAATATATAACCTTTAAAAAAATGCAATAGTTTATTTTTACAACTTGCTAGTATACTACAAAAGTACTCTACAAAGAACTCGGGCCCCCTCACCAGTCTTACCCATCTTTCTGTGCACAAAGCAAGTTTCAGCCATTCGTTTTCCACATTAGTCATTAGTGCTAGCAAATGCACACGTCCTGGAGGTATTTTCTATCATCTATTCAAATGAAATTGCATAGCAGGAGGAATCAGGTGCCGGAGGGCCTTTGTAGCTGTACCTATTGTATCAGCATGAAAGGGCGTCGTTATGCATCTCTCACAATACATTCCTCACCTTAACGAAGCACTGGAAAACAATTTGTACATTAATATTCTTTTTTTCCAAGCTACTCTTTTGCAAATGTTTCAAAGGGCCCTTTGCTACAGCCAAAAAGATTGTTAAAAAGAGGACGCTTGGGGAAATGCAGAGTTCATGTGTCAAGAAGACTGAGAGGTGGTCTGGGTACAATAGATGGAGGCGAGGGATTCCTTCTGTCTTCAGGTGAAGATGAGTCGCTTTTCTGCAAAGTACACTTAATCAGACAGAAGGCATTGGGCTCATACAGAAATAGATGGATGAAATACAAAGGCTTGAAATAAATTGCATCTGTTCTACCTTTTAGCTCTATGAAACTGCAAATCCCACATTTAAATAAAATCTATCAATCATATTAATTTCAGGTTCAGTATTCAAAGCCTTTTTGACCTAAAGACAGTTTTTTCTGCCTTGGGAATTAGAGACGCATTTGATCCCATCACTGCTAATTTTAAAGGTATTTCAGGTAAGAGGCTTGACTGAATAAAAAATGATCACTGACCCAATAGTTGTAGACTCTTACATTTGAATGATTCGGTAGACCTGGTCCTTATGAATTGATTGTACTTCTTCCTCTGTGAATCTCTAAAATACAATTCACACTCAACTGTTCTGTTTTATTATTGGCAATTATATTTTGAGCTGTTGTTTTGTAGGAAAGAGGAATCTGAAAGGGACAGAGTTGGTTTTGGTTTTGCTTTTTTTCTTCTTTTTTTCCCCCCTTCTTTCTTTAAGATTAAAACTCTGAAGACAGCGTAGGCCTGGAAAACAATTATTTATTTAGAAATTTAGGATACTTTAGTAAAACTTGCATTCCTGTTTGTGTTTTTAAATAGTCATTTAACAGTTAGGGATGCTGATCCAACAAGTCAGTATTCCAACTCCTGACACCACAAACAATATTGGCATATGCCCGTGCCATGTTGTCTTGCTAATCCAGTGACCAGTGGACTAAATTATACTTTCCCTTTGCTAAAATACTAGTGTTACAATTGTAAACTGTCTTGGTTTTGGAAGTCTGAAATTATCCCACTCCTTGGAAAATTTTTATCCCTGTTTAATATTAAGTACTAAAATAATCCAAATTATCTATTTTTTTTTTTTTTACTACTTTCAGCAACACAAATTATTTCATCTTAGTCATTTCTGTTCATAGCAAAGACTCAGAGTGGTAGCTGCTCCTAGAGATGCAGAGAGTTCATGCAGTTCTTGCGCGTGTGAGTAAATAAATGGAGATATGACAACAAGAAATTCCTCCAATTTAGACAAACCTGCTTTTACAGAAAAGTTACTTCTCTGGGACGAATCTCAGAAGGCACATTACTTACGGGGTTTTTTTATACCCCTTTTAAAATTGAACCTAGCATTTTTTTATTACAGTACATATTTCAGATTGCAAAGAGATGCATGTTAAAAATAATTTGTTACTGCCCACTTATCTGTTAAAGCCTGCTGCTTTGTTTATTGCAAACAAATGTTAATATAGTGATAAAGTGCACAAGGATGCATCTTATAAAGTCAACATCTATTTAAATAAGATAAATACTTTGAGGAAATGAACTCCACCATAAATGATCTCATTTAGCAGCTTCTTTCCTATGCAACTTGGTGGCTTTCTGCTTCACGTCATACAGGGTGAGGTTTGCAGAAGTATTTGATCCTGCCTGTGGCACGGTTATGGATTAAAGGATATGTTGAGGCCCTTTGCAGTTCTGCTCAGTTATGTATCCTAATAGTAGGGTTATAGCTATGATGGTCTAAGAGTTATATGAGGCAGAGTTTTTATAGGGAAGGTTTATCTTTTATTTAACCAATAGATACAGTTGGAAAAAGGACAGGTAAGTTTTCAGTTCCTCTTCCATGCAACAAAGAAGCCGTAATCTTCAGAATATTTACTCTCAGATGACATTTAGCAAACAAATGTGTTACCTCATTTCAGACCTGGAATAGCTTCTTTATGCATGAAAGCTTCTTTTTTTTCTTCCAAAATATGTTAGATTTATCTAATTAAAAAAATTCTGCCTCTTCCCAGTTTTCATAGAATCACAGAATGCTTTGGGATGGAAGGGACCTTTAAAGGTCATCTAGTCCATCCCCCCTGCAATTGGCAGGGACACCTACAACTCGATCAGGTTGCTCAGAGCCCCATCCAGCCTGGCCTTGAATGTTGCCAAGGATGGGGCATCTACAACCTCTCTGGGCAACCTGTTCCAGTGTTTCACCATCCTCATCGTAAAAAATTTCTTCCTTTTATCCAGTCTGAATCTACCCTCTTTTAGTTTAAAACCATTACCCTTTGTCTTATCGCTACTGGCCCTGCTAAAAAGTCTGTCCCCATCTTTCTTATAAGCCTCCTTTAAGTACTGAAAGGCTGCAATAAGGTCACGCCGCAGCCTTCTCTTCTCCAGGCTGAACAACCCCAGCTCTTTCAGCCTTTCCTCATAGGAGAGGAGCTCCAGCCCTCTGATCATTTTTGTGGCCTTTCTCTGGACCCTCTCCAACAGGTCTATGTCCTTCCTTTGTCTTGCTTGTTTCCATCCCAGATTTTTGACTGAACAAAATTCAGATAGAAACAGCTAAAGTGGTCTTTTAGTATTTCCCTGTTTTCACCTATGTGTCAGACCAAATCCTCATATTCAGACAAGAAAGAAAAAACCTCACAACCTTCCCTGCTTTCTGCCCTCTGCAGTCAGCTGGGGAGAACTGGACTTGTAACACTCTCCTTGGTATCCTTCTGAAATTAATTTTTTTCCAAGCTCCATTTGATGTCACAGTCCCATCACTTCTTCCTGAAGAGAGGTTTTTCTGCAGTTTCCCTTCCAACAGTTCCTCAAACCATTATTCATTCACTGTTCCCACTGCGTTAATTAGTTTCTACTCTCACCACATAACCTTGTTTTCCACCACAACCTGGGAGATCTCTCTCAAACTGGTAATTCCCATTCAGCATTCAGGCCACTGTTATATAGTGGGAAAACAGTCATAAAGATGAAAGAACAGGTAAACATGGGTAGAAATGAGGGAAAAGAGGGTATTCACAATGGTGACTTAAGACTCTGTGAAAAGCCCCTCTGTAATCAAAGAGATAGATAGTCAAACGTGTGCATTCCTACTCACACTGACAAGGGACATGCCTCTCTCTGTCAGCCATGCAGAGATCTGAGACATGGTGTCTTCCCTAGACTAAAGCAACCTAATGTCACCTTCCCCACGTGTTATCTAACTTTAAAGATGTTCCTGTACTGCGTCAAAGCCATGCTCTTCTGTAGCCTGAGCCCGACTCCCACCACTGGACACCACTGGAAATGGGTCAGACTGCAGCTGGCTCCATCAGCAGAAATGCGAGGACACCTCACAGCTCTTCCAGGTTTACACCGATACAAACACAGTCAAAATCTTGTCATCCCCCTTCCCCCAGGTTAGAAAGCAGATCTGAACTATGAGAAGTCAATAGCAGAAATGCCTTTAAGCAGAAAAATATTCCAACTTTGCATTCACAGGAGTGATTCTTTCCTCAGAACTTCATTGCTTGTCTGACAGTGGGACCCATGTTTCACACAGAAGTCAGAGGCACCTGGGCCATCAAGTAAGCTGCACTCTGACAAAGGACACGTTCAGGCAGATAGATTCAAGACACACATGAATGTTTTAGCTTATTCTCCAAGTTGCCTGCACATGAAGTCACGCTGGTCCGAAAGCCATGTAGTCATACTATCTCAGCTACGTGCTGAGCTAAAAAGTCCTTAATAACAAGCTAGCTTAGATGTTCAGACTGTCTATGCTCATCCATATTAGGTACGTGTATGAAAAATCAGGAGCTGAGTGCAAATTAGAACTGAGGATCTTCTAACGTGGAAGCCAGATACAGAAAAAGCAATCGAAAGGCAGGTTTACACTGTTCTGTCTTTCCAATCATGATGTGGTGAATGGACCAATGGGAGGAATTTGCAACAGAAGAAAAGGTAATAATGTGACCTGTATTGTATTCAGTATGCTGTCATTGAATTAGCGGCCCAGGTGAAATACCTAACCGTTATGTCATCCTTAGATTCTGCAGAAAAATGGTAAAGGCATTCTGAATTATGGGGGAAAAAAATGGTGTTCGCAATGGAATTCAGAAAATAACTATTAATATTCATTTCTGTTTTTTTTTTTTTGCAGAGCAAGGTAGTCTTTATATTTCAGAAGCTATTCACAAAGCAGAGATTGAAGTAACAGAAGATGGTACCAAGGCATCAGGAGCTACAGGTAAATCAAATATACAAACTTTACTTTTCACTTCTGAAGATCACCACTACAGAAACAACTAATAATCTTTTATTAAAAAAAAAAAAAAAAAAAAAAAAGCATGGTAGCATTTAAATGTATACCTAACCTAAATTTAAACTTTTATATTTAACATGCTTCCATTTTACCTTTGTGATTGATCATAAGAACACTTAAAACTCTTCCCTTTCCATGTTTGATCTTAGACTAACATATAAAGACTCAAGTGAAAAGCATCTTTACTAGCCCAGGGAAAGTCCAGTTTAAGAAAATAAACCACTTCTTCTGTTGGTCAAATCTATTTGCTCAGATCATAAAAGGAAAGAACGAAAAAAGGTTACTAATGTTTTGTCCATAGCTCCTGAATCATTATGGGGTTTGTTTTTTGAAGATGATCTCTTTGGTAACATTGAAGGTGATGATGGAAAAGTTTTGTCTTCATGAAGATGAAGACAGGCTTGTTTCTTATGTACTTTGAGGTGCGACCTTCGTGTGCAGTAGTTTCTACTAACAGATCATTTCCAAGTGAGCAGCTGGGGCTGGCTGAGTGGGGAGATTCAGAGTAAAATCTCAGCTATGGACTAGAGTCAATAAATGACCTTCGTAAGCTGAATGACATCTCAATAGAAATCCTCCATAACAACTTACATAAAACAGGGGAACTAAAATTACTGAGCTGTTCAATCCCTTTTTTTTTTTCATTTTTGTCACATGAACTTTATCAAAGAAGGCCCGTGCTTTTTTGTTTCCCTTTTGGAAGCCTCAGGTGCTCTGGAGATGCTACAAGTCAGCACGAAAAGCAGCGGCAGCCCTAGACCCCTGCATGGATTACATAGGCATTGCTGCCACTTGCTTCTCTTCAGAAGCCGAACGTGTCCTCGAGCTGTTCAAACATCAGCACAGCAGAAGGACGATGGTTAACCACATCTCGCCTTGCTGCTTCCCTGGGCTGTGCTGACTGTAGATGTCCTCCACGCACACCCTGCAAACGCTGGTGGCCCTTGACTGCAGATCAGGCCAAGATCTGGGTCTGTCCCCTTTCTCCTGCTCGCCCTCCTTTCTTTCAGAAAGAAATCCAAGAGGCGTGTAGGGGGAGCACCGCAGTGCATCTCACCGCGGAGCCCACCATGTTGTGCACTGCAGACATCCCCCGGTCACGATGCTAAAAGGAACCTGGGCACACCTGCTTTGGTGTAGTATTCCTCTAGCAACAACTTTGAATAAGACACATGCTCAACATACGTGGGTGTGCAGTGAAAATCTCACATAACTAAGTTAACCTTTCTGCAGAGCTGTCCGGTTTTAAATTTTATAACAATTTTCATCTCTACTGGGGCATTAACATTTTAGTAATTTTTCTGGAAATTCCCATACAAAATAAAGGCTTTTAGGTGGCTTTGATTACATACCAAAGACTAAGGGTAATAGCAATCAGACATCAGACCTTTATCCCGTTGAAACCAATGCCTAAACTTCCCTTCACTCCAGTCGCACCAAGCTAAGAAGCTGATTTTAAAAGGTATTATTATGTTTATTGTTTACTTTAAAAGCTCTGGATCTAGTCACACGGTATCTTGAAAGCTAAAGCAGGCTCTTTTTTTTCGGAGCACTGAAATAGTGCCACTCAAACTAGCTTTACTGAATCCTACTTGAATTTTCAATTGAATTCCATTGTTTTAACTGCTCAATAAAAAATAATCCAAATCTGGGTTTTTTAGTATTGGGTGGTTTTTTACAATGTAGTCTTAATACTGTAGAGCTACAAGGAAGCATTTATTTAAATGAGATGTATTTTAATAATAGCTGAGCCATCATAATTCTTAAGGATGCTTTATTAACCTAATAATTAGCCCGCAACCAGAGAGGGGAAGGACAGTCAGAAATTGAGATGGAGAATGCTTAGGTTTTGTTGGGCGTTCTGACAGAGAAATTCCAGGATGACGTAGATATTTCTCTGCTGTTTGTCTCCCATTTAGAAAAGGGACTACATTTCTACCTTGCTTATTTTTTTTACCAGAACAGCATAGCTAGGAATTGGCTAACGGGTTAGGCAGTAGCATAGTACGACTTCAGCAGAGTTAGGGCTGCGATAACAACAAAAATTACATTACCTTGGAAATCCAAAGCCAGACGGACTCACTTCAGCAACGAAATACACCCGAATCGCCTGCATGTCGTCTCACAACACTTGACTTGCTCATTCACCCAGACCCATCTCACTGCTGGGTAAAATTGTTGTTTTATTCTTAAAGCAGAGGAGCACCTCAAAACTCAAGGTACTAAACATCAGAGCTTGAGAGCACTGTACAGAAGACTGAAAGAAACTGGACACGTTTTACTAACGTTTTCTTTGTTGCATTACAGCAATGGTATTACTAAAAAGATCTCGAACGCCTATTTTCAAAGCAGACAGACCTTTCACGTTTTTCCTGAGACAAGCTAACACAGGTACGCATGCTCTGCGTTTCAGTAGCGGAATCTTTCGCAAGTAGCTCTGAAATCAATAACAAGCTCTTTGTAAATAGCGGGCCATTCTTCAGTCCAGGATATTTCAACAACCATGGAAAACAGTGGGTTTAGGGTTTTTAAATCATAAAAACTACAGCTTAATTTGTTTAAAAAGAACGCGTGATAGTCATAGAAGCCAGGGAAGCGAGCTTAGCCTCTTACATGTATATGCAGTATGTGCTCAAAAAGATTTCTACCATAATTATAGGCACTAGAAAGATCTTAAATGGCCCAGGATTAGGGACCGACCTCCACAGGGTGATTCAAACTACAAATGGGCTGAATCCGGTAGATTAATATCTGAAGAAGATAAAAGAGAAATCTTTCCCTATAAATGAAACTTAATTCATGCCTAACACAGATGGCACACAGCAAACAGACTTCTGCCTGTAGGCACCAGGACTCCAGGGCCTGAAAGTCCCTGTAGTAATTCCTACCCCAGCAGTTTCTAGGGGGATAGCTCAGAAATTCCGAAGACCAACAATCTTTTGCCCAGCTACAGCTTAGAATATGCAGAAGCAAGTTTCTCTTCCCTCATATCTTGAATATCAACACCTTTGAGGAGATAGTTTTACACATCTGGACTCTTCACTACTTGGTACCCTCATGAGACATTGAGGTTATTAAAAGCCATGGTTATTCACTGTATATAATCATATAACTTAGCTCTGCAAAAAGCCTAACTTGTATCTTCACTTTTGCAAGGAACCGCCAAAAAAACGCATGTTCTTTTGCAGCTAACTCTCTTTCTTGTGAATGAACTCCCCCAGCCCCCCAAACAAACAAAACTGCAGAGCCACGTCTGAAAGAGCGAAGCGTCACACTGCTCCTTTGGCTTCAGCATTAGACTCTATGTCTCATTTCAGAGGTCCAATCACATAAGTTACTCCAGAACCGCTGCCAAAGGAAAATGCCATTTAGCTCGTTGGCAATACTAAAGAAGAATTGCATTATGCCCCATTTAGCAGGTGTTTGCTCCTCTGAAGCATCAGGCCATCTCCAACAGCTCTCACCATTCTTAGCAACGCAATAAATTTACACCTTAAGCACTTTTCCTAAAAATCCTTCAAACCACCAAGTTTCTCTCGTAACTGGGGTCACATCCATTTAGATTTCAAGGAAACATAAAGCTATTTATAGGGTTCAGTAAAACACTGGGGCCTGGCAAGAAAACCGAAGAGAGTAGTTTTCCTCATCTGCTTCCAAGCAACACACTCTGTTCTCTTAGTCGGTGAATACCTGTGTATGTAACATTCTGCTTTAAAAACCTCTGTCTTACCTTTTGACCAAAATGCAAACGCATCTTATTAAAGAAAAAAGCACTACCTTGGTGGGGAGGTTGTTTTAAATATGCTTTGGCAATCATTACCATTCAGTGAATAAAAGTATTTTTACTTGACAAATGCAGAATTAACAAAAACAAAAAAAAAAGGGGCACTAAAAGCTTATGAAACCTATGCCACAGACTCTTCAGGATTAAGAACAAACTGATTTCGGTGAATAAAATTGCTCAGTTTATGATATACGATAAATTATATAAATAGGAAGGAAATCAGATTGTAAAACTGGCTTTTTATATGAAGCGTAACAAAATATATACCTTCCAATCAACTAAAAAATCAGAAGTACATTTCTGTAATTTAACCTTTTTAATGCAAAAAGTGAAAGCGTTCCATCATTTTGTTTGTTCAGACTTAGTGACTGAAGTTGTTCAGGTATGAAAAGGGGAAGGGGTAAACAAGATTTGCTTTTCATACATTTTATTAACCTAACTAGATATACTTAAAACTTGCTATCCCCATAAAATCACAGTGAATCTTTATGCAGACCAAAAGTCTTCATTGCATCAGTCTTCTAGTAATAGCAGAAATATATTTTCCAAGACTTAAAATAGTATAGTTCTGCCTGAAATAATTGAAAAAGTTTGGGTTTTTTAATCTGAATTTCAGGTTTGAACATATTCCCTTTGAAGGACAGGCAAGGTAACAGCAATACAAACAACTGAACCACAAATTCAATGAATCTGAGGCAGTGGTTTCATTCAAGGGGTTGTAATAATCTCTTCTGTAACGAGAATATCAACACAAAGGAATTAATTTAGGCTCTGTTTTGCTCAGTTCAAAAGTGATTCTTTAGCCAAAGGTTTGGGTAAGTTTCAGGTTTTGGCAAATTTCTGGTTTGCGTTACCAACTATTTGGAAAGGCCTTTTTGTTTTTAATGCAGAAATGTTCAAATTATTCTGAGGCATGCAGGCAATTGCAGTCGATTTTTCCATATGAGCAATGAATGATCACAAATCTGCTAGTTCCATGCTTAATTTATGTATTTAAACTGTACTACACTTTGAAAATGTGGTCCCAAACTTAAATAATGTTAATATCGTTTTCATTTACAGGTTCAGTACTCTTTATAGGAAGAGTTACAAATCCTTCATAATAAACACTCGACAAATACACAGTCTTCTGTTCCTCCTCCTACGAGCTTTCCCTCAATGAAACTAAAGGCTACATTATATGTACTTATTAAAACACTGTTTTAAGGAATATCACTTTTGCAAGAGTAAGAGTCAGCAAGTCCTCCTCTAACTTACTAACTTTGTACACACTACTGGAAACTTACAGCTGTCTAGGAATCATCAGCACCACAACTACAGCAAAGATAGTAAGCATATAACCATCTGAGGAAAAACTGAACAGATTTTGCCATCCAAATATTTAAGTATATGGGCCAACAGGTTCTGCTTAACTTCATCATGGCTAAAGTCAGCTTGACTGTTGCTGAGTATGTAGGTCATCTGAAAGAAAGCATCCCATAAGAAAACTTTGTAGTATGTTATTTTTCAAGCACAACTTTATTTCCCTGTCCTGAAGTCAGAAACTTAAGAACAAAATTGAAGTTGAATCTGCTCCTGGACTTAGATATAATCCAGCTGAGACAGTAAAGTAACAAGCAAGCAGCAAAATGCTGTGAAAAGGAACTCAAGTTGAGAGGCTGTTTCAGAACTGACAGAACAGGTAGGAAGCAGAAATATCCAATCAGTGACCAAACAAATATTATTGCCAAAAAAGGTAGTAGTACTACTACCTTTACTACCTTTTATTTTACTTTTTTTTTAAATGAACACAGCATAGAACGGACATTCCTGAAGAACACTGAATGAGGCTAAAAGCATCTAGAAAAATGCTTTTTTCAGCATCCTGACAAAAGTTGGGATACAGTGAGTGTTTAAGTACAAGATTCAGCAACTCATGGCACAAGCATCAGAAAACGAGGCCTATAAAGATTTTGGGTGAAGACTGCAAACCACTGACACCTAGGAAAAGCACCAGAGGGGAGCTGTTCCCACTTGAATCAAAGTTTTCCACAAGTTAGGAGCATCTAGCACAGATGAAAGCCATGGCTAATAAAGCATTCAGTGATATTATGTGTCCAAGCAGCAGCACCTTCTGGTTGTTCCCACATTTGTAAACACGTAAAACCTTCTGACACAGAAAAACTCTGCAGCACTGCTGAAAGGCTACTGACCCCTGCTTTACTACACTGTATCCTCATAAAACCGTGGGTTTTGTCATTGCTGTGGATGTGCATACAGTACATCAGTTTGTTGTGCTAGTCACCAAATCGTGAAGCGCAAGGTACACAAGGCCAACAGGGTATCATCCTGCCGTAGCTGCAATTGAGCACGAGCTTCCTTTCACCTGTTCTCTGATTAAGAACAGAGTATCCGGTGATACAAAACTGCTCTTCGTTCTTTAACGCTAATACTAGAACATGGAAGCTCTGGAAAGGGAAGGCAAAATGAACCATTCCAATAAAAACTGTACTCAATCCTACACAAAGATTAAAATAGAGTTTTTATTGATGGAATAACAAAAGTGCTTTTCTTAAATATTTTTCAAAATACATTTATACAACTTACAATAATATATCCAAAATAACTGTATATACAAAACATTACCTTGTTTAATGTATGTGCTTTTTTCTTTTGAAAATTACAAAGCAACTTTTTGGCAAAGTTCAACCTTAAGAGGTGATAGTTTTGAAGGTTGGATAAGAAAAATAGAACCTGAGGGAAAGTGACACTTAAGTCCATGACAAGCAAGAAGTTCTCCATTTAGTTAAATAAAAATGTTTTTGTGATATTTTTCACATTACAAAAATAACAGAAGTGAAAAAAAAAGATGATGGATACTTTTCTCATCATTTTATAGAGCAGCTTCTCATTCTTTCAGGTATAGGAACTTGAGATAAGAGTGCATGTCAAAAATGAATGCAAGTAAGGACAGCAGTGCCCTGCTGTGGCTTTCTCTTGTGTGCAGTGTTTCTTAGCTGCTGTTGATATGGTTGACCTGATTGGATCTGCGATGGATTTCTTCCAGAAAACTCTCAAGCTGTTCTATCAGCATTCGTTTCTTAAACCTGTATATAAAAGAAAGCATAATAATGGATGCACACAGTAATACATGAAATATTGTTCACAAAACTTTTACTGAACCCTGGAATCTTCTATTATTATTTTAGGTCCAGTCCATGATGAGGTTATAGATACCTCATAGGTATATACACTGGCGCCTAAAGTTCTGGTAAATTACTAACTTGCTTTTCCATTTAATGAGAGAATACAAAAAACCATGCTTACTACAGTCAATTCTAGCACATTGCTGAACATCACTCAGCCCTCAGAACGCCAGGAAAAAAGAGTTAAGCATTTGCTGTTTCCAGAAGTAAATTTCTGAAGTGCAGAAATAAAATGTATGCCCAAAGAACTATAATCCTAAAGCTGGCCACAGCTTTTAGGGATTATTTGCATGCCTTCATGGTGCATTCAGAAAAGTTAAGTGAAGCTGGTACTGGTGAAGGAATAGCATTACACATTGCAGAGCAGATTTCCTGACATGAAAATACAAATTAAAAATTTGAGAAAGAAATTAAAGAAAATACAGACGTAACCCATACCTGGAGTCTCTGCAGTCCTATTCCATACTGATTACATACATTTGAACAGCAGACCATTTTGTCACCTTTGCTTACAGCCCTGCCTCAGCACACACAGCTCCTTGCTGTTTCCAGCTAGCCCTCCCCCTTGCGACATTTCTGCATCTGAGAAGCCACTTCTGACCAATGCTTCGGCAGCTGTACACATACTCAGAGATAAGCAGCAATGAAAAGATCACCCACTTTCTAAACTCAGTACTATTCTCAACTATACACAGCGTTCAGTCCTGTGGCCTTATTAAACCCCAGCAAAAGTCTTTAGTCCCAGCCGGGCCTCCCAGTCCATGTTCTTGGCTCACAGAAACATGGCATCTGCCCCAATTCCAGACCACAGACTTCCCCACAATCCCAGCTTGCCTATGGGTAAACAAGCTCCCATTTCCAACCACTTACTATCTCGTTGAATACCCATGCTCTGGGCCCTTACTCATCCTTCTCATCACAGTTTTCCTCAGTAACCCCAAAGAAATCCCACACATCAAGTACTGCTTCCCCTCCATTCTTCCTCATTGCTTTCACAACTGCTCCCTGCTTGTAGAAAAGTATTAACCTGGGAAATAGATTTTTATTCCTTCTCATTCCCTCTAGTAAAAGTCAAATTATTTAAGCTAATAGCAAAGTACTTTAATATATCCTAGTGAAAATTTAACATGCTCGTATTCTGTGCAAGTGACTGGGCAATGTTACTTTGCAGAATACCTTCAAGCGCCTCTGAAGCAGCTGTACAAGTTAACAGCAGACATTTCCTAGAAACTTAAAACATGGTGGAAAGTGAGGAAAAACCACATTGCTAACTCTTCTCACATTACTGTTGCCACAAGAATTTAGGTTTATGTCCAGCCCCTCAGTACATCTCACTGAAAGTTCTTTTCCAAATGCTGAACCCTACAGCACGCAACTTTTTTTTCAAGGCAATAGAAACAATTTACTACATTAACTAATATTGTAATTAACAGAATTTAGCATTGACTCTAATTCAACTGTTCACTCTGCTAGGAAAATTAGTACCCTTAATAATAAAACTTCCTTTAAGTAGTTCCAGCTATTGAGCATAAAGCTTCATTATTACTTTGAAATTGGTTGTATTAATTCTTGCCAGCACTTATCACTAGTGGGTATTGCTCAGCATTTTGTCTAGGTACACACTTTGGGCTTTGCTATGTGTATTAGTAGCTTAAAGCTCTTAGTTTGGAGAATAAATAAACGGGAATTGAATTTCTCATACTGAGAAGTTGGTTGATTTGGAGAATTTTGATCCATGTTTTGTCAGCTTTTGCTCTAGACTATTTAGCAGAGAATAAAACAACCACTTATTCTTAGTGCTAGGACCGTAAATGGATCGTTATGCCAACTCCAGAAATACTGAAGACCTCTCCACTAAATAGGCTAACTTCTTTTAGCCCGTTCCTAAATAATTCTTCATTTTGTGCATCCAAAGTCATAGCCATCTATTGGGAAGTCACATCTCTTGTGTTCAATAAGGACTCCTTGTTAGCACTATACTACCCACCCAGGCCGAGCCAAATGTGTATCACCAAGCATAAGAAAAGACTTTTGTCAGAGTAGAAATAGCCAAGAATTTGAAATTGGGATGTGGTACCTCCTCATCCTTAATATTTTTACAATTGACTGGAAGAAAACAAATCCATTGTCTACTCCATCTTGATTTCTGCCTCTCAGAAGTGATAGCTTTTCTGCTATCAGAAGAGGAACTGCAGGGCAGTCAGTTTCCAAATGAAGCTGAAAACTGTGGATTGCTTTAGAAATCTTTCTCTCCCCTCATAACTCTCTAGTGGATTAACCTCCAGAATTGAATGGGGACTTTTTTTTAAACACAGACTTTCTTGCTGAAATGCTCAAGAGCTTTCTTAAGTCTGTTATCAGATTCAGAGCTCCTTGGAGCAGGGAAAGAGAGTAGGCATCCCAAATTTGAATTGCACTCCATGGCATTGCAAAGGTCAGCTACCAGTTAACAAAACAAGACTATCTTGACAACTCTGGAGAGCCTAGAAATGTTTCCTGCAGGGAACCTTGGTTAAATGTGATAGCTTGCCTGGATAAGGAAAGAAGCAGAGAACTGCGTAGTGATTGTAGGCAGTGTTATTCAGGTGGATAACATGACCACACTATAAAAATCTAACCTAGGAGAGAAGAGGAAGGAGAGAGATTAAGTTGCTCCTACACTCAAACCAATAAAAATTAAAGTTTAACAACAGTCAAGAAGAACAGAATTTCCAACTTTTTGCATCAGTAGATAAAGAAAACTGTTGGCTACGGTGAGACACAGGATTTGGCAACACTCAACCACTGCCAAATTTCGTAGGGAAAGAGTCAACTCAAGATAACTGGAATAGAGAGGCTGTGCAACAAAAGAGAATTACAAATGATCTAAAGAGCCTAATTTTAGAGGCACAAGTATTCCAGCCCCGCTAACGGCTGCCACAGACTCCAGGAGCAACAGTATCGTTTTGGTGTGCTGAGACAGCGAGGAAGCGAGTATAATCTACAGGCTACAGAACAACTCTGACAGGTGATATAACAATACACAGATCAAAAGCAAAGGCATGATAAAGTAATTGTTGTTATAGGAAGAGCATGATCTATATAAATCTAGATGCCCCGCTGTGCTGGCAGTAGAAGGCTAGAGGAGCTGTATGAATGTCCAACATTTCATGTACCTTAAACTCTCAGCATGGTTTAATCCAAAAATTACTTCAACTTGTATTTAATCATAAAATTTGTTTAATAATGCCACAGGGGAAAAAAAGCTGACTACTACAAAAACAGATTAGAGCAAAAATATCAACTATTCTTTGAGGCTTCTGAAATAAGCCTCAAAGTTACAGTTATGTTTATGATCCAGCAAGATGCTGGAATTACTAGTTCACTTCAAACACTATTGGTTCCAATCATAATTACATGTTTCTGCTTTCTTTCCTCTTAGTAAACATGTAGAAGGCTAAGCAAGTATGGTCAGTCTAAGAATGCTGTAAGGAACAGTTTCTGCCTGGATTAACAACATGGGGTTTAAATCCTCAGCAAGTCTCTCTACTCCAGTGACAAACTACCTCCCATTTCCACAGCCTCAGACAGGACTACAATATCTCTGAAGGAAATAACTCTGAAGAGCAGAGACATGTCTTTATGGAGCATACCTGGATCTCAAAACTATTTTTAGGACAAGATTTTGAGTTTATATCGAACAATGAATTTCAACTGCTTCTAGAAGCCTAATTCACAGTAATATGCAGTTCTGTCAGTTTTTCAAATTGGCAGGATGCTCATACTTGAACTTTGGAACTTGAATGATTTTCTGAAGTTCCCTTCTCTTTCTATACCATTGTCCATCTATATTTATGGTGATTTGGCAGTTACAGCTGCTAACATTTTTAAGACAAAATCTGAGCCAAAAAGGTAAGCTTGTGCAAACAACAGACATCAGGAAGTTTATGTGTTTCTGTTTTTATCTAGGGAATTATTTACTTGCAGTGCAAAGCATTGCATGGCAAGTTTCAAACAAAGAACTGCATGGTTGTCAAGCAGTTATGTATGGCAGCACGTGGTGCAGTTTTATAAGATTAACACAATTCAGTTACCTACCTTGAAGCTTCTTTAATAACATTTTGTAAAAATATCAGTCGGGTTTGTAAGCTTCCTTGTACATGCTTCAGTAAAAAGAAGATTCTTTCATACTCTTTAAAGATAAAAAGAAGAGCAAAATCACAATTACGTAAGAAATGCCTATACAGATCTCTGTTGTAATAGATCGGAGTGAAATGCCAACAGATTTCATTCAGCTTTTGTAAGCTTTTATGATATATCTCCTATCAACCAGGCTTGTACCAATGACATACTGCTTAATGAACACTAACATTAAAAAACACAGGACACTGCAGTTTAGGATATTACTGAAACATCTAACAAGGCAATTCTAATACTGATAATACAAAAAACATGACTTTCATGAACATTGGTAGGTATAGCAATGTTTTAATCACTCATCCAGTAAGTTTTTAGCAGAGGTTTTAAAACAAATCTTTTCAGCTTTAAATTTATTTTGCTTCAGTCTCATGGTTCAGTATTTTTTCTAAAATAGTGATCTAATATGAATTCTTTGTCTAGCTCTCATGCCAATCACCTGAAAGAGAGATTTGGTATACTTACTCCTTCCTGGTTTTCGGATCTCTTTCATAATTTGTGCTCTTAGCTCTATATTAATCTCTCTGGAACTTCTGCAATGGACGGGTTTTTTCCCTTTGCTTGGCGAAGACATTGGCAAGTTCTCCTCGGTACTTTGTTCTTTACTACCCGATTCCTCGTGATTCTCCAAAAACCCATCAACATTCAAGTTATTCCCTAAATGTTCATGGCCTACGTCCTCTGTATGAGCTGCCGGTCGATCCAATGAATTGAATGGAGAAGAGGACATTGAAAACTCTGAATCCACAGTATTCGGGAAAACGTCAGATGAAAGTGGGTCTGTAACATGATTCTCAAGCACATCATCCATTGTAACCTCATTATTTGTTTCTGATGCTGAAAAAACAAAGATTATACTTGCCAGTTTCACATTCTTTATCATCTGATAGAAATCAATGAGTCAGTTCAGTATTACACTCTTGTAAAGCTATGCTGCAGCTTGTATATTGTACATGCTAGGCACAAGAAAACATGTTTGTGGGTTGTAACGCTGAGCACATTGCTGTATCTCTTGGCAATTAATGGCTTAAAAAAAATCACAGGTATATTCTTTATATGAAAAGGAAAATTGCTATATGGACTACCATCAAAAGAAAAAGCACCTGTAAAATGTGCTTTTATGACATGCTTGTCTTTCCCCATTAAACTGAACCGACAAAGTTCACTTCAGTGCTCAACAATAAGCAAGACTTACACAGCACCTCAGCTCCACACTAAGAGAAGTAAATTCACAGCACTACAGCAAAATTCAAATTAACTTCATGTTGTGATACTTTTGGAGCATCTGAATTCCCAGGCAAAGGAAGAACATCCTTCTGACTGTTTACATTGTCTCCTCATTTAATACAGGAAATACATTGTTTATACTGGGAAGTTCATATGAAAGAGACTTCTGTCTGGAAGACTCTATTAACTCTTTCTGTAATTAACAACAGATGCACACTTAGTACTTCATTTTCAAAAATGAGGGATAAAATTGCCATATTTGGGAAAATCAGCCAATGGTATTTCTACATAAACAAGTTTTTTTGCATAAATTAAAAAACCAAACTCTCTAAATATGAAGATTCACTTACTTTTGTGAATAGGAATAGGTTTAACAAGGTCAGGCTGTGCTTGTGTGATTGGTGTTGGTGGCCCTTTTCCTCCAATGTGGTTATTCACAACCGGAGGAGTTTGCGGTCGACCTCTGAGCAGGGGGGACATACAACGACGTCTTTTCGGAATCCCTTGCATATTTGGTTCTCCAGGTCTTTTATGTTTATTTTGAGGTCCTGATACAAATTCATCTGCTTCATCTATCATCATTCCCTGTAATTAATTTAATGGGAAGAATTCTTAAACTTTAAGCCAAAACCACAAAATATAAAATATAATGAATGCTTTGGTGTTTTGATGATGTTTACCATGTATAAGGCAACTAGGTACTGCATGTCATCATGCACTGAATTCTCAACTGTTGACCAAAGTAATACAGGAAAACCGTATCAAATCCTTCCTAGACTAAACCCATGTGCTTGAGGCCCTTATCCAACAGTCTGCCAAATAAGACAACTGAGTGGGCTGTCAAACTTCCTTTTCAGTAATTGCAAAATGACTCAAACGTTTAAAAGAGCAGCTCTAAATGATAGCAGTAATTTGGTCAAGTTCAAGACCGATTTGGACAAAAGGGAAAGTCCATGCTCTCAAAGTTACGGGAAGCTTTTTATGGGGGAAGTTTGGTAAAGGAAACATGATTCAGTATTAGCTATACTACAGTGACAAAAGTATTTCATTTATAATACAATTCAGAGGCATAATACTGGTTTCCAATAAAGACTGCCCTCCATAGGATACTATTGATGGAAAAACGTCTGAGAGACTTTCTTGTAAGCAGTACTTTTCGAAATACTTTAAAGTGTTTCTCCGATACATTGCTCTTTGAATGGTCTAATCAGCAGTGCACACACTCACAACAGCACATTTTAAAAAATGCGTTACAGAAAAGTCACCTTTTTGTCCAATTTGAATGGATTGCCAAATGTATGGAGCCTTCGTGGTTGATCAGGATCAAGCTCTCGGAGTGGAGAAGGTATTTGTTTTAGATACTCCTGGTAGTTTCCCATTTGTGCTATAGGTACACTGTGAACTTGATCTATCATAACAGAAGGGTTTATTAATATATGATACTGCTCACCTTATGAGAATTTAGTCTATATCCACTTCACACCTCCAGCTTTCAATCTCTTATCAAATGCATTAACAAAATAGATGTGCAAAACTCACCATTATTCTTGCCTAACTGGTATTTATAACACGTTTTGAGTGCAGAAAACTTGCTTAAATGAATCAGTACGTGTCTTGTGTATTTATCATTATGACATGGAAATAAGCAATAGTCATGCGTGAAAGTTATTTTTCCAGTGTGTCCCATAACTTTTCAACAGGGTAGATGGGTGAAAAAAACTGAGACTGGGAACAAATAACTAAAACATTACTACAAACAAAAGCTACATTAATGCAAAGTAGTAATGCCATGCTGCATACAGCTTTGACATAACTCCCAATAACCCCATAACTACCCAATTTTAGCCACCCCAAATTTAATTGTGGAGACTAGCATTTTCCCAAAGCAACGGTGATTTTTTGACCACTGGAATCAACAAATTCTTAAAATCCATAGGACCTGATTCCAAACTTCTTATGGATTTAGTTAAATTTGCCAAGCCTTTGATCAAGCAAAACATATGCTAGCAGAAATAGCAGAAAAAACCCTAACATTATTTTTTATGTGGTTTCACCCCCTCCCCAAAGAGCAACTTCTCTACATTTCACATTACATTATCACTTGGTCACAGATGTTAATCTGACCTAAGCAGTGGCAGAACTAACGTAACATACACTTTCACTTGCACTGCCATTCTCATTTTCTCCACTTATTTCATAATCTTCTGTTTGTTAAGATGCCATAAAGCAGTGCCAGAAGACACAGTAGAAAGGTAAAGAAATAAATTAGCAGACTAATGAACTATTTGCTGTTGGCATAAAGGGCAAAAGAAACACACTGACAGCACCCAGTAAGCAAGCTTACTTTTCCACTGCTCACAATCCACTTCTATGGAGAGAGATCATAATGTTCAGAAATGCCCTGTGATCTTTTTCTCAGATATATCATGAAAGTTAGGAAAAAACAACGAACAAAGACTCTTATGTAAAAGCCAAGTCGTCTCATATGGACTAAAGAACAGAGCAGTGAATCCACATCTTCCCTACCCTCACCATTTTTTCTTCCAATAAGTTATTTAAGGAAAAAAAAAAAATCTAAAAAAACATGCAGTTTAATGGCAGTATCAGACATCCACTAAGTTTTAAAGAGCTAGACTATTTGTTACAGTCTTACTTTTTTAGTACCAATCATATCAGAGTTAGGCAAAAAATAAACTCTTATCTAACCTTCATCTTGCCCTTTGAGGAACTTGCGAGTATTCTTCAGTAAATTAGATCTCATTCGTGTTAATTGATCCAAAAGATTTCTTCTGGGTATGTCATAAGCATTTCTAAAAGTCTGAGGTTTCAAATCCTATGGTTCCAGTAAATAAAGTTCCAATTAAAACCATGTATGAAACAATATCTAGCATTTCAATGGAAGTATATTGAAAATAACAACATTACACACAGTGGTGCTTACCTTATTCAGCAAAGCTATTTGGAACCCAGCATACTCCTTCATATTGAGGTCTAGAGGTCTATGAGGAATTTCCCCAGTAATCCCCTGTAGCAGATGTTGAAAATCGTTCCTATGTGCCATAGACAGGTTGTGTGATCTGCTTCTGACCTTAATTCCAGTCTCTTGCGCTACCTTTTTGCCTACAGAGCCAATGACTCTATCGGACTCTATTTTGGCCTTAATTTGAAATAAATAAATAAATAAAATTGACAATATGCTCTTAAAAGGATTAGTCAGACTTATTCATTTTAAATTCCTACCTAGAAGATTCAACAATGTGCTAATACACTATGACGACCATAACTAGGATGAGTGCTTAAGGAGTGCTTAATACATAACCACTTAACACTTACTACAATTTTAAATATAGCGAACAGTTTGTGCCTATGTCTTCTGCATATTTCTCCTCTGCTGCCCATTATGGTATCTAAGCACCAATATGCATGCAATGCTTTTATTTTCATAAAATGCCATAATTTAACTAGTAATTCTCTGCAAATCTATCTGTACTCACAAAGACTGTTTTCTACGATAACAGCTAAACATTGTAACTCTCAAAAGACCGATTCTCCCACAACTATAGTTGCGATCAGTCACACAATGGTATCAACTTTTTAAAAGCTCAATATGAATAGTCATAACATTAATAAATATGAAATACATGGTAATACCCAATTCTGTTTGACTAGGCAGACCTAACCCCTAATGTTAAGTTAGATTTGTACCAAAATTAAACATGTTCATAAACACCAGCTTTTTGGCAGAACGCAGTTGAAGAAAGAGCCAAAAGTAATTTAGTAATACACCTGCCAATGTTGGTTTTGCAGTTTCACATGAATTTGTAGACTACTCAAAATTTGAATATGTACTTACTAAGAATACTGAGTCTCTACTGACACAGCCTTTCAGAATTTAAAAAAGCTTTAAGTACAATTTGCAGTGCATGTCATTACATTTTAGGAGTCCAAGATGTCTAGGTTGAGAGATTAGTTCACAGAATACTGAGCAATAGGATTATGACTTAATAGCATATACTGCAAACTTCAAGAGGTTTGCTTCCTCAAATAATAATTTATATTAATGTTTTAAGAAAAAGCTGGTCCATAAGAACTCATTAGCTAAGTTACAAGTACTTGCACTACTGTTTCTTGAAGTTTCAAGCCTACTGCATTGTTTTGTTATCTTGAACAAGAAAGCTTAACATGCACAGTTCAACAAAATAAAAGTGGAGGTAGCAGGGCAGAAATGCTTTAGCTGGTGCAGGAGACTAGTCAAAGATAAGGGCACTATTCTGAACAGAGTCAGCAATTTCAAAAGGTCACTTGCCACTTCTACACCTGTATCCTTATTTGAGATTCTGAATTATGTCACTTAATATTTACTGAACACTTTCCATTTCATTTCACAAGCCAAAGAAAGGACACTTTCTGATTCAGATGCACAAAGTACAAATCTCTATTTTCTGGAAAAATGCTACATCATCTTTAATATCTAAGATAAGACAACATGCTTTCTTTTGGACAAAAGTATGTTAACTGTGTGTACAAGTAAAAATGCTCCTTAAATACAAAAAAAAATCTCAATTTGTACCTCCATATATATATCTTTATAGTTCAGTCTATAAAGTCTATATTTAAATGTCAAGTTTTCCTTCAATTCAGAAAGCTAAAATGCTTTTTTGCTAATTACTTATGGGAAGGTATTAACTTGATCTTTCTGCTCTTTTTTTCCTTCAAAGCCATTGAACTTGAGTATTTTAAGATTATCCTGATATTAGAATAAGTTTTTACTGCTCTGTTGCTTCAACATTACCTGCTGACTCAACTTTTTGAGATATGAAATGACACTGTAACTAAGTCCATATTCCACATTGTCAGCTATAAGGTTTGGTGCTCCCATCATTCTCACAGCTTTCTTCAAAGGCTGAAACATGGAATATATTGTATAGTCATATTTAACTTTATAAGTGTTGTATTCATACTTCTACTAACTGTATCCATTTCAAATAGAACCTGAGGTCCTCAAAGTTAGAAAAGAAGAAAAAGACTTTCAGGGCAGCATTTTTTTTGTTGTTTTAAAGCATTGTTCCATTCATACAAAAACAATTATTAACAGAGATATCATTTATATACTAGTCACTGTTGATGAAATTTTCATAACATTCAGGTCTCAAGCCTTACAGAGGACTTCAGTGAAAACAGTAAGTACCATTATGCACAAAGTTTAGCTATTCTCTCTTAAATTAATACATATTCTACTTGAAATAGGGAATACACCCATAGCAGAAAGATAACTATAGCTACATAATAAAATAGAAATTTTAACACACTAAGTCACCTTACCCCAAGATAATAAGGAGGCATTGTCTTCAAATAGCTTTCAAATGACTGTCGCCATTTCAATGTAGGCTTTGCCTTGTGTACTTTAAACAAGTCATCTGATGGTTATAAAAAACAAAAGACAAAATGAAAGGCATGTCTAAACAGCATTGCATCTTTTTTTCTGATAAAAGAAACTCTCAAAGAAATGCCAATTCCTCAATGCTTAAATTAATGTATGTATTGTAACATATATACAACTAAACTAAATACACAGACACACAAGATTAATGCTGCAGCCAAAAGATGGAACCTGATAAATTATTTATCAAATTGAATTGGTAATTGAGACAAGAGATAGGGAAAAATGGCTCCTAAAATAATGAAAGAACTGAGACCAAAACATATCTGAAAGACTGATGATTAAGTAAATCGTCTTACACATTGAGTCTGAGTCATGAAGGTCAGCCAGTTGGTGACAAGTGAAAGAAGTTATTGATGACAAACACATTGTTCAACATTCTACCTTTCGACAGGTGTGTGATTAATACTGGCATTCATTGCAGTAATCTATTTAGATGAGATCAATTTTTCAGTTGCCTACGACCTAAGAAAATTTTTATGAAGTGGTATTTACCTAGCAGTGGAAGGAGGACTGGATAATTGTAAGGCATCACAAATAAATTCACACAATTCAGCGCTGTACTAGCTTTCAAGTAACCAAAAGGATGACCAAGTTCACTGTATTTTGCGCTATTGCTCACATATACCTGCAATAAAACACATTATATTGTATGTAAATCAAATATATCACGTGCTGAAATATTATGTCCTATTTTGATTGTAGAATAAAGTCTATGAAAAACAGCATTCTATAAATAACTTAAATTCAGCATGCACTCTACTTGCCTGCCAGCAGGTCTGAGGGGATTTTCTTTCCAGGATAAACTGGGTCAGTGGTGAAGGTTCTAATTCGTATTTATCAAAAGGCAGTTTGTCAATGACCATCGGTTCACAGTCAGTACAGGAAAACTTCACCACAGGATGAGATGTGCGAGGTGGCTAAACATAAGCATTCCACTGTTAACAAGTCTGCACAACGATTACAATGCAATTGTGCTATGACAACTAAAGTAATACAGGTTCTTTGAAAACAGACATTTTTAAGGAGCCTATTCAATATCAGATTCATATTTATTGTTAATGCATCCTAAGCAATTAATGTATGATGTTAATACTGTCTTAAAATCTAAGGAATCTTATTTTCTAAATAAATGCCAATTATTTTACCTAGTAAGTCTAGAACAGTATGCAAGTAAAACTTCTTGCATATACACAAAAACTTTGCAAATGGAAGCAAATCCCAGTGGGGACAAAAAAAAGTCTTCAGTGCCACTCTGGGGCATGCCCATTTTTATTCCCCACAGAAGCAGGCGCTGTACTTTTGCATTTGCTGACTTCCTCCAGCACTTTTCCTTCTTGGCAAATTTAACAGTTAAAAATTCATGTTGCTATTGGTCATTCAGTTTGAATTCAGAAAAAAAAACAAGCTTTATAAGAACTCACATTTTAACTAGGCCTGTGAAAAATTATTTCAATTCAAGTAATGTAAGCGTTTGGATTTTAATCTTTTTATTAATCACAGGGAAAGGCCTTTGTGCCTCGAGTTTCAAGTATATGTTAACAACATATTTGAAATTTCTTTTGCTGAAAGGGAAAGCTGATTTTTTTTGTGCATGATGAAAATTGGAGTTGTACACCTTCCACTGAAGGGTTTTCAAGAGAGGAATGTCAGCTCTTATACTTACCCCGAGCCTCCTCCAAGGCCACTAGAATCTGGGGAGGAGCTCAATTGGGAAGCCTCCTTCCATTTACTCTCTTTACAAGAAGGTAAGCAATAAATACATAAGCTGAACTAGGGAAACACAGGATTTCTTGGACCTTCCTACCACCTCACCTTGAAAGCAATTTTTCTACGTCTATAAGCTCTAGCCTCTTCCTTTTAGGATGAGCCATCCAATTGTTATCTGCCCACAGAGCTGGTCTTGCCTTGAGTGTCTCCATTCTGAGGAAGGTTTACTGTCCAAGTGCACACAAAACAGGAGGCCCAACCAACTGAAGGAACTGCAATTCTCTTCAAAGAAGATGCCTCCAATAAATAGTTGTGGTAGAGTTTGTGACCAAGCCATGAAGCAGTTATACTAGGAATAAAAAGGCTGCAAAAGAAGCTGAATGCTAAGACTTGAGAAGTGCAATAATCCTTGGTTGGACAGCAGAACTATTTTTACCTCAGAGCAGTGGGAGCAGCCATTTACATGTTGATCTGCCAACATAATTATTAGCAGACTTTCATATACATTTAAGGAAGTCTTGAGAGTATCATTACCTACAGTACCTGAAACAGTTGTTGGGGTAGGACTGTTTGAGACAACTCCACTGTGGATCAGGTAACAGGGAGGAAAAGAAAAATATCTAACTATGGACTCTTACAACATGTGCTAAGTTTTAACACTATATTTTCAGAACAGTAAGGAAATACAAGTCTGGAAACACTATCAGCAAACTTAGCTCCCCAACATTGCATAAGGAAGGTTCAATGTGGAATTCCAATTGATGTCAACAGGAATTTAGGTGCATGTGCAATAATCCAGTGCTTTATGCAGTTATGAGAGCTATACATGCTACAACTGAGAGAAGAATTTTTTCTCATCTTCTTGCCATTTAGGTAAGTCAACCTCATGTTTTTAGCAGATTTAGTTCAACAGCTCTTCACTTGGCAAGATCTATTTTAGCAATCTCGATTGAGATCTGCAGTAGCAGACAAACTACTGACTCTACACAGTGAATGGAGGTATGTATGCCATTGATAGTGATAACAAGGAGTACACAGGACAGTTTTCCTAGAGAGCAGCTTTTTAATATCCAGTACACAATGATGTTTTGTTTTTTAAATGACTATAGAAGATTTACTTTTATTCATATATGCTAGCTTGCTTTGTAGTTCAGAAGGGCATCCACGCCCTTCAATGAATGTGGCCACAGATGCCAGCAATATCAAACCTGTAAATATGACTAAAATTTCATACTTATATCACTCCTCAACAACCTGTATTTCAAAGGACTTTATATATTTTTTTAAACAAAGGAGATAAAATTTATGAAAAGTTCAATGAGTTTGCTAGTCAGCACACCAGTTTCAGATGAAAAAAACCAACAAAAATTCAACAAAAATCATCATGAAAGGTAGGGAACAATTATACAATTGCATTGTTTCTACTTTAATGATTTTCAAAGATTAACCGAAATACAAAAATACATTATACTATACTAGTGATTAGTTCTCAGACCAAACAAAAGGCAGTGGCATACATTCTTTTATGAAAAAGAACAAATAAAATTAATTCTGTGGGTAGTATTTGAAAAAAAACTAAGGTGAGTTTCTCTACTTGGGATAAATTGAAGGTATGACTACACTGAACAGCAGATGAAATTACATTCATCTGCTAGAATGAAGACGAACTATCACAAGGATTCAAAATTGGGAAGATCATACTATTTTCTATTAACACCATCTGAGAGGCAATAGAATTTGATAGTCTATTATCAAAGTGCCACCTTATTTCTGGTTTGATATTTTAACAGAGTTCAAACAGAAACACTACGTGCATGTACTAAGTCTACAAATAAATGTTACAGGCAGTTTCTTAATGCTTCAAAGTTACTAAAAAGCAAACCCCATAGTATTATTTGCTCATCAGTAATTTACCCGAGATAACTGCAACACGGGTTTACATGTGTCATTCCTTCTTGTGTCACACTGCTTTTACGATTGCTACAATGAAGTACATATCAAGATTCAAAAATCAGTGAATCGGAAATCCTTGAATAGTTCCTCACGCACAAACCGTTTGGCTTTATCTAACTTCAGTACATACCAGCGTTGGAGAATTTTGATCTGGCCAAAAGGATTCAGGAACAGGCCAATGACCTATAGGAACCCCAGTTTTAGGGTTTGGTCTGACGTAAATAAGTTTGTGACAGCTGTGCCAAGGCTGAGGTCCAAAGGGTCTAGATATATCCACCTGCCCATCTACAGAAGAAAAAGGCTTTATGAGTCAAAATAGTGTGAAAACTCAAAGAGAGTATTAAACAACTTCTGTGAAGAGTTTAAGAACTATACCCCCAGGGAAGCTCCTCCTGCAGTTAATATTATTTCTAAGAATAGCAGATAGTTGTCAGTAAGCATTTCTGCAAAACCCCAGAAACTATGAGAAACCAGATAATCATCGAATGTTTACAGGATCAAAGCCAATTATCTGGAGCCCTTCATAATAATCAGTTTCTTTCTCCTCCCATTGTTATTACCAGATAACCTTCAAATCTCCACGCATTAAGAAAAAAAAAAAATATACACGACTAATACTGCTGGACTAACTTTTTATTGCAGCAAAGCAGGATTTAAAAAAATCCCACAAACACTTCCTAGTAACACCCTAAGAGGGACCTAGCTAAGCTATTTAGAATGAGAAGTTAAGGCTGCAGTCATATTTGCTATTTTAACTTTTAATGCAGCCACTTTACTACATTAAACAAAAAAAAAAGATAAGCGTATAAACCCACAATATTTCCCTATCAAGCTATTTACATTTCTAGCTGGTTGAAAACTACTGCTTAAAACTCATGAACCCATTTAACTACACTTGATGTGAATAACTGCATTTAAGCCTACCTGAGTAATATGACCAAATGTAGAGATTTTACACACTGTGTAGCAGCTATAGCAAGTATTTTGAAAAAGTACAACAAAATTTCAGACATAGCAGGTCCTTTTTGTAGTAATGTCTTTTAAAATGTAACAGTTTTCCTTTTGCTTTGGCAACTATTACATTAAGTTCACTAAATTATATTGATAGTCATCCCTGCCATTCGATATCATTGTGCAAAAAAGTTCAAGTACCATCAATCGGTGAGGGATCAGGTCCAGCTTTTTCAAAATTTATTACCACTCCACTTTGCACTTTTTGCACCAATGACTCAAGACACTGATTCAGCATTCTTGGAGAGCACACGCAATATGATCGACCTAGAACAAAACAGTCAAGGTTAAGGTTGTTCAGTGTTTCTGCCCTTATTTCAACTTGGATCATTCAAAACTGTTCACCCGCCACACACATTGATTTATGTATGGATCACTGATTCAAAGCTTCTCCCAAACACTCCCTCTTTGTTTAAGCAGCAAGGCAGCCTAGTGAAGCAGTGATGGTGTTTTATGCACCTCATTGGAGATGTTTGGGTTTTAGCCCCTTAATGACTTTAACTCAAATTCTTGGTTGCATTCATGGAAAATGGGCTCCCCCTTGTGACAGACATCAACACTTAACTGTCCACAAATTTCAGTCAAAGCACTGGGAGTATAGCCTACATTACAGTCAGAAAGCAGTGGAATCAAATCCTTTTGGAATGCTTTTTAAAATCCCTTTGTTTGCTTTCTATCACATCCCCTCCAACGCATTAGAAGAATCATTATGTTTTTAATATGTGATGTAATAAAAAACTTTTACAAATAAATTATAAAATTATTGCCTGAGTTTGATCTGGAATATAATATCTAAGAGATTAAGAATATGAGTTATGATGGAGAGAAAAGTATCAATTTTGCAGAATTATTATGCATTGTGCATTGCAGAAATTCTGCATGCTCTGGAGGCAGAAAAAAACAACCCAACCCATTTCCTTCACTTTTGGCTTCTTTAGATCAGAGTATGACAGGAATTTAGCAAAACTGTACTGCAGAACAGACTCAATTCTTACAATTTCTAGTTGCAATACCAAGTTGCGTTAAAAAAAAGTAAGTTTTCTCTTCTAAAAAACTGCTAAAGAAAGTAGATTCACACTCTTCCAAGACAGGTTACATTAAATTGTCTGTAGCTTTAATGCAATAGGTGTCTTGAGTTTTATTATATTGAGTTCTGAGTTTTTACAAGTAATATAAGAACTTAGAAATACTTATTCCACAACACGTACATGATTAATAGAGCTAAATTGAATTCATTTTCAAAAGTATTGACTTGTCAAAGGAAACCAGGGCACTCACCTCCTGTGACTTCACACATAGGTGTGATTGCAGAGTCATCCACCGGTACCCCTGTCATCTGCTCCGATTCCGGTGCTGTAATACCAGGCAAACGGAGAACCAAAGCAAATAACCTCTGATCCCATCGAAAGGGTTCCTTAGTCAACTCACTTCCAGGTAGAGGGGAATTGAGAGGTAAATGGAGCTGAAAAGGAATTTAAATCTGTGAATATACTGCTTTAAAAAAAAAAAAAAAAAATCAGGTTACATAGTGATGGCAATTCACTCTATATAAACACACTTATAACCTCTCCACAGATACTTACAATTTGATTCAAGTACTGTACATTACAAGCAAGACACCCATCATTTAATCAACACCTTAAACATTTCAAGGCAACATGATGCACGAAGTTGAGAGTTACAAACCAAATGGGAACAACCATTTTTTAAAACTGATCTAAATTTCAGAATCAATAGAATATTTCCTTTAGAATTTCAGCAGTAAGAAGTGCTTCACTGCAGCGTTCTTTTGTTCAAACAATTTTCTGCAGAACAGGCCCATTCTCAGCTCAGTCTTTTCCTTGATTCTTCAAGATAAAAAACATAACTGAATGAAAAGGTAATGTTAATCCAAGACTCCTGCAAAAGAAATATAACTTGGGTATAGCTGCTCAAAAATATCTAGCTGCCAGGATCACCTACTCCAAATAACTCGGCTTCAACAAACTAACTAATGTGGTCATTATGTTATAGAATCAGAAGGCAGAAATTTTACATAACTTGGGTATATCCCACAACTAAAATCATGCCTGTGCTTTAAGTGAAAAGCAAAGATTAAAATCAACACTGAAATGCCAAATGAGTTCTCACTTTTAGGTAATAGATAACAATAGCAACAGCCCCTCTTACACAGAAGAACTGCTTGCCATGTGCCATTGTGTTGCCTCTGTCTGGGAAGAACTACACAAAAGTTTTAGTTCAAAATATTGAAGATACCATCTGAGGACATACAATACATAGGAGCATTTCTTTTTGCTGGAATTCCTAGAAAAGGCAGTAAAGAGATTCCAGTTTCAGGCTTCAAACATGCTGCACTACAGATACAGCAATGTTCAGGATATTATTTATTAATCACTAACAGGAACAGGCAGAGAGACTAACAGAACATTCAAAATTCCCAGGGTTAGTGGTAGTTTTATAAGAGTTAACTGAAATAAGGAAAAAAAAAAAAAATCAATGCTTTAGCTTCTAAGGGATAGCACAGGGCATTCAGAAGACTCTAGTCTCTCTTTCTGCATCCAGATACCTCACATAGAGATTAGTGGGAAAAAGAAAGCTTATCAAAACATTCAACTACAGAAGCCCTGAACAGATAGACTAGACTTATAACAAGTAATTACAATTTTCAGAAAGATTTGATAGATCCCTGGCTGCTGATACCACTGTTGGTGCAAGCAAAATTCTCATTTTATCTGGAGCACTGCAGCCATAAAGGGGAAAAAAGATCCCCAAAGCAATGACTCAAGTGGTGCAAACTGTTCCATTACCAGGGCAAATACAAGGGTTAAGCCCAAAAGCTGGAGCAAACTCAAGAGTTTCTCAAACACTTTCCTTCTCATGCAGCATTCAAAAAATCCCAATTCTCAATCTCAACTCTATGTTAGCAAAGGAAACTACTAGTCTCTTCCAAAACTTGATGCAAGTCCACAAAACCACCCATGACAAATTGGCTTCATTTTCAGTTCATAGGGGTTAGTTACGGAGCTTGCAACAAGCTGTTGAAAAAGTTTTTTGTTTGCTTGTTTTTAAGAGATGAACTTGAAAGCATTAAACCTAATTTCCAAACTGGAAACCTCTGCTATTTCTATTTACATAATTGCAAGCATCTCATATTGACATGTCTTCATGTTTGAAAAATAATCAATTTATTGATACAATCTCAAAGCCAGGAAGAAACACAACAAACCCACTCTCCTAACACGTGAGCTAGAATCAAAACACTTTGGACTTTTCAGCGCACCTGATGCTTCCTCCTGAATTTCTGCTTTTGCTGATGCAAGCAGAGAGCACATGTGAGAAGAGCACTATTTTCCCCAAATGTTTCACGTGAAATTGGCCAAAGGGCACTCAGCTATGTACCTGGTTTATTACTGATTCACATGCATGTCTTTCCCCTTTTCACACAAAGAGCCAGCAATGCCTGTCTGGCAAAGGAAACTCAGTTAAAAGAATAGCCACATTCTTAGTAAACAGCCTAGAATCTTGACTGTAAGAGAACTCAATTGCAAGCACTACACCGTCCTCCTTGGGGCTATCATTAAGGAATGCCATTCACCAAACTTTCCTACTTAGATCTGATTGAACAGAAGATTTACTAGTTACATTTCATCTGCGAAACATACCTACTTAACAGCACTGTTTTTCCTCAGGCAGCATATATACATTTTTTTGAGATATATATATGTATCCCATTGGACCCTCTACGAACACTATCCTGAGTTCAGTTTATCTCAAACTACAAACCCTTTCTTTGGCTCAGCTGGTTACACTGAGAGAACCCCAAAACCAAACAGTACTCAGGAGCAGGCCATTGCATTATGTACATATTACTATCAGAAACATTTTCAAACTGTAAGATGACATGCAAAGCCATCAGCATCAAGTCAAATGTCCTCACTTTCTTTTTCACATTTTAATTCCAGTTAAATTTAACATATTTCTGGAGAAGTTATAGATTCAAACCAGGCCTCATTCTCCACAGACATTAGTAACCTGATCTTCTCACTTCCAGTTACTTTTTTCTTTTAACTGGCATTGTATTACCATAGCAACTGCATACCTAGCAGAAAATAAGATGGGCCTAGAAATGTACATCTTGCATTTCATTTCTCTTTCCCCACGCATATTTCAATATGAAGACATGCACATCTTTTCCTCTTTGTCTTTCATATTGGTTGTTGAGAAAAAGATACACTGAACAATTTAAAGGGAGGTTATTTACCAGCAATGGTCTTCAATATGTTGTCTATATATAATCACACACAAGTGTCCTCCCAGCTAAGTACTAAAAACAGCTGTTTTGTCTCAACACTAGTTTGTAGGAGCACAAACAAACCCTACCATTCCCAAATGCCATAATGCTACAGTAAGATAGCAGTGTGTGCCTTAGGCCCCTCTTCCCTGCCTTTAAATCCACTAAAATGTTTAAGAACCGAGAGGGGTTGGAGGACAACCTGTTACTGAAGAGATCTTAAAGAACGCTGTTATTGGTGAACAGGTCTTTTTGTTTATTCTGAGTCCTTGTTTCTACATACATTTATGCAATCATAAGCAGCAGCACCGTCTGAAATCCTCAAAAAACATCAGAGGATCCTAGAGACCCCAGGCTGAATAAAAGCTAGATCAGCATTGGAGAACTCTGCAGTGGCATGGTAGTTGGTGAAAGAATGCAGTGCTCTTCTGGCAATGACTGCACATACAGGCTCAAACGTTACAACGGGCAGCGCTAGCACTCCTTAAGCTTTAGTACACACGTAATTACAGGCAGCTCCACATTGGGAAATCTCATAAAAGGTTGTTACATGATCAGGTACTCAATAAAAATATCCATACAGAGATAGTCAACTTCTTTGTCTTTTTGTATCTTAAAAAAAAAAAAAAATCTATCTGCAAGCAACCTTTCTTGCAGGCTTTTCTGGTACCCATAAAAAGACAAGACACATCTAACATCCCAAGCAAATGCAGCATTTCATCCTTGGAGCACTGAAGGACTAAGAATGGGCAACAAGATTCAAGTCCAGCTGAGAAAACAAGCCCTTCATAGACTGAGAAACTCTACTTAGCCTTAACAACAGCATTATGTTTTCCTATCTTTTTTCATCCAATCATATGCAGTTATAACACAGAGAGAAAGCTACAAATTGGTTTTCCATAGGAAATAACTGAAGATCACAGAGAGACAGCAGAAGCCAAGCAGCATTGCTCATGCTTTTTGTTTGCACAACCATTCATCAGAATGTATCAGTTGGTCAATAACCGAGTTTCAGTCTTGCAAACAGGAGTTTAATGCTTCCTCTTAAAACAGAAGCTATGTAGAAGGAAGACAAGGAAAGATAGCCCAACAGCTGCAAAACTGGAAAAGTATGACATTTTATTTCATAATATAAAGAAGAATAAGAGAAAACCCCTCAAGCAATTAAACACTTGTTAAAGGAAAGATCAGGAAAGGGCTAAGACCAAATTTGAGGGATCAGGCCAGAAGTGAAAGCCACCTCAAGAGGAATCCATAGCATGAGACCAATAATTAATGATGGTATTCCAACAGCATATGAGCCCATGCCTTCCTCGAGTTATGACTTGGACAAGCAACTCCAGGGAAGAATCTGGTCAACCTGCCATGCTGGACGTAGAACTGACACTGGCACCCTTCAGTGCATCGGCACTGGTGCATTAGAAGTCAGTGCCAGAAGGGACAGGACTGAAAATCATATTAACTTGTGCTGGTGGAGATAATTGCATAGACTGCATCATTTCTGTCTTCAGTCTGAGGAACCACATCCATCAGAGACAAAGTAGTGCTGAATGGGTAAGACACTTTATCTGCAAAACCCATATTAAATTCCACAAAGGAACAGGACATCTGAAGAATTCAGCAAGAGCTCTGAAACAGGGTTTAAGCTTGACTGCTTCACACTAGGGCAAATGACAGTGTTCCCACAGTGATAAAGCTGATTTCATTGGTAAGAATGCAAAGTTCACCTGAATGATAAAGCTTTGAGAAAACTTGCCTCCAGGTTCCATGCTGGCTTCACAGGCTTTCCAAAAACAACGTTCTATCAGTTCTCTTATACATAAGTTTTAAAAGAACTAAAAATATACTGCCTTAGTCCATGACAAGAACTTTACACAGGAAGTAAAAACACTGCTGTCATAGCCAGTGGGATATGATCACTTCCAACACAAACTCTGAAAAGCCTCTCCAAAGTCAAACCCAAAGAACAGAAAAGACATTTGAAAGTGACCTAAAAGCTTTGTTATTGAACAGAAGAGTAATAATGGACTTCTGTATCTCCAGCGTGCTGTTACTGTATTAATTCTGCTTCATTTCTGCATGTCCAACTTGAGACATAACTGTAAAGGACGCTCAAGCTACACTAAGAAAAAATCTGATCAATAGGACATGTTGACAAAAGCAAAAGATCATCCCTGAAAGACAGAAGCACCCTTGGTTGCTTTGTTCCTGTGCTCTTTGATAACGTTAAGGATGTTCCTACGGGTACAGCTATGGCAAAAAAGAAAAAAATCACATCCATTGCTCGGTATGAAATATATACCCTGTAAATACATATGGAAGAACACTCAAAGAAATGCACTCCTGCATTTTGTCTTGCAGGAAGTAAGAGCAGTGGTCACTTTCAGTTCCTCCAGAAGGCAATGCCTTTAAATTTGCTCATTTACCAAGAAATCATTAGTTCACTATCATTAGTAGAGCAGATTCTGCATCTCTAGAATGTAGTTTAACAATGATCAAATCATGTAAGTGTCAAATCTGGCCCAATGTCATGATCATGACACTAAAACTCTGTGCATAGTGCACACTTATCAGTCAGCACCACTCATGAGCCAAGCCTAAATTCAGTAGATTGAAGCAGCCACCAGAAAACCCATTTTCTCAACATAAGTTACAATTTAAAGATGTGAATGTGTGACCAAATGGTTGCCTGACCGTAAGAAGATGTCTTCTCGTGAAGACTAAGGTGAAAAAGTTGTACCCGCATTTGAAGGAAAAGGAACACAAAAAACTTACTGACTGTAAAAAATCCTGAGTCTTGCTGAAAGAAAAAGAGCTCATGACAGCCAATAGAGTTTTCTTACCTAAATCATCTTGGATAAATGAACAAGATGAAAGAAAACATAACGTAGAATCACAGAACTGTGTATATTAGAAGGGACACATGAAGGTTATACAGTCCAGAGCCTTCTGATTGCTCAGGGCCTTGTCCAACTCAGTTTTGAGCATCTCCAATAATGGCAATCTCACAACCACTGGACAACCTATGCCAGTGTTCAATCACCTGCACAGCTAAAATTTTTCTTGATACCCAATCAGGATTTCCCAAGGTATAATTTGCAGCTGTTGCCTCTCATCTCAGCCCTGTACACCTGCAAGAAAAGCCAGGCTCCCTCCATCATTAAGTTGTTGCAGATGGTGGTAAGACACCCCTCACCCCCACAGGCTTCTCTTCTAATGACTGAACAAACCCAGTTCTCAGCCTCTACCCAGATATCATTTGCTTCACCCCCTGAGCATCTTGGTGTCCCTCACTCCAGGATGTCAATGTCTGATTTTTACAAGTTAGTCATCTGACAGCAGAGAAGTTGCTTCTCCTCAAGAAAGGACTTACGCAGCTAAGTTGTTACCCAATTAGCTCTTAAAAAAAAAAAAAAAAAAAAACCAAACAAACAAAAAAACAGTTAACAGCTAACAGCACTAAATGTTGTAGAAGGCTCTAGAAGTGTCACGCTACCCTCTGTTGAATTAACACTTGCTCACTGGCAATCACTGTAAATATGAGGCTGCTGTTCTACTCAGTATTTTGCACCACACCCAATCACTCACTCCATTAAGCTGAAAATAGCTTATTAGGTAAAAAAATATGATGAAAGTGAAGTTTTGTACAGACAACCTACTTGGTATCATGGGTCCAGGCACTCCCTTTCTGTTACTGGCTATGGCTATTTGTTAGTAGTCCACACTGAATTATGAGGTCATTTAACTGTCTTCCTCTAAGTCAGATACATTACAAAAATACTCAAATACCACCTTCCATACAAACAACTTCTGTAAGTGCTGTAAGAATGCAATATAATAGAGCATTAGGAGAAATTCGAGTACCTAATGAACAGCGATGTATGACAAGTTAATCTGTATAGTCAAATGTGGTGTACCACACAGAAAAGTCTGAATACTCCCCTTAAGCTTTAGGACAGACCTTTGGATATTAACCTTTTCCCTGAAAAGGGAATGAGCTTAGGGATTTGTTGTTGTTGTTTGTTTTTTTTACTACTGAGCTGGTCAGACCAACCCTATCCCTAGTGACCTCTTCCACCTTTTTAAGGGAAGAATTCAAAATGGCCAGTAAGTTAAAATAGTTCAATGCCTCAGCATTTGCTATAGCTCTGAGTTTGCCAGATGTCTGAGCAGGTACTCCAGTATATTAAGATCTGGTGTTTTAAACTGCTCTACAGATTTAATTCGAAATACATTTCTTCAGCTCTTATCTTGGATTATAAGGACACTACTGATTTGATTATAATCACTTTAAGAGCCCAGTGTGAAAGTAGTACGTATTTCATGTACTCCCTAGCGGCCACATCCTTTGGGAAACCACTACGTTAATTTGGGTCTATACATAAAGATTTTCTATCTAGACCAGTTAAACACATACATGCTTTACAGAAATCAATTTCTTCTGCTAACATATTTGAAAAGCCATGAACTCCCTGGATAGAAATAGCAAACTGAGTCTACTAAACAGGCCAACAGTTGTACTACATGCTTCTGCCACATGTGACAAGGAAAACGAGCTATTCAGATTTTTGTAGTACTATCACATAAAATTACCTCAAATTAAAAGGAAAAAACATGCAAGTTTAAGCTAATAATAAGCATACTTTTGAGGCGTCATTTATGCTCCTACTGTAAACAGTATTCTAACACAACATTTAGTACACATCATTGTAAACAGAGGTCAGATCTTACCTCTTCCTGTATCCCACTGGTAGTAGTTAATTTACTTCCATCAGTAACTGTTATAATTATTGCTGGCTCCAGAAAAAAGGGGTTTCGTCCCTAAGGGAAAAAAAGCAATTTCATTTAAAATGCTGTAAACAAATTTGTAAGCTTCTGTTCAGTCACTAAATGGCCACTGCTACCCACCAACAAAACAATGAGGCCTGAGGTATTTATTCTCATATACTATATAGTACAGTGCTATGGGTTTTTGAGTCTTTTTGCAGTTAGGCCACGTAAAGCTACACACTTAATATATCTGTATTCAATAAATGCATGCAGAAACATGGCAAAAATGGTTAACATAGGACTTCAAGAACAATGTGTACTGCAGTATTCTGACAAACTAGCAGCTGTTCAGAGGAGCAACTGTCTGTTCAAACCAGAGATACTTCCAACTTCCCCTATTCCAGGGTTGATTTTATGCGTGACTTAATTACTGTGTGACCAACTAAAGCATTTACAGAGTACCTTGTGATCATGATCCCCGAGTTAAGAACTAATACACTATGTATTAAGGAAAACCCTGACATGAATAGTACCGGTTATGTTTTGACCAAGGCGATTCAACCATGCAAGCAAGACTTACTTCAGAAACAAATACTTGAAAAGTAGATAAACTTTCTATATGAATCATTTAAGATAGAAACATATATAAGGTAAGACATTCTGTGATCCCACCAAGACATTCAACTAGCTTAGCTGTAAGAAAAAAACTTGGTTTGCTATTGGCATTTCCTTTTCCTACTGCTGGTATGCTAGGAGCCTTTTGTGCCCCCTGAAAAAGAGGATCCCAAAGTAATCCATCCACACGGCAACTCCAAGCACAAGTAGCGTATTCCACTCTAGCTAGGGTTAAAGATGGACTGGATAAAAGCCACAACAAGCTTTTTTTAGTGGGTCCCACTCTCCTATTGCCAAGCTTAAGGTCTCATTTTTCTTCTTCATAAAACAATAAAGACAAAATAAAACTAGACCCATAGCCTAGTTCTGCTTATAAAGACAAACTGTCTCATGAATGCTTATAATTTACTCTAAAAGAACTAATAGGTTTTAAGAAAAAGATCTTTCAAAGCCATTTTTTTAGAACCCATTTAATATAAAGGATCATTTACTGATTGTGTGCTCAGAACAGAAATATCACCTAACAAGTTTAAATATATTTGATGAGGGGTGTCCAGTCTGAAGCGGCAACACCACGTTTACAGTGTTTAATTTACTATATGCTAACAGAAAAATTAAAAAGTTATTTGCTCAATATTTTCTCAAACCTCAGTGAAAATCCTAAAATTTTCTTTTAAAATAGCATACCATTACTATGAACAAAAAATATGCAGAAATAAAATTAAACAGTTAAGATCAATCTCTCCCACAAAAGCTAAGCTAGTTCATAATCCAATTTAAACAATTACTCAAAAGAATTTAAGGACTCTTAAAATACCATCAATTTTAATTAAAATAATTTCCTAAGAATATTTAGCCTTATTTAATTCTGAAGAACAGTTATGGTATATTATTCTGCCAACTAGTAGTTCACCACAACTGCAAAACATCAGCTGGAAGCTAATTACGTTGCACTGAAACAATATTGAAAGAAGGGTTTCTATCTAGAGGAAAAGGATATTGTTCTCATGAACACTCAGCATAAAAATACTTTAATCCTATTGCTAATAAATTATTGTAAAAATTAATTGACAATTAATAGAAATTACAAGATTTTAGATTTAGAATGTCATAAGCTATGCTCTTTAGGTCAATGCTCTGATCCAATTTGAAATGTAAGTATTAAAAATTTAGTGTCTGACAACTCTTATCCAGATATCCTCATTATCTTAAACACTTTTGTGTACCTCAGCTATAATCTTTCTCAATTTTACCCATCTAAAATTTAAGCCTTAAATTTAAACACTCTGGGCTCAGAATGATTATGAAATTACAAGGAAGGAAATAAGAGATTCTAAGCTTGAGGTACCCCCCGGAAAAATGTCTGAGGGAGAAATTACTTCATCCTCAGTCTATCTTTTATAATTTCACAAGCATTTTACCTGTACAATGGATGATTACCGACATACTAAGTCAAGAATCAACGCATATAGCATCATATTTACAAAAGCAAAAATCGTTTTTTACCAGAACAAGAACAACATTCATTTGTAGCCAGAGTAACAACTGATTTGAGACTCTCTGACCTCAAAGTAACTGACATTTCTACATGTATCATCTACAGGATAACTGTGGAAACACTAGCAGTGCAGTGTTACAGAATACTTCACACCTGTTTAAGTAATAAGGGAAAGTTTTCCCTTGAAATCTCTTCTTCACTGGCTAGATGTGAAAATACAGTAATCTCGAGTTCACCAACTCATCAATACAGCTGTAAGTATTACCCTTTCTAGAAAGAATTCATGAAATCAAGTCACAGAGTACACAATTCACCACTGAATTATTTAAAGACAAGTGACCAGAGCTGAGTTCTCAGTTGCACTTAGGTTCACAGCTCCATGCAATTTAGAAACACAAAATGAGTATCTATGTTCCACCTAAAGAGCCAGAAACATAATTAGAATATATCAAGGAAGAATTTCAGATAAAATGTCTATTATTGAGGTTTATTATTTTTTACTAAAATTTCCATGTCATTAATTCTTAAAGAACACCACTGACTCTTCTGACCCTACTCTTCACCTTAGCTATAGGAAGGCATACAAAACCAGTATTAAGTCAGGTATTCCTAAAAAAAAACCCTTCTTATTTATATAAGCTTTCAAAATTCAGAGATGCTTTAGTAAGTTTGGCAAAATGAAATTCCAGAAGACTTAGACTTACCAATTTTTTAAAATAAAGTGCAGCAGTTTTGTCAATTACCGTTTTAGAACTTTATTTCAATCTGATCAAATTATTATCTATTTCACTTCCTTTAGAAATGTACTATTAAAATAAAACACTATGAATTTACACATCTTAGAAATATCATATTCTTCAAAATACATAGTAATACCATTGACTGTGAATGCATAGGGAATCGATTCAGCACAGCTCAATTTAGTTACGGGGTGGAACAGTGAGTGACAGAGCGTACATTGCCAGCTCGTTGGCAGCTTACAGGTATGCTGACATGCACTGGAAACCAGCTCAGCATACCAAGGTGTAAATAATAAGCCTGTTTACAACTTGCTCTGACAACTAACTAATCACCACGAGGTTTTGTTCATTTCAAAAGAAAAATAATCCAGCAGCTATTTTTAGTATCATCTTACATTCCCACACAGGAGAGTCAAAGATAGAAAGTGTGAAACCCTGAGTTCTCCAAGTAAGTAGGGTAAAGATCAAGTCGGCCTCAGTACCAATACCTTGGGAAACATAAGGGCATCACTCTCCATTTCAGCTAGCATTCTATTCTAGGCCTATCCTAACAAGCACACAAGCAAAGATACTTCTGTTCTTGTGTTATCTGTTTTCAGATAGATTATAACCACTGATAGTGGATAAACATTTAAATGAGTCCAGAAACTCAACAGCTATATTTAAACTGCAGCAAGTTTGAGTCCCAATTTACTAGTCAGGCTACAGTAAATTGAAAATTATTTAAGTTTTATTTTAAACTCTTATTTTTAAATAGATTTGCCTATAAGAAAAAGTATTTTGGAAAAACTAAACATGACTTATGTTTCTGGCTGAAAATTCAGTGGCAACTAGCTCCCACAGGGACTTCAGCTAATTGCGTCATGTAGGCAAATTGGCTCATTTGATATCCTTTTCAGTCCAAATGAGCTGCTAGAGTCACCTGACTGCAAATTCTTTTCAATAATACGCTTTTCCCTTTGAAGGTTCCTAGCAGTGGTGAAAAAAGTACTAAGGAAGAAGCACCTAAGGTATTAATGGCTAATCATCCTGTTCAGCCACCAAGTATTGTAATGCGGTACAAGAGGGCTTTTTCATTCACCTACAATCTCCATTTTCAAGGGCAGATATGCACCAGAGAGACAAAAAAACCCCACACACCTCTTTTTGGAAGAAAGTTATTTAAAAATCAGCATCAATACAGGGGCAAGCTTGCTAGGCTAAAATGGAATAAGCAAGAGACTTAAAGCCTTAAAACTAACTTATCTGTTACACAACACACATTCTTTTGAACAATTTGACAGCTTAACGACTATTTGTTCCAAATCACAAAGCAGCTCGGTTACATCGGTTGCCATTTCTTCAGTCTCCAGCTGAAGCAGTTCTGTGCTCAGATTAATACAAAACAAATAGAGAGCTGTGAGCACCACTGAGCTCCACGCCGCTCACCCGGGGTCACAGCCAGCCCACACGAGCTTGCGCAATGTTCTGAGAGGGAGCCTCAGATCCAGCCAGAAGGGTATCAAATTATCAAGACACGTTATTGTCTGGTTAAGACTCTCAAAACTAAGAATTCACTTTCATAGGCAAGCAAGCTCAGCAACCATTTTTAGCATGACTAATACATTCATGGATTATTTTTTCTTTCCTTCTTCAAAGTGTCCAGGTAAAGCAATTCAAGAGCTATTGTGACCTTTAGATGTGTAAGCATACAATATTATACATGCAGTAAGAGAAAATTGATTTAAGACTACTGTTATCTCAATGCACACATTTAAATATTAATTTCAGAGTCAGAAGTGTTGAAAAACTTAATCGCTGAGGCAGAAACATGCCCAAAATCCCACCAAGTCAGAGACTAAAAATTACACGTTCAACAAGCAACCACTATAAAAAGAAATAAGTATTTAGCAGCACAAAAGCTTCATGCCCAAGAAAGGCTAGAAGTTGAAAATAAAAGTAAACTGAAATAAAGTGCATATTTTTTAACAGAACACGTTACTAATCGCTGGAAAAAACTCATTTTCAGATCATGATCAAATGTCTAAAAGGTACGCTTTCATTTCAGTAAATCACAAAACTTAGCAGAAGTTGTATCACACATCCATCATACATTATATTATTGCAGCAGAGCCTTTTTATTTTCAGAAGTATCAGCCCTAACTGCCAGTAAATTTAGTCATCTGACCAGGAAATACAAAAGTGCACTATCAGTTTTTTTCAATTCAATCAGGTTTTTTAGAATTTAAAAGGTCAAGATTCTTATAAATGCTCATGAGAATCTGTGAGCAACCATTGTTCAAAAACAATAGTTTAAAATGAAATCTAAAAGTCAGAATGACGGCAAAATTATTAGCTTTAAAGCTATTTTTTTAACTGATAACAGCTTAAAAAAATACCAAAACACAGAGCTTGAATTTCAACAAACTAAAACAGATGGTCCAAATCCATCATAGTTCTCACTTAGTTTTTGTATCTTAGGAACTTCAGTTACACTTTAACAAAATCACAAAATGTCCAAAACATTAATTTAACATTAGAGACTTAACCCTTCATTTCTCAAGACACAACACTACCCGTCAAGTACACAGAGGTATTTAACAACTGCTCTATGCTCTGATAGACAGCTACATAGGAACTGTAGCATCTTGTGCAACTTCTTACTTGTCCCACTCGCATTTTCAGCAACTTTGACTATTTTCTGTTATCCCTGCAGACCCAATCAATATAGTTGTGAAGACCTATAGAATCAATCGTATTTTATGGATTCACACAACTGTTTCCCAAGTCACAAACACATAACTGGCAATGTAACTCTTCACAAAAACTACTTCACCCTCAAGATTTTTTCAAATGTATGTAGACATGCACCATAACCATGCATATATGCATACACACTATAGTACTCAGGAATGAATGAGCTTTCTGCTTCAGTAGATTAGTAAATTCTTTCCTACTCCTTGATAAGAAGCAAAATGGCTTTAAGTGGAAGCTTTCCCAGATGAAGCTATGCTGCATCTCACTTAATTAATATTTAGCACAAACACACTATGAAATTCCGTGATCTATCAGAACACAAGGACGAATACGCTGCGGGGAAAAAGAGCAAGAAGGACAGTCGGGTTCTACTGCAACATTAGCTTTCATAAATCTGACTTCTCACGGGATATGCCACAAGAGCTCCATGATTCTGTGGCCAGACTGAAAAGCACAGCACCTCTGAGCTGCATCATGGTGTTATCTAAGTGACTGAACCTGCATGATAAAAACAGCTTTGAAACCATATTTATTTGTCATGGCTGTTTTAGAACAGAAAGTGACCCCATGAATGGGAACCCCTTAAGCATCAGAGAGACTTCTGTGATTTCAGGCTGAATGAGGAAGAGCTGAAGAACATTCTGGAATTCTGTACAGGATTAAGATCTCTGACAAGCCAGGCTTCATGCACAAAGTTGCTAACTCGTCTCTGTTTTGCTGTCTGAGAGATTTTGATATATTCCCTTGATGATGTTGATTATTCAATACATGATGCAGTTTTGCAGTGGTAGCAATTCTGTCTTACTAGTAGACGATCAGGTATTTGTACAGCAGATGTATTTGAAGATCACTTTCAGAAGCCTCAGAAGAAAGTTCAATGAAAGCCACACTAACCAGTTTGAGTTTTACACAGGATATGTGTGTTTTGAAGCCTGTTATTAAGTTTTCAAGTCATAAAAGAAATTTTAATATAAAACAGAAATTTACCTTGATGCCTGATTAATGGCAAAGACAGATGCCAGGTTGGTCACAGATGGGAATCTTATGAAACAACCAAATGAAACACTATTCCGGGAATTACACTACCACCAAGAAAAAATGCCCAGTGTTTTTCTGAAAGGGCTGCAGGACAGCAGAAGGACCCTTACCATTAGCTCTAATCCACAAACAACTGCAGTATGCAGTATCATAACACTGAAACCTTTTAGGTCTCCCTGCAGTATCCAAGATGGGAGGACTTATGCTCTACCTCCCCTTCGTGCTAGGCAGCTGGGAATACCACCTCACCCTCAAAGACAGGTTTTAGGAAGAACACAGGTAAATTAATCACCTGCTAAAGGTCATTTAAGAGAGCCCCTTACCACACCCAGAAGAAGAGTGCTCCACATCTTGAAGGGAAAGCAACTACTATCAGATAGTAGCAGGTTTTAGAAACTCAAAGTGTAGTCCTCCATAGTCCCAAGAACCATAAAGATCTAGTTCCTCCATATATGAAACAATATACACACACGGGATGGGTAAAAACACCAAATCTCTTTGACTGAGGGACGAGGGAAAGAAACAGGTTTGACAAATGCTGAAGGAGTCTTGATTGAGCCCATGACAGTAACTATGGACTATGAAAAGACCAACTTTCAACACCACCACTGACTCTCACAAATTAGGGCTCACATGGTTTTCATTGCAGTTTTACCCCCATAAAAGGGATTTTTATAAATTGTGGTTTGGCCAAAACAGCATATGAGGGAGTACCTCACCTATGAAAACTTGTATTTTTACTTTGTAATTGGAAAACTAGCCAGCAGAGGGGGCACAAGTTAATAAAATCTATCCTTGTATGAGGTGATTGAGTATCGAGATAAACATGAAGCACGCTCTGTTTGAATACTATCTCAAAATACATACAAACAGGTAAATACTTCTTTTCTAAAACTGTGTATACCTAAAAAACCCTAAATGATTGTATAAGTAAAAATAAGAAGTAATCAGTCACTGAACCCTAATCTCTTGATCTAACTCTATGTTTAATCCAACAGTTAGTTCACGGTTTCGGACATAAGGGACAGCACACAGTATTATTCCACTTCTCCCCTTTTTTGCTGCTGATTGCCCATCTTTTGGAAGCCTCAGCCACAAAATTCAACTGTATTCCACACACACTCCCTTTTCTTTTGAAGCAAAGATAGAATACTATCTCAAATCATTTTATCTTTTGGAGAAGACCTTAAAAACAGCGTTTTAAGAAAGTCTACTAGAATTTAATCAAAGTCTGAACTCATGCTTCCATTAACTCACCATCTTTTCCCCCAATGAAATGGAAAATGCTGTTTAAGCAGTCACGATTTCTCCTGCACTCATTCACACTCTGAAAGTCAGGGTATTAATGGCAACGATTTTGCAGTAAGGATGGCTGCCATGAAAGACCTTTCCTCCATGAGGTAAGGAAACTCCAAAACCTAAATTCAGCTATGTACAGCTGTCCTTTGCTATAGGCTACAGCAAGGTTATTATAGGCAAAGTAATTTTTCATGTCCTAGACAATTCTTTAGTTAACTACATTACAAATCCTTAAGAGTTACTCCGATGCCCAAGTCATGCACTAATCACAGTTTCTTATTTGAATCATAGAATCATTAAGGTTGGAAAAGACCCTTAAGATCATCGAGTCCGATCATTAACCTATCACTGCCAAGTCCACCACTAAACCATATCCTCAAGCACCACATCTACCCAGCTTTTAAATACCTCCAGGGATGGAGACTCAACCACTTCCCTGGGCAGCCTGTTCCAGTGCCTGACTGCCCTTTCGGTGAAGAAGTTTTTCCTAATATCCAGCCTAAACTTCCCCTGGCGCAGCTTGAGGCCATTTCCTCTTGTCCTATCGCTTGTTACTAGGGAGAAGAGGCCGATCCCCACCTTGCTACAACCTCCTTTCAGGTAGTTGTAGAGAGCATTTGGAATGTCTATGGAAGATTACAATGTAGTTGCATCGGTTTTGCTTCATCCCTTACTGGCACTACAGATTAGCAGTAGGTAACGCGATTTTTGCACATGCACGTAGGACACTGATCCAGTGGTACAACTGAAGCTTTCTGTATTTCAGGTGACTGGAACAAATTAGTTGCAGGTTTGATAAAAAAACAAACAAACAAAAGAAACAGTGAGCAAAAGGTTTTCAAAGCAGAAGTACAACAGCAGACTTTTCCTAAAGCCAAACGAGAAATTAAACTCCTCAGCACACCAGTTACAGAATATACAAAGGGAGCATTCCTGAAACAACTGCTACCTCCATAACGTAGGCTACGTAAGTTCCACTTAACAAAACAAAATTTAAGGCATCTAGGAAAACAAATGGGATGAAAAAGTCATTTGCTCCTTGGTATTTGCTCCTAAGCATTCTTTTAAAAAATCTTTTTTAAAAAAATAACCATTTATGGCTTCAATTAACTATTGAAGCTCAAAACATGTCACCTTATACTTTTCCAGCCCAGTCTGGAAGCCCTACAGCAAAAATCAAAGGTCCAGTCAGATATCACTTACTATAATTAAAAATACTACAGAAACAAAATAGCTATCTGAATTGCATAACAAAAGAGACACCAAACCATGTAAAAAAACAAACAAACAAAAAAAAAACCCAACACAACATAGAAATGTAGTTAAGCATATCAGCTGCTTGCTTTGCCTGAGCTTGCAAGTTTGAGTTCTATGGGCAATGATTTCATTGCATATCCATCTTGAAACATGCAACAAAACAAAATTCTCTCCTTAGTATCATTTTTATAGATGCTCGTAACTTTACACATTCTGAGTTCCTAAGTCTGGCACCAAGCATACTGCTGAAAGATTATTTAATTGCGCAACTTCAGTCATTTTGGAATGGAAAAAGTTTGTGTTAAGAACAAAACCCAAACTAACAGCAAGAAAACCAAAAACGCAACCCAAAGCAGCCTGAAAATCAGGAGATTCAATGCAAGTGACGACCGCTTTGGAATATAAAATCTCCATATTGAATAGTGCACGTGTGAAAACAGAAGAGATGTGTGTCAAGGAAGCATTTTCAGACTATGTTCATGCTGAACAATAAAGGAATGATGAATACATGGTAGGATTTACTAAGACATCAAACTTAAAATCCCAAGACACATTGACGTCTTTGTGTGCATAAATCAGAGAGTTCCCAACATTACTAAGACAGAGTTTCAAAAATGGCAGTTTAGTATAAAGGTATGTCCTGTTTCTTTCATCTAAGAACAAATTTAATTGAGGTCTAAATAACATATTATATAAGTGATAACTTCTTGATTAACTTCTAAGTGCTCCAATTTAGATGAGGTCCTTGGTAAATTTCAAAAACAATTCACTCCTTGAATCTTTCACAATTTATGACTGTTATTATGTGACATTCTCAAAAAAAAAAAACGCATAGAATGGACGTCATATATCATGAATTCCAGCAAGTACCTAAACAGTGAAGAACAGCATTGAAATGAAGAACGAAAAGCCACTAACATTTGAAACATGCAAGCACTGATGTGATAGATATATGATAATCCCAAAAAGGAAAGAATTTTAACTTTTCCTTACATTAAATTAATTGAAATATATAAGCAGAAAAGCAACTGTGATCACAACCTGTACCTTATTTTTAAGGTAATGCTAACTGTCCCTTAAATAAAGATGCACCTTATCAGTTAGTTACAGATTAGTAAATGAATCACTACTGGAATCACCTCAAATTGGATAAATCAACCAACAAATCCTGGTTGTTTCCAAAGTTATTTGATGGAATATAGTAAATGCAAGCTGCTAAAAATAGGTTATATTTCAACTTTTATAAACTTGGAAAAAAAAAAAAAAAAAAAAAAACAGCTAAAATAATCATCCATACCAAACATAACTTTAAAGTCAGCCCCAAAGAATTTGGGTTTAAAGATGATTTTGGTCATATTTCCTAAAAATATTTCTGAATGTTTTATTCCAAAAATAACTGACGTTGTCAAGCCCTGGATCAAGTCCCTAATTACTGCAGCCTTTCTGCTTCACAGCAATGACTTTCCATAGCTGGTCCTGGCTCAGTCAGTGCAATTCACAGTGCTAAGCCAGGCCTCTGTTCCCCATATACTGGAGAAGCATAAGGAATTTCACAGTTAGCAGCACACTGAGTAGGGAAAACACACACACACAAAAACAAAACAAAACAACCCACACCACACAAGGTGAAAAGCCAAAGAGAGAGTTGTATACAAAATTCTCCCTACCTTTTGGGGGGTTATCAATCCAGAGTACTGACAAGCTGACTGAAAGTAGCTTATTGACTCATGAACATAAGGCAGTTCTTCTGAATAACTGCCCCACAACTCTCTCCTAGAGTTTATCACCACTACAGCAGAGGCAACTTAGCTGTTTTTTAAAACAGATTCTGAACCACTACAGTTTACAGTCCAGCTTATTAAGCATCTGAAGCAATCACCGATTTATTTTACTACATGAAGTCACACTCACAACTTGCTTCAAGTTTGGCACAACTATGAGCACATGAGAGGCTATAAGCTCAGGAGCAGAGTAGGCAGCTAGGCTAGATATGTCTTACATATAGTGATGCATACAATCAAGTCGGCATTCTGGGATCCAAAGCCCCAGGGGGTGCATACTGGTGGAAGAAAGAGATGACCACTTTTTGCTCACATTCTGTATGCTGAGCATGAAAAAAGAATGTCAGTGCTCTAAATTGATTCCAATGACAAATATTCTGGATTTGTCCAATGCAGATTTTTGGCACAAGGAGACATTGACAAAATGCACAATGTATCCAGGTAATTTATTCTCAAACATTATTATTGGATGAAATCAGCTCTCCACAAGTAGCAGCAGGTACACGTAGATAGGAAAAAACCCTATAAATTAGAGGAAATGGGAGTGGCTACACTGAGCAGACACCAAATGTGATCATTCGGGTAAAAGTTTCCTGGCCAAGTCAACAACCGGACATTAAGCATTATTTTCAATACCTATGTCCCTGAATCACTGTCAAAACCCCATACTAGAGACCTCATCTGCTCTGCAGTTCCTGCTAGAACAGTCTTCTAAAGGACCTCCGATGTTAAAGCCATGGAACTCTGTTAGACACAATCAACACTTATTTATCTGCTATTCTAGTTATCTACCACTGCAGTGCTGCAAGATCCACGCTTACCACCCATATTAGAATAACTAGAGTAGGACCAGATTTTGACAAATCCTCTTGTCCTCTCATACAACTAGAAGTCTTATCTATTCAATGCCTCAGTCATAGTCATTCAAGGTTTCTGACTAAGGTTAGTATCATATCTTGCAGCCAGCAACTTCCTACCTGTCTATTTTAATTCAGCTGTAGGCACTAACCTAGTTTCCCCACTGGAAAAATTTAGGCTTGAATCTATAGTGGACTGTAGATTTATGTAAGCTCGGGCAAATCCATTAACTGAGGCAAAGACACTATCTCTAGAATGAAAACAACAGGTGCTTAGATAACAGACACTTGATTTCTCGTTAATGTAAGACTGAAATTGCTTATACAATACATTTTTGAAAAATGTAGTCCATTAGGGGCCAACTTTACAGTACCAGAGTGATTAAATACATCCCTTCCTTTTTTTTTTTTTTTAATAAAATATACAGGCAATAATAAAGAGCCCAAATTCCTATTTGCTGTCAATATTAAGAATTATAATAGAAAAAATTTGCTGAAACATAGAAAATACTTCATGAACATGTGATATCCTATGTAGACATCACAGAAACATACTACAGGATCATCAGAAATCTCTTATGGCTCACAGACTAGTCCACTTTAAAAAAAAAAAAAAGCATCTTTAAATACATATGAATGATTTATCCTAAATATACATATAACCATTATCTCCTATCTGCAGCACTAGTTTGTTTTTAAATGAGACTGGTCTACACTTTGGACAATTAAAATTAGCACCATAATCATGCAATGCAAACTGAACGTTTAATAAGAGTTCTGTATGAGCTAGATACTAATGCTCACAAATTATATGAAATTCCAATCTGCTGCATAAGCGACAGGTGAAAACAACTTGAAAACAAGGGCCAGACACTATGATGCTAAAAATTACAGCATGAAGTGGAAACATGAACACGTTTTTTAAGTGCGAGATGCAGATATGGGAATATTCTATGAACTACAAGACTCACTACGTTGTTAAAGGTACAGAATGTACAAGAAAAAAGCAACAGCAAGACTCTCAAGCAACACAATCATAGTTTCAACCGAGCCTCAGTTGAATTAAAATTCAGGCACATACACAAATAACAGTTCTTTCCTTCAAGCTTCAGAGATATGGACTGTCTACAACAGAAATCCAAGACTGAATGTAATTATTCAGTAAGAAAAGTGAAAACAAGCTTAAAGAGAACAAACATAGCAAGGGAGACACGGGGAGGAAATAAATACTTGAGATTCACAAGATAACCAAACTCCTGGCGCTATATCTATATGTATTTGCCTTCCTGACAATTGGCTGTGATGAAGTGCAAATACATTTCAAAAAGACAAGAATACTTCAGCTGTGGGACACATACCTTTAAGCACCCAAATAAGAAAGCTAGTATATCCAAGGAGTCTATAATGACCCGTTCAAATAAACTGTTCCAGATAGAAAGTCAAGCCAAGAGAGAAAATGTTGGTACTCCCAACTGTCCTCCGACTCTCTCTGATGACTTTTTAGTGAATCCAAGAATATCAGCCAGAGACAGACATCTGTATCATCTGCTTAAGCTTTGGCAGCATGACTGAGCTCACCTGACCTCTAAAAATCAAAGCCACAACGAGCACGTTATGGCACTGCCCCTTTCAAATAAATTTATTGAAATACTGAGCACTTAAAGATTCGAAGTGTTCAAAGCATACTTGATATTCAGAACACGAGGAAGTATCTCACATCTTTCTGCTAGTGAAACAGATTGATGAGATCATTTTCATCAGAAAAAATAAAGTACTTTGTGTAAGCTTGTTTTAACTTTTAAATTCTTCTTAAAAAATGTACTGGATTAGAACTTGTCAAGTGATTTTAAGAACACTTAAGTCTGATGTGATTATTATTAGTGAGACTTTCAGTGAATTTTGTTGCTCTGGGAAGGCTGAAAGGCATGCAGTTCCACCTCACAGTGTGAAAAAACACTTGCAACAATGCCTGCTGTAGTTTTCATTAAAGGATACTATCAAACAAAACTAACTAAAAATTACAAACATTTCCAGAAAGGACAAGATCGCATGCTTAAAGGTTACAGCCTAAAAAGTATAAATTGGAAGCAATACACTTAATTTTATCACATAAGAGGTGAGATAGATTGACTTTCGCCAGCACTCACATATAGAGCTTTGACATTTAACAGGCATACAGGTTTATGTTAAAATCATTTCTATTCCACAGAAAACAGGAGACTATGAGAAATCCTTTCTTATATGTATTTCTGCCATTACCATGCTTATGCTTGCTATGCGGTTTTCTACTGCCTGAAATTCTCCCATTTGGTTTTGTTGGGGAAGGGGGGAAAAAAAGAGAATGGGAGAGCTGCTCTAGAAGTGCAAACCTCTGCCTCTACCAACATGAGAAGCAAACTGCCTGTGCAACCGTGCCAGCATGACAAAGCAGGAAATGCTAACCTAAACTTTGGTTCCAAATTTGGATGCACACTCAACACAGGCCATTCCAGTGCAGCGTTTATGACCCTAGAATGCCAAGACAAAAGTCATGCTTGAAGGATTTTGACATTTGAAAGCAAGGAAATCCAGTAACAATCCTCAAAAAACAACTGGAAAATAAAACTGCTCAACAATTTAAAGAAAACAGAATGTATCACTGCAAAAGCATAATGTATGCAATGTTAGGGGACAGTATTTCCTACGTGTGATTGTTGGGTTTTTTTAAGCTCAGTAGATCTTAGACACAGATAAGCACATAAGTAAGGAGTCAGTCTATAAGATGTGACTTAAAAACAAAGCTGATGTGTGCCTACAAGCACAATTAGACTTGATCTCCTAGGTACGCTATTTACATGTTTTTGGAATGCTATAGTGTTTAAGCCACTATGGCAAAACACACTGATCTCTACAGACCAACACTAATTTTTACTGTGTGAACACGTCAGCAATACTGCTACCGTAGCTACAAATGGGTCTAATCATATATTTAGAGAGAACTATAAAGTAGCAGTTACCATACGATGCATTGTTTAATGGTCATACATAGTATGAATAAAACCCGTGGGAAAAAAAAAGACTGTGTTTAAAAACGATGCTGTTATATGCAGGACACCTTCCAACTTCCAGGTCAGAAATAGGTCTTTCCAGCCCTTAACGTATTTTTAAGTTCCCAAAATATTCTTAATCAGTTGAATTCCATTTGGATTTTAGTTTGTTTCAAAATTTCTTAGTTATGCTTTTCTAAGTGAAATGCACTGCAGGAAAAAAGGCTTTCGCCAAGACTGCGCACAGCCTGGGAAGTCATCAAAACAGTTTTTCTTGTGTTAGTCTAAATCCAGACAGCACCTTATTCATCACCATGAATGAAAAATACCTATCCCGAGTCCACCTGGATTACAGAAGCATTATAGTTGGCTTTTCTGTTTCAAAACAACTAAGCTAGCCTGTGCTTCTGTTACATGAGATTTGTTTAAAAGTCAAACTCATCTCTAAGCCAGTTTTACCATATCAATAATTACGATGCTGAAGAATATGTGCAAGATACTCTAGTGAGATAAAAAGATCATAAAAAGCTTATGTTATTGAAAAGTGCTGTTTCTAGCTGCAATATTAAAATGAAATTTCACCCTGAAAAAATTTGGAAAAGTACCTTGTGATACATCAACTCAACCACTTTGAAATACACTCAGATAAGTACATTTTATCCTCTCAAACCTCATTCTATGCAATACTGCTGAAAAAAATAGTAAGAGACCTTCTATTACGCAAATAACAATAGGCAAGGTGAAACACAGGTTATCAGAGAATCAGAGCTTTAGCAATTTCAAACATCCATCAGATTCAAATTTTGGCAGTGCTGTGTTGGTCCTTTGTACGTGAGTATCAAAACACCATTGGTACACATTTTACCTACCTTAGCTTCAGAACTTGGTCTTAGAAACTTCACTACAAACTGCAAATAATTTAAGTACGTAGATGGTTCAATTGAACCATTTGTTTACATTTTTGCTGCATTATAATAGTTACATTTTTCATATTTTCTGTTTCCACAGAAAGAGAAACACATCTATTAGTATTTAACCCTTCCACGAACTGTAAACCAGCTGCATGTTTGCCTCACCCATAACTATTCAGATAAATTGTGACGATGCATGTACTGCTGAACAGGCCATAGCTATAAGATTTAGGAGTGCATTCCAAGAGGACAGAAAATCTGCTAGTAAAAGGCTTGGTATTTCAGACTACCTGAAACAATGGAGAAGCTGAATTGTGGAAAATATGACAAAGAGAAGTCAATTAGCTAAGCACGAACTGGGCTAATTGAAGTACAATGTTTTGTGTGGTACAACAGTGAGCCCTGACTGAACTTAATGTGTTTAAATTGCTTTCTTCCTGAAGACATCCAAATCCTGCATTTTTTCCTAAGCTTTCTATAAAAATGCAGAAGGTGAAGAGGACCACTATTTTTAGTGAACGCTAAAAGCTGACACCCTATTAGAAGGCTCATTCTTCTGCTATCCTAATCAGCAAAGCATACTATGAGGGAAAAAAAATATAACTATTATTGGACTCAAGCAATGTAACACAGAATTTATCAATCCAAAAGTGCTGTAAAAATTAAAGGAGTAGTCACCTTAAAATGTGTACCTTCCAAAATCTTTTGTTGTTGACGAAAACCTTCACAAAAATGTGAATCTAACAACCCTAGGTAAGACAAAGGGTTTATAAAGCCATACCACAGCATTAGTATCAGAAACAGCTTATGAAAAAAAACTTCCAGGCTCTTGATGAACTAAATGTGTTGACAGTGTCCCTTTAAGATCTGAATGTGAGATACTGTGATCAGCTAATACAGCTGTACACTTGGTAACTCAATCTTCATGAGCAACTGAGTCAGTGCTTATTTACTGAAAAAGTAATATGATAAATACTCATATTAAAAATCCAAACATTAATGTTGCAAGAAAATATGAAGCAGGAGATTTTCCTCAATTTCAGAATGACCATTCAGCCATCACTCTTGTTCAGGAAGTCAGCTGATGGAGAACTCTGGTCTACTTTGAAAGAAATCAAGTATAGTGAGTCACACTGCCATTTAAACAAACAGTTCGTACTCAGCAGGGGGACAAGACATTACGCTGTCAGATGACATAACCGGACAATCCCACCAAGCTTCTATCATGTCTTGTCATATGTACGTATAACCAAAAAATCTGTTTTACAATTCATACACGTGAAACAAGTGGATCTTAGCAAATATCTTAGAAGCTTGTCAATACACCAAAAAACTAAGCGTGACAGTCAAAAGATGTTAAGCCAGAGAAATTTTCCAGAGAAAAGCTTAATAAAAGTTTAGATTTATTCCTTCATGTAATACCACACCTAACATCACCTAAACGCTGCATTTTTGTAAAATTACCTTCTCCTCCCATTCTACGATAATCACTCTTCAAACATCTGTCTGCTATATTTTAGTTAGCTACTCAAATATTTTATGGTCTTAATATTTTTAACTGCTTTAAAAAAAAAAGTGACTCAGCACTTTATGCTCTGAGTGAAAATCATTTCAGATGCAACTGAGCATTGTGATCACTTTTATTACCCTGAATTTGTAAGTTTCTCACACCATGCACACTTAAATACCCATTCATCTTGAGCAAATTTTAGGTAGTAGACATGAAAAATAGGAAGTTTACAAGATAACGTGACGTAGTGCTCAAAGGCCAATGTGAAGTTGAGGAAAGTTAACCACCCTGGATCTCATCCTGCGAGCACTGAAGGACCAGTTAAGTGCTCCACAATTTGATCTGATTTATGAAAAAATGCTACTTTCATTAGTAGGGCCAAAATGGGAACCTGTGACTTCAGCAGCAGATGACCCGGCACTTACAATATATTCATCTATTTTTGCGGACACTAAAAAGAGTTAGAATTTCTATTGAGTCACCTGACTGCACATGTGAACACCTCTTCAACAGCCAGCTCCATATGTGGAACACAGCAAAAAACATGCATAAGCAAGGGTGGGTTCAAGCCCAGACAGAGACTTGTAACCAAAACAGATCTAACAAAGAAAAAGTCATTGCTCCACAGACAAAAGAGCAGCTCTTTGCAGTAATGAACACTATTAGTGAGTCAAAACAGTCATGACAACTCAACTGCCCACTTGATCAGGCAGTTAAGCACAGCTGGTTCACTTAGAACAAATTATTTGACATGGGTTTAATTAGAGTTTCATAATTGTCAGTAGCAATGGGAAAGAGCAAGTATTTCGTGTGTGTGCCTACAGTGGTAAGTGTTCAAAAAAGCTTCATATAACTCATGTAACTAAACAAAAACATCAGAAAATGGGAAAGATTAGCACACAGATGTATAAGAGGACAGCAGATGGTAAAAGACAAAAAAATAACCATGTGTGGAACTAGCACTTTTTTTTTTTTTTGAAGTTTCATCACTAAACTGGCATTTTAAAAATGTTTAGGCTCACTTGATCACCTAGTGGCAAAGCCATACAATGCAACATGAGAGAGAGAAATTTCCTTCCCAGACAAACATGGCATGTTATCACATAGACTCTGCTTAGACTGGAAAAGGGAGGGGGAGGAAGGGGACGACTTTTCACAACCACATTCCCATGTTAAATACCAAGAGCAGTAACTAATCCTCAGATAGTAGAGGGAGCATGACATGAGAACAACAAACAAAAAGGGGAGAACCAAGTTAGTACATCCCGCGTGAAAAATACACGACATACTTTGCCCAATACTAATAATGTCCTTTATGTGAAAAAAAATCCAGGATTTGATCCAGTGCCAGAAAGAACTGGGTATGCTTCCTAAAGCACATGTTTAACCTAGAGTTTGTGTCTTTTAGCAACTCATACTACTGAGCAAGAGAATGCTGGCCCACCCCAAAAAGAAGTCCTGCTTTAAAGGGATAGCTGCAATATAGACACTAGAAAAGCAGAGCTTCTCAAGGCTCTGATACAACAGGCAGGTTTATAAAAATACAGGTATGCAGAGAAAAGTTGTAGTAAACTCAATGGAAGGAAAGAGTTTTGGAAAAGTTGTGCTCCATTCAGTACTTCTGGACATGCAGTGTTGTTAGAATAATGGCTCATCTCCCAAACTGTACTTAATTGATTCTACAGCACTATATAGAGAAAGCAGTTTTCATGACCCCCACCAGGCTCACCAGCTAAGGTTCTGAAGCATAGACTTGATACAAAAAAAAGGCAAAGTTTAACTGAGAAGGTCAACTTAGAGGCCACATCACAGTTTAAAAACTGAGGAATAACTGAAGTTTAAAAAAAAAAAAAAAGTTGGGTACCAAACTACAGTCAGCGACTGCACCACTTCGAACTATCTGGCTCTGCTTACTTTTGAAGAAGCCCCCCTACTGAATATTTCATGAAGATGACACTTTGGACTACTAGCTAATTGTTGTCTCTGGGAAGGTTGTGTTTTACGATTTTTCTGCCTATTAATAGTCAACCTACCTGCCCATAGTTGTCTATGCCAGTTACTAATCTATTTAAGTTTAATAAATCAAAAGCTGTCCTTAGGGACTGGCCAAGAGTCGTAAGTCCTTCAGCTTGAAGGTTTTTCAGTTCATTCATAAACGTTGCATGGTTTTCCTTCCAGCCAGCCTGAAAAGAGAAATGTGAGAACACTTATTCTCCAGATACGAGCTTTGCTTTCCTGTTAAGCTACAAAGCGCCTTCCTTGCTGCGCGCAGCTCACTACAAATGTTAACAAAACACCTCGGAAGTTGCTAATATTTAGCGTCGCTCCATAACGCCTGAAAATATGTACTTGTCTTAAACCTGAGCGCTCCCCGTCTATCGAAGGAAGATTTTCGGTTTGTTCCACAGGGCAAACGTCCGTGAAGTCACAGATGCACCGAGCTTACAGCGGCCGGCGCGGCTCTCCCGCAGCCCTTTCGAGATGGAAGCCGACCTCCAACAGGTTCAGCGCCCTGGGTCATGTGGGCCCGCCGCCCCCGTCCCCGCGGCGCGGCTCCCCCCGCCCGGCGGCCGTGAGGGAAGTCCCGTCCCCTTCCGAGTCCGGACTCCCCGGGCTGAAGTCGCTCCTTCCCCCGCTCGCCCCTTCCCAGCTGAACTCTCCTCGGAGTTGCTGTCACTTCTCCCAACTTGAATAAATATCCCCCACAGTTCATTGCTGCTCACACACACCACACAGGGAAAAAATGTCGGCCATGTTGATGTCAGCGCTGCCGCCGCCGCCGCCGGAGCCCCTCTGTGCCGAGCTCCCCCGGACCGCCGGCAGCCCGGGCGAGGCGGGCGGGGGGGCGGCCGCCGGCAGCGGCCCGCGGCGGCGCGGAGGGGCCGGAAGGAGGCCGGGGGCGGGGGGGGAGCGGGGGGGGGGGGTGGTGAGCGGGGGTTACCTTGATAGCGTAGGGAGGCTCCTCGAAAGTGACCAGCATGTACCTGTCTCCCCTGCTGGCCGGGTCCCGGGCTCGGAGCTGCGGCGGCGGGGGACAAAGCAGAGGGTGAGCCGAGAGGCGGCGGCGGTGCCGCCGCCGGAGCCCCCCCGGCTCGGCTCGGCACGGCTCGGCTCGGCTCGGCCCGGCGCGGCCCTCCCCTCCCCTCCCTGCCCGCACACACACGCACTCCCGCCCGCCCGCCCGCCCTCGCCCCGCGCCCCCGGCCCAGGCAGCCCCCCGCGCCCTGCCTCCCCCTCCCCTCCCCGCGCAGTCACTCTCGCTCTCTCTCGCCTCCTCTCGCAAGGCAGAGCCGGTACCTTCATGAAAGTCTCTACAGCGCCTTTGGCTATGTCCAGATAGGTGGTGCCCAGATGGGTGCGCTGGTTCATGGAGGCGGACGTGTCTATCAGGAAGAGTAAGATGGGCATAGTGCGGAGGGGCCGGCGGCCGGGCGGCTACATGGACAGCGGGCGGGGGGCTGAGGGGAGAACCGCGGGGCGGGGTGGGAGGGAGGGGGGGAAGAAGAGAAGAAGAAGAAGAAGACGGGGGACAGGAGAGGAGTAAGTGGCTGTGAGTGCTCTGCACGGGGAAGGGCGCCTCCCCGCTGCCCCTCTGCCGAGGCGGGGGGGAAGGGGGGGCAGCCCTGCCTGCCCTGCCCTCCTTTGTGTGAGGGGCCTGCTCAGCCCGACAACACAGGCTGGTTTATGAGGGAGAGGCGGATAGGGCTGCGCTGCTGCTAACCTTCCCCCCCCACCACCTTCCTCCACCGCCGCCCGCCCTCCCCTCCCCCTGTTGATGTTACTCAGAAGTTTCGGGCGCAGCAGCCGCAGCCCCGCCACCCCGGCACTTTCTCTCTCTGACTGAGGCGCTTCCTCGCTCGCCGCCCGCTTTTAAGGCAGCCTGGGCAGGTCGGGGCCCGCCTCCGAGGGACACGTCCCCGCCCCACGTGACCGCCTCCCTGCCCCGCCATAGGGCCCTCCCTAACCGCCTCATTAGCATATTCAAATCACCGGGGGGGGCGGCCGGAGCGGCTGAGGGAGCGGGCGGCGGGGGAGCGGCGGCGCCGCGCAGGCGCGGTGGCGGGGGGGGGCGGCAGGGGGAGCCGGGGCGGGGGCGCCCTCACCCCGAGGAACGTTCTGGGGGCCGGAGGGACGGGAGGGCCGAGGGGGGCGCGGCCCGCCCTGCCCTGCCCTGCCCTGCCCGCCCTCGCCGGGCTATTTCGAGGGCCGCGGGGTGCCGCCTCCCGCGGGGCGGCGGGCGGGAGCTTGGCCGCTCGGGGAGGGTGGTGGGGGGAGGCCCCCGGGGAGCGCGGCCCGCCGCAGGCTCCCCCGCGGCGGCCGGGGCGGTGACTCCGGCGCTGGCGGTTTGTCCCCGGCGGGAGCGGGAGGGTGAGTCACTGGGGGGGAGGAGGCGGGCGCCGCGGCTCTCCTTGAGGCTGCGGGAAGGTCCCCGGGCCGCGGAGGGGCTGGGCCGGGCCGCGGGGAGTCCCCGGCTGCCCCGGCGGGTCATCCCCCCTCACCGGGAGGGAGGGAACCCTTTTGGGGGGGCCCTCTGCGGCGCTCAGCTGCCAGCGCGGCCCCTCAGGCGTGGGGGCGGCCGGGGAAGCCGAGGTCAGCCCGAAACCCGGCGGCACAGAGCCGGGGGAGCGGGGGGCTCGCCGGCCAAGGGAGCTGGGGCTCCTGGCAGGCAGCGCTTGGCGTCCTCCGTCATTGCCGCTGGGCCTAGGATGTGGAAAACAGCGGTCGGTACCATTTTGGTGGTGAATTCCCAGAGATGTGATCTGGCCTTTCACTCGATGCTTAGGAAAAAAAAAAATTAAAAAAAAAAAAAGATAAAAGAAAAAAAAATTGGCTAGCCCTAGCTGTGACCTTTTCCCCTACGTACAGGCAGAGATTAACACTAATGTTTCTTTGATCCATGCTCAGGCACTCCACATTTACTTCCTATAAATCATGTAATTGTGGAGTGTTTCCAACCAATTAATGACGAAGATCTCTGTTCTCAGTTGTTTGTTTGGTGGTTTGGTTTCTTTTTCCCCAGCAATTGAGTCTCTGCTGTTCCTGCTCTCGTAGCCTTGGAGCAGTAACTCTGGAGCCATTTCTTAGCATAATCTGTTCAGGAGATTGCTCTGTTTCCTATCTGACTGATATTTTTTTTTCCCTGATCTAGCCGATGTGCTCCCACAGCCACTGCTCTAGAAGGTATGAAGCCACTGTGCTCCTTCCTTCTCTCAAGATAAAATTGGCAATGTCCTGGTTTGATTCATCTTGCTGTTCCAGGCAAGATTTCTGTCTTGTTAGGCAAGAGCTGGTTTGGGCTTTTTTTTTTTTTTTTTGAAGACTAATGAAAGATTAGCATTTAGTTTCTAGGAAGAGAGAGGGATAGAATCATACTTCCATTACAGATTAGTATGCATTCTTATGCCTGCGAGCAGCTTATTTAGGCTTTCCTGTTGGGGCTGCATGTGTGCGACCTGTGCCATCCCTTCTCAGGGTGAAGTCAGGGATGCTTCCTTTCAGCCCAGTCCACCATTCAAGGCCATTGAGGAATCTCTGATCTCAAGGACCCTGTGAGTGCTGGGAAGGACTCTTTGGAGCTGGTGCAGACCAAAATAGGGCGACTGGGTTTCTTTGGAAGCAACGTCTTTTACTATCAGTATTTCTCAGCATAGATCCTGCTGGTGGTGGTAAGAGTGGCCAAGCTCATGTGCACCCGGTGGCTCGAGCTGCTTGTGTCTTCCCAGCAGTCTCGTGTTAGAGCTCCAGCAGTGGTGCTGTGTCTTGTGACTGGCAGCAAGGCTGTTCTGGTCCAGGTTCTACTGGCTAATCTGAATCCCTGCTGTCAGAGGAAGCAAACCAGCAGGTGCTGCAGAGGCCAGATTGCCATGTTGCCCTGGAATCCAGCTGCGTGCCAGCCCCTGGTAGACAGTAAAACATTTGGACTATGAGAGAGACTTGGTTCAGTCATTTTCTCTCTACAGAGGTGTTTTGGTACACCTCTCTTCCCCTCAGCTCCCCACAGAAAGTTGCAGGTATCTTCTGCAGCTCCGAAGGTCACCAAGACTGGCTGCTGCTAGTGTAGTAATTGTCTCCCTAAGGTGGTGGGATTCAAGTTGTTTAGTAAAGGCTGCAGTGCTGCTTTAGCAAATCATGCCTTGGGCTTATTAAGTTCATTTGGGAGTAATGTTGAGTGAGTGTATGATGTTGGCCTCTAACTGGCTTCCTTTTACATCTCTGAGATGGGCACATTCTTCAGACATGCCATCTTCTCTCCTATTTGTATGTCGCTGATGTTTCATTGACGGTCCTAATAAAAACAGCATCACTTTGATATATCAAGCATTAAGTATTTTCTTGGAGAACATCCTAAAAATGGGAAACTTCTGGAATGGTTTCTTCTCCAAAGTACAGGAAAAAGGCATTTTAGAGTCCTTGCCATACCTGGAAAATATCATGGTGAAAGGCAGCCTGGGCCATGGAGACTGCATAAATCCTGGAGGGTCATTTGGAATTTTTAAGTTTTGTTGGCAGTAAGTGAAGAGAGAGGGGGAAACAAAGCCATGGTAACTCTTAGTGGTAGAATCGGTCATAAACCAGCATGAATTCTGAATCAGCTTTGAAATGCGAGCTGTAGGCACGCTGTAATTTTCTTACCAACACAAGAGGAAGGTGGGACCAAAGCAGCTGGGCCTGCTCTACCCATAGTCCCCTCAGCCCTGGTGATTACCACTGAGAGAAGAATCCCACAGACAAAACTTATACACAGTTCCAATGGGATTTGTACAAGCAAAACCACTTTACTGTACTTTTCTGTATGTACTTGCTTTTTGCTGTTACCTCTGAAGCTATGTGGAACATTCAGTTCTTCCCGCTCCTGTGCATCTTACATTAGGTCCGTATTAGATCCCCTATAGGGCAGAATCAAGGCTGGGTGTGTGTTGCCTGTGGTAGGCATTAGTACTTTTCTGCTGGGAGCGAGCCAATTTGATTAATATTGAGAAAGATTCTTTCAAAGATAGATGATCAACCCAAGCCTTAAGTGTGTATCAGCCTCTTGATGTGAGAGTTGTAATGGCTAGTACTGCCATCAGAGTCACATTTATTAATCTGTATGGGAGATTCGCTGCGAAGGAGCAAAACCCAGTGATGTTAGCGCTTATGCTCATTACTGGTACAGCTGACACGGCTGAGCAGGGAGAGAGCTTGAGGCTGTCGCTGAAAACAGAGGCACCTTTCTTTCGCTTCAGCTTTTTTATATGGTGGGCAAAGTTATACCCCATGCGTAGTCTGAGCCAGTTCTACCTTTTCTTCTAAATCTAGATGAATGATTTCAGCACGGTTCTATCTGGAGGAATACTCTTGCTGTCCTGATGATGCAAAAGATTCCAGCTACTTTCACACAGTTTTTGTTTGTTGTTTGTCGTGCATCCATGAGTAAGCATGAACGTATATGTATGTCTAAGAATACTCATTTTCTGATCTTCAGAATGGGCGTTGTCCATTTGGGGACAAATCGGATAGTATTAAAATTGCAAATTTCACTTTAAATTTCAATGCTAAGTCAATAAATCAAAACTCAAATATATTTAAGTATGAAAATATACCTGAAAAAAACATCATACGAAAAAATTGAAGAGTATTTTTGGTATCATTTGCTGTTATTGTGTTTCTTCCTTAAACAGCTTCTTCTCCCAGTCAATATTTGTGAGATTTTTGTTGTGTTATCATATAGTGTTAGCCTTATTTTGTCCTAAACTGCAGGCTTGAATGAAAGATGTTATGCTAAAGACCTTCAAGCAGGTCTGAGAACTAAAATTGACAGTATAACTTTTTTTTTTTTAAATTGGCTTTCTCCTTCTCAATACAGAATTGTTTCACAAAGAATATTTCAAGATCTTGATCAGTCCAGATTTTAATGACACAGATAAATTTTTCAGAGCTTCCTTTAGAATACCATTCCGTAGCCTTGTAGATTGTCACCATTAAGCTTTTTTTCCCTGTTTAAAAGTCTGATATTTTCCATTGCCTAATTTTATGTTACTGCTTATCATTAAAATATATATCTTTATACAGCATTCTGAGTTTCAATTTATTATCTTTTAATACTTGTGTCCTATTCCTTTTAGTCTTTCTTTAGCCAAGTTCTGTGCATTCCATTTACTTGCTTTTTTTTATAAATAAATTTATATTTTTCACTTGTCTTGCATACACGGCAGCTTATATTGTTGGGTTTTTGGGTTGTTTTTACTAGTTTCAATTCAGTGAGTTTTGACCCTACTTTTTTTTCTCTTCCTGAAATTGTTACCAAAGAGAAACTGATTTCATCTTATAATTCAGGTAGCTTAGGTAAGCATATAAAACTCATCCTAGACTGAGTAATTACTGAGAAAGCTGGGATCAGATAAGATGTAACCCCAAGAATTTTTCAGAAAAGTGACATCAAGATAACTGGATCTCAGTTTTTTTATGTATATTCTAGGACTTGGACTGAGGATGCCTATTTTTCTAAAATTTGCAGAGGCAGCTGCTTTCCTTTGAAACTGTCTAGCACCTTTTAGAAGTCTGTACTTCGGCTTCCCCAGCACCAGAACACAGTGAAACTACATCCCTTTGCAGAACGATGACCTCTAAAAGAAGTTGCATTCTGGCTTCTCTTGGCCCATCTTCAAAGACAGCCTCCTTTTCATTGTCCGTCCATCGGGAAGCCCAGAGGATAGCCTTTGAAGCTTCCCAGGGATTTTTGTATTCCCCACCACCCCTCCAGTCATCCAAATCCCTTGCTGTTTCCTGGCTCGGGAGCTGGAACCGCAGCGAACAGCAGTGTGCCATCCAGGGGAAGAATAGTTAATGTGGAAATGCAAGGAAACGGGTATCATAATAGTTTGATATAGTTTGTTTTCTAACTGTACAGACTGAATGTGGGTACTGGGAGACTAAGTTCATGAATATTTGTGAAGTACTTAGGATCTTCCAAAGAAAGTTATGATAGAAGTGCACAATAAGATTATTTTCAGAGGAAAATCTAATCTCTTCGAGGACCATCTGTGCTGTGACAGCCAAAGTCAGTCAATTAACGATGGAGAGGTTGCAAGGCACCTGAATAGAAGATAAGGAGGCTTTTGTCATTAAAATCAAACTGTATGTTTGATACAGGCTTTTCCTTTGGTATTACTGGCCTCAGACTGAAAGGTCTTCTAGGCCATGAGTTGTCTTCATATGTATTTAACAGTGTTTAACAGAGCAGGACCTCTCCTATGTGGTACCATGGGGCAATATTAAATCTAACATGGAGAAAGCCGCTTAAAACAAGCATTTCAAAATTACAGTTGTAATAAGGTAGTACGTATGAGAATTCAAATAGATTTACAGTTCTTATGTATCCTTCCTGATGTGTTACGTTGCTCCTTTCACTTAAGGTAGGATTCTGGTCAAGAACAAAAACCTGTCTCAGCTCCGGGCCTTTAAATTTATTCCATCTGTTGGGTATCTCAGCTGGTGTGTCGAGACACAAAGAGAACAGAAAACACGCTCTATCATACAAAACCTAAGATATTTTACCTGTCGTCTTTCTTTCTTTCTTTCTTTCTTCTTGAACTTATTTTCCATCCTTGAGATGCTGGTAGCAGCAGGCAGCAGCAGTCCACTTGATTTCTGATAACACCAGAGTGCCCAGGGAAATATTGGCGCAGACTTTTCAGCTTCCCTCCAGCCCCCCAGGCCGCGAAGACAGGAGGAGTCTTCTGCATTCGCTAAAACAACAGGTCTGAGGAGACCTTTGCTTATTATGCCAG